>NW_020955206.1:925945-949632 GCF_003031625.1 Empidonax traillii
GCGGCGGGTGGGGGCGGCCCCGGGGCTCCGCAACCCCCGGCGCCCCCGCTCTGCTGCTTCATCTGCGGCGGCGGCATCAGCCGCGGCAAAGAGCTCAAGCTTCAAGTGCGACCCCCCCGCGACCACCGGCCCTTCTTCCCCTTCCTGCAGCACCAGGAGCCGGCGCCCGGCGCCCGCGCCGTCTCGGCGGAGGGCTGCGCCCTGGTCTGCGCTGTCTGCCGCTGCTTCCTGGGCGAGCAGTGGGACTCCTTCGAGCGCAGCCGCACGCCGGTGGAGAAGCGCATGTACTGGCTCAAGCGGCCCCATCAGTGCGAGGCGGCGGCGGCGGCGGCGGGGGGAGCCGGGCTGCGGCGGGGGGCCACGGGCTGGGACCCCGCCGCGCCGCCGCGCCGCGCCGCCGGCCACCAGGAGGAGGAGGAGGAAGAGGAGGAGGAGGAGGAGGAAGGGCCGGCAGCCGGCTCCGAGCTCTCCGAGCTGTCCGACGCCGAGCCCCTCTCGGAGCCCGAGGGGGCGGGCGGCGCGGCGCGAGCCCCCCCGGCGGCGGCTGGGGGCGAGCGGGGACCCCCCTGCTGCTCCTCGGACAGCGAGATCAACATCACCAGCGAGGAGGAGGAGGAGGAGGAAGGCAGTGAGCGGCCCGCTTGGGCACCGGGCACTGCCTGCTACATCTGCGGTAGCCCCTTGGCACCCGGCGCCCAGCACCGCGTCCACGTGCAGAAGCAGGAGAAGACCTCGCCGGGACCCTTCTTCCCCTTCCTCTGGCTGCACAACCCCCCGCCGGGTGCCCAGCCCCTCTCTCCCACCGGCAGCACCCTGGTGTGTCCCTGCTGCTTTGCCTCCCTCATGCAGCAGTGGCAAAGCTTCGAGCTGGCCAACGTGCCCGTGCTGCAGCGGCTCTACGTGGTGCCCCTCAGCGCCGGGGCCATGCCCGCCAAGGGCCAGCGAGGAATGAAGGAGGACGGGACGGGCATCCCACCGGTGCCTGAGGCTTGCTACCTCTGCGGGGAGGAGTGCGGCAAGGAGGCAAGACCGGTGGCGGCCAAAATCACCAACGGCAATGCCAAGAGCACCATGCATTTCCCCTTCCTCAGCCTCCTGCCCTGCCCGCCCGGTGCCAAGGGGCTGAACAAGCACTGGGAGGTCAGCAGCTGCCGCAAGTGTTTCGGGGTGCTGCAGGACCTGTGGGCCATGTACAGGGCCTGTCACAATGAGGAGCTCATCTCCTCGGTGCAGAGCTTTCTGGGAAGGTACCACCAGGTCTTCTCTGCTGGCGACCTGACCGGCCACCCCGCTGTCATCAAGCCTGGTCCCACCTCCATCTGCTACATCTGCGGGGCTGAGTTGGGAGCTGGCAAAGAGTTCCAGCTCAACGTCAACCCTCCGGGACGATTTGGGGAGAAGGAACCCTTTTTCCCCTTCTTGACGGTCTACCCACCTGCTCCACGGGCCAGACCAGCCGACTCGACCGGGCTGGTGTCCACCTGCGTCCTGTGCTACCACGACCTGCTGGGACAGTGGCTGCAGCACGAGGGCAGGAACTCCCACCACCCCAGCAGCGCCTGGTCCCGGCAGTACAAAGTGGAGACCTTCGTCTGCTTCTTCTGCCGGCAGGAGAAGAAGAGATGCCTTGGATTAAAAGCGGTTCAAGTGGCCAGACTTCCCGTCTTCCTCTACACCCTCCGTGTGGCCAACAGCCTGCTAGTGGATGACGGGAAGCAGCTGACCATCGGCGCTTGTGCCGAGTGCGGTGCCGTGGTCCTGGCTGGCAGGAGCATGACCCCGCCAGAGCTGCTGGCATTGGCACCCCCAGCTCTTCTCCCCAAGGTAAGGCAGTTGGCCCAGACCCCATCCCTCTTCTCCCAGCACTCTCCACCTCTGGAATCAAGGAGGAGTTGGAGCAGTGACGTAGATGGATCCTCTTCTTTTGGGTCTGGTCCCTGAGGGTGAACACTAATGGATGGGGAGCCTTTGGCAATGAACTTTTGGAGCTGTCAAGCTGTTGAGGAAGAGGTAAAAATCATTCCAGGAGGTGGGAAGAGCCAAGACCTGTCCTGTTCAAGAAGTGTGTATGTGTTTTATTGGCACCCACTTACTTGCAGCCCTGCACGAGGGAGGTGGGAGCCAGAAAAGAGGAAATCCCAATCCTGTCCTGCTTGCCATGGAGGGTGCTCAGAGGTGCAAGAGGGACAGAAAAGCTGCCTGCCCTGCCCTTTGCAGAACCATCCTTGGGAAGCTTGAAGAAACTCATGGCCTCTGTAGGAAACTTCCCAAGTTATCTCCAGTTTTATGAGGTGCCTTCATCCAAGGGTTTCCCTTGGAGAAACCCCATCCATTCCCACAGCTGAGGGGCTGATGTGTGGTCACGGGGCTGGGTACCCTCCCATATGTGCTGCTCTGGTTATCCTGCAGCGAGGGACCCCCAGACAGTGTCTCCCTGTGGCCCCCGAAATCCCTGCAGCCCTGAAGGGTCTCGAGGGTATCATCACCCAGGTGCTGCCAGTTTCCCCAGTTGCTCTTTTTTGTGCCTCCCATTGGGGTTACACAGAGTGTTTTAGGGGCATCACCTAGAAATTACTTGGCAGAGCAAAGCAAAAGTTTATTACTCCGAAGCTTGTCTTTCCCATGGGATGTGGAAATAACAGCTTTTACTGCCCAATTCCCAGCTTGCAGGAGCTCTCCAGAGCCGCTGTTCTGTATCTGCAAACCAGGCCCTAGGCTGGGCTCCCTAGAGTGCCAACATCCTAAATGCCCGAGGTCATTTTCAAAGCCTCCCTGCTCCACCCGTAGCCAGAACCCTGTGGCTCTCCGAGGCGCTGGCATTTTCTTTAGAAATGTAAACCAGCCCTTCTGAGACAGCGCTCCTTTTCTCTCGGGTCGCTCTCCCTTGGCTGCTTACAAATGTGATTTTCCATTCAGCTGTGCTGGCTCCCAAGCTTGGGGGGACACTGCTTGGAAAGCCACCAGGCAGGAGCTGTGCGCACCTGGAGAGTGCCAGGATGGCACAGGAGGTTGGGTTGGCACTGATGATGGGAATCCTCTGGAAGCTGTTGCTTTTGGGTGGTTTCCCCCAGGCACCATTGGCCTGAGCTGGATGGTCCCTACGTAACTTCTGGACATTTGTGCATGTGGACGGTCTGTTTTGGTGGCTGCTGGGTGGGTTGTGATGCCTGTGTGCCTGTCTGTCAGTCCTCTGGTCTGGAGCTGGAGGCCTTGGCCAGTGGAGGTGAAGGGTCTCAGGAGTCAGGTGAGCATCCCATGGTCCTGTGGGTGTTGCTGGGGCGCTGCCCCAGCAGAGCCCGTGTGGGTGCAGCGGGTGAGGGGGGCATCATCTGCATGTCCCCAGCTGGTGTTCCATAATTTCCCCAGGCCCCTCATGAGGACATTATGGACAGCAGATCTGTCCCAGCGTGGATGCTGGTGATGGGTGCTCTGGAGTTCCTTAGTGGCCCACCCAGAACGTGTCATTTCTCAGACATTCTAGTCGTTGTCCATGCTGGCCCCAGTCCCAAACTCCCACAAGGACACAGAGTGTGTCCAGGGAAAGGGACACTATTCAATTCCTCTCTCTTGTTCCCAGCTTTGCTAATGAGCAAATTAAGGGGCTGCTGCAAGGGGCAGAGTGGCAGGAGGCACAGCAGAGCTGCCTGGGGTTGACACAGCCAGACTCTGCTGTGTCCTGGTGGGGACTCTGGCTGGCCAGAAGGCCCTGCCACCTTTTCCCTCCCTGCCTCCACATGCTTCCCAACAGACTGAGACCTCACAGATGTCAATGTTATTTAAAACATGGCTTAATGCTTGGGTAGGGCACTTGGCTAATTTAGTTGTACCCTTGTTCAGCCACACTTGCTGCTGAAAGTCACCCCAGACGAGCCTTTCACTCTTGTGTGACGCCCAGGTCCCCATTCCAGTGGGACCAGGCAGGAGGGAAAGAGCCTGAGTAGTTAAAACCATCTCCTCATTCTTCCTTGCAGCTCTGCAATTTCATTTTTTGACTGTATGTGCTTTCTGACACAGCCCTGCACTCAGAGCTGTGGTTTGCTGCTGCCCTGCCTGCATTTGGTTGACAGAGGTGGCTCAAAGTTTGAGGTAAATACTCCAAAAGCTACCAGACATCTCCACATCCCTCTCTCCTAGCAGGGCAGCAAGAGCAGGAGGGGGCTTAGGTCATCTCTGTAACAGCGTGGAGGTGATGATGACAGACCTCCACCTCTGAGGCTTGTCAGGAGGATGGAGACACTGACATTTTGGGTGGGTGGTGTCTCTGCTGTGGTTTGGTGGTGGGGAGCAGTGGAACAGGTGATATTCTGTGAAGGTGTGATGCTGCCTGTGGTCCTGCCTGCTGCAGGAGGGTCTCCTGAAGGTGAGCTCTGCCTACAGAGAGGCTGCTGCAGAACCCTGCTGTTGTTGGCATGTGTGGGGTGGGTTTGGGTTCTTCTCCCAAGAAAAAATGGCAATGCTGAGCGTGGAAAGGGTACTCGGGATGGGCATCCCTTGGCTTGTTACCCTTGGCCCTCTGTGAGGTGTCCAGATGTGTGTTGTGAGAATGCATCTTCTTTCCAGCTGTGCCCCTTGCAAGAGGACACTGTAGATCCTGCTGGCTGTGCTTGCTGAAGGCAGCTCTGAAGCCGCCCTCCAGCCTCCCTTTCCTCTCTGGAGGGGGAAAGTGCTGCATTCCCAACTCAAGGGCTGCTTGTGCTCTACCAGTCTGGCATTTTTGGTGTCCTATGTTCTCCAGGAAAAGTTTCCCCTTCCTTTCCAACTCTTCCCATCTTCGCCTGCCATCGCTCTCCCTGCAGTTACGTACCTGCAAAAGTGAGTCCCCTTGGTTTGGTGTTTTGTTCCTCCTGAATACAACTTTCTGCAAATACTTTCAGGTTTCTGGAAAGCTCTCAAATCCCACCATAATTAGAGCAGACCTGTTCAGGACAACGGAGTGATCAGGCCCAACCACCATGAGTTCATGAATGGCATATCCTGTTTGACCAGCCAGGTCTCCCACGACAAGGTGACACATGTGGATGAGGGGAAGGCTGTGGATGTTTTCTGTATGGACTTTAGCAAAGACTTTGGCAGCATTTTCCAGAGCATTCTTCTGGAGAAACTGGCTGCTTGTGGCTTGGATGGATTTGTGTTCCCTGGGTAAAAATCTGTCTGGGCCCAGAGAATAGTGGTGAATGGAGACATATCCAGTTGGTGTCTGGTCACCAGTGGTGTCCCCAGAGCTAAGTACTGGGGCAACATAGCTAGGAAAGGGTCTGGAGCCCAAGTCTGACGAGGAGCTGCTGAGGGAGCTGGGGGGGCTCAGCCTGGAGGAAAGGAGGCTCAGGGGGACTTTGTTGCTCTCTGCAACTCCCTGGCAGCAGAGTGGAGCCAGGTGGGGATCAGGTTCTACTCCCAGGGAACAAGTGACCTGACAAGGAGAAACAGCCTCAAGTTGTGCAGGGACAGATTAGGATTAGGTATTAGGGAAAATTCCTTCACCAAAAGGGTTGTCCAGCCCTGGCACAGCTGCCCAGGGCAGTGGTGGAGTCACCATCCCTGGAGGGATTTAAAAGCCGTGTAAGATGTGGCACTGGGGAACATGGTTTAGTGGTGGCCTTGGCAGTGCTGGGGGAATGATTGGGCTTGATCATGATGGGCTTTTCCAACCTAAATAAGTCTGTGATTCTATATTCAAGTTTGCTTTGGTGCTCCATGGTGTCATACAGGTGCTGCCATCCTGCTCTTTGGGAGCACCTGGAGCTCACTGCCTCTCCCCAGCCTTGTCCTCAGGCTGGTTTCTGAGTATCACCTTCTGTTTTCCATGTCCCATTCCCACTTTTCAGGGGACACCTTGGTCTGGTTGTGTGGTGCTGTGCCTGACAGGGCACAGTCAGATCCTGGGGCTGAGTTCACTGTATTTACTAATCAGCAGTGGTGCTGTTGGCTCAGCTGGGCATTTTGCCCCTCTTGCAGGTTCTGAGCTCCAAAGGTCACACTGCATTTCTAAATCATTACTTTGAGCTGACAACTGTTGATGAGCATTTTCCTTTTGGCTTTTGAAAAAGGTTTTGGGCACACATCAAAGAGTTCTCATGTTCTCAACTAAACTATGTCCTACTGATGCTGAGCAGCAGCCGAAGCTCCTGGATGCCAGAAAAGTAAACCAGGAGGTGGAGCATGATGCCTTACCCTCCTCCTGTATTCCACTGGGTCAAATTCCCAGATATTTGGGTGAACCTCAGTGTGAAAAATGAGACCTGTAAAGGAAGGGTCCTAGGTCATGGCCAGGCTGGCACCACCTCTGCTTTTTTTGCATCTTTTATGAATTTTGAAGGAAACCAAAATCATTCTGGCTACTGGCAGTGTTTTGGGTGGTTGCGCTTTTTCAGCTGAACTGGTGGCACCTTTGTGTGTCCCCACCCCAGGCTTCGTGTGTGGGCTCCAAAGGGGTGGCACAGGCTTCTTCTCATCCTTAAATGTAAAGAAGGAGCAGAGTTGGTCTCACTCATCTCTGTCTTTTGGCTGCCAGCTCGGGTTGGTTTTGGTGCTTATACCTGTGTTGGCGCCAGTTTTTGCCATCACTAATTCCAGCAGATACAGAGCAAAATCAGGCCAAGGTGTTTTAAGCCAACTTTATTGGGATAAACCTGTTTTGTTTGCAACATGTGTCCACTTAAAGGTGTTTTGAGCGAGGCCCACGTTGCCTTTCAGCAAAGCAGCTTCCTCTGCAGTGCTGCTGTGGCCAACACCGACCCAGTCTGGCATTTTGGGATGAGATCTCAATCCCGGCATGGAGGTGGCAATATAATCATGATATGACTTCATGTCTCGGGGCACGGCCTCCTGCGGGATCGTGTTCCCAGATGGCAAACAAAGAAACAACACGGGGAAAATGTGCCGCGTGCTTTTTCCTGCCGATGAGGTCAGGGCTGGTTTGGTATGTACCCAGCCGGGCTGGGAACTCGCACCCGTCTGTCCCTCCTCATCCTCACCCGCCACTTAGCTTGTTTTAGAGTCACCCCGAGGGGTGGTGGCTTTTTCCCCTGGGATTTCCAAGCAGGGGTGTGTGTCCTTCAGCCACAGCAGGGAGAACAGCAGAGGGGTCTTTGCTTTGGCCGGGCTGACCTTGCTGTACCAGCTGTCCAAAATACCAGGGCTCCCGCGCTGCTGCCAGCACCGTGTCCTCCAGACCTTGTGCTGACTCCACAGCTCACCAGCTGGCTGCTATATATTTATTTTTCACCCTCCCCACCCTGCTCCTTGCCTTTTCCCTGCCTTTCCCAAAAGCAGCAGCACAGGACTGGCAGCTCGAGCAGTGCCTCGCTTCTGCAGGCACCTGCCAAAAATACTGGCCTGAAACTGTGCTGCACCCCCCGAAATATCCCCCGTGGCCCCCCTCGGGAGAGGGACTGGCTCCACTCTCATCCCATGCAGTGAAAATGCTTTTGCAACTGCAGAAGCATCCGCAGCAGCCTCTGGAGTCATGGCCAAGTCGGGAGATGGGGTAGAGGGCTCTGGCTGTTGCGGCCGGACAGATGTTTTGTCCAGACACTTGGCCTTTCTCAGCCATCCGGGAAACACGGTCGCAGAGGGCAGCCCGAGATGCTCTTTGGCTGCTTCCCAGCGAGAAGGGACTTCCCTGCACAGCAGCGTGGGTGCCTGGCTTTCCAGCTACAATAGCGATGGCAGGAGTTGGCTTTTCACCCTCCTGTGCCCCCCAACATGGCAGTCAGGCCCTGTGCTGACACTCCCTGTTATTGTCCTCAGGGGCTGAGTCAGTGCCAGGGAGCCATCTCCATCTCCTGAGCAGGTTTTGGGGACCCGTGATGTTTTGGGAACCTCCTGGGCGTGGGGCACAGCTGGTTTGCCAGGAGCCTGTTTGCACCTCGCTGGCTGTGGTGGGTGCCCACTGTGCCCTCAATCTGTTCCTGAGCTGATTTTTGGGGTGGGCAGTGCTCTGTTTGCTCCCTGCCAGCACCTTTGACGTGTGGTGCTAGGAGCAGGGTGCTCCCTGACCATCCCTGTCTTCCCAGGGTGGGCCATCAGCTGGACTTTTCCCAGTGGTCCTGTGCTGCTGGGCAGCGTCTGGCCAGATGTTGTGCTTCCTCCCTGCAACAAAAGGCCTGTGCCACATGCTGGCACGCTGGGCTTGAAAGGATGGCATGCAGATGTCCCTCTGATGGGTTGAGGGGATGCTGCCCTCCTTGGGGAAGATGCAGGAAGGTGGTGGGGCGGGAGCATGCATGGGAGCTGGAAAAGGAGCCCCTGGAACCTGGTGGCAGGCTCCCAGCCACTCCGAGCTCTCTTCTGCTGTGAGCAGCTGGAGATGGGAGACCTTCCAGCGGCGTGATCCTCCTGGGCCCTCTCCCAGGGCTGTGACAGCCCCGGGTCCCCCACGGCCAAGGCGGGTGGCAGCGGTGCCTCGAGCGTGCCTTGGCTCCTTGCAGAGCCGGTGCCGCGGAGCAGCGCGTGCCAGCCGGGCTTTCGTGGATGCGGCGCTGCTCCTTTGCCAAAGGCATAACTCTGGGCCATTGGAGCCTGGTTCCCCTCTCTGAACCATGTGGAGGGTGCTGGAGCCTGGTGCCAGCCCAGGCTGCTGCGGGCAGGTCGTGGTTTGTTCCCACTGCTGGGTGAGCAGCTGCTCCGACACGGTGCTGGCGGCTGTGCCGGCCTCTCCCCCCTCCCCAGCTACCCCAGCACATGTGAGCTGAGCCGTGCCATGGATGGATAAACAGCCTTGTGCAGCTGGCCTGGCTGCTGTGTGACTTGTTTTCCCCCTTGGATCTTCAGTAGCAGAGCAGGGGTGAAGGGCATGGCTCTGGGAGGGAGTTTTGACTGGGCTGGGAGGAGTTACCTGGGTGTGCTTTTCAGCCTGGCATGAGTATGATGCTGTTTCTCCCTCTTTATTTTCTGTATTTTCCTCTCCCCTTCCACATTAGTACAAGTGCTGCCGGGCTTTAGTAGCTCTCAGGAGACTGAAGTCATCTGTTTACCCATGGAGCTGGCGTGCTTGGAGCAGCAGCTGCCCTGGCTTTCCCTCTCCAACCTGCCGGCCTGCAGTGAGGTGCTGGTGCCGAGCGTGCCGTGACCTGTGCTGGGGCAGGGCAAGCACTGCGGCTGCCTCAGGCTGCCTTACATCCCATCACATCCCATTGCGTCCCATCACATCCCACTGGCACATGCAAAATGGTGCTGGGGTGTCCGTGCTGTCATGCCGCAGGTGTAACAGAACTTCCAACACACTGTGTTTTGGTGGCTGTGTACAAGCAGGAATGGGCCATTCCTGGTGGCAGAGGGACCCTCTGCAGGATTTACCAAGGGTTATTCAAGCCCTTGCACACAAACTCAGGAAATCACTGTCTGCCTTGGTGCTGCCTCTTCCTGCTGGCTTCAGGCAGACCCAGCCATGGCATCGCCTGCCTTGGTACCCTGGGAGAGCTGGGTGTTGGCAGGGGTGAGCAGCTGGGTTTTGGGGCTGGCTTTGACCAGGAATGGACGGGGAGGGTCCTGGCACCCCCCTGTGAGGGCTGTGGAGAGAGCAGGAGGGCTCTCTGGAACTGGTTTGCTCTCCCAACTCCTCTTGAATTTTTGGCTTCTAGTTTAGAGCTGAAACAAGGCTGAGATCCAGCTAGGATGAGGAAGAGAGGGATGGGGGTGACCCTGCAGCCCAGGAGCATCCCCCCCTCTGCTGTGGGATGGGCAGCTGTCTGCCTTAGCTGGAGAGCAAGAGCCTAGACTGCTCCCAGTGCTTCCAGCCCTTCTGGGACCCCCTCGAGGCTGTGTCCTGTCATGCTGTCACCTGCTGTGTCCCCAGCACCTGCTGCTTTTTTGGCCTGGGCTTTACTATCGTGAGGGAATAGCCCTGGGCACAGCCCTGTGCAGGGGGAGTTCTCCCAGTTGACCCTCCAAAATGGTTTTAATGTTCCCCCCAGCTTTGCCCTCTTGGAAACAGGGAGTGCATCATCTGGCAGCTCTGAGGGGCCACCAGCAGCCACCTCTGTCCCTTGGGAGCTGGACACTGCAATTGCTGGCAGGTTCCTTGGAGCTGGGAGCATTTTGGTGAGAGCCAAGGCATCAGGTTCTTGCTTGGTGGTTTGTAGACATGGTGGGACAGACAGACCTGGGAAGAAGGGATGGACACACAGACAACTGAGCACCCGTGTGTGGGGTGTGGGGCAAACAGCAAGTTGCCACCTTCACCTTCCATCCGCTGCCAGCATGTTTCTGGGAACGGGCTGACTTTAGTCAGCCGTGAAGCTTTTCAACGAGTGATGATCAAGTGCCGGTGACTCCAGTTATTACCCTGGCCAGGAATAAGTGTATATATCTATATGTATGTCTCCCACCCTCCCTCCTTGTCCTCACTGCTAAAACAGCTGCATTTTCTTCTCCCCGTCGCTCCCCCCGGCTCCTCGGGGCGGGCAGCCTGAGTTATCCCGCAGTGAAAACACGGCGAAGACAAGGCCCTTCAGTTTTCCCGGGAGGCACCGGTGCCAAGGTCAACCCGGTGTGGGGACAGGGCCAGGTTGTTGCTGAGGTCTCAGCTCTTGGGTGCGGGTGGGCACCCTGGGGGGCTCGGCGTGTCCCGGCCATTCCCGGTGCAGGGGCTCCCTGGGAAGCAGGGGGAAGCCGGCTCTCCTGCCTGCAGACAGAGTCCAGATGCCCTGGCGGAGGCGTCTCTGGAGGGGGAGATGAATTCGCTCCTGCCGTCTTCTGTTTTCAGTCCAGAACATCTGCACAGTAACTGGGAAATCTGGGCTTTCTCCTGCTTCTCAGCCAGGTCCTGTCAGCCCTTTCCTCTTCCAAAAAGGGGTTTGGTGGTTTTTTTTATCCCTTCCTGCTGTTGCTTGTGCTGTGTAACCTGCTCCCTGCTGTGCATCCTGTCAGGACTGTGCTTGGGTTTTACTCCATGAGCAGCTTTTGGGCCCCCCCGCCACCATCTCAGCCACCCCCTGAGCAGCTGCTTGGGGACATGGATCCCCAGGAGCAGTTTTTCTGCTGGGGCTGTTTGCATGGTGGGTGCCTGGTGGCACAGGGGTTCGCTGGGATCACACATGTTGCTGTATCATTTATTCCAGGGTTTTTTCCCTTGCTGATCACGATGATCCTTTATCCTGGAGCCCGGGTGCTGCGTGTGGTGTGCTCAGGGCTGTACAACCCCTCCGCTGCCCATGTTCCCTCCCAAAAGCTGGCACTGGGAAGCATTCGAGGCTGCAGCAGGGTGGGGGCCACCCTGCTCCCAAACCCGCCCTGGCTCCCCGTTATTTCCAGCAGTGAGTGGCTTGGCCAGCCTGGCCCCAGGCTGGCCGGGACAGCTCTTGGTTTGGCAGCATCCCGTGTGGGTGAGGTTTGTTCCGCAGCCCTGGCTCAGGCTCCTGGCAGGGCTGTGGTGGGTGCTGGGCGCCCTGGGCTCCTCCTCTTCCCTGCTGCTGCTTCCACCGTGCCATGGGGACCCTCAGCAAAGTGTCACCCCAATATTTGTAGCCCTTGAGAAGGAGTAAATCCTGCTGTGTCGTGTCCTCCCTCCCCTCCCTGTGCGTGAACAGTCCGTGCTCTCACCCTGGTCTTCCCCACTGGGGCTGCTGGGGTCCAGCAAGCCTGAACCCCGCTCCATCCTTTATCCATCCCTGCTCCTTCTCCTTCATTCATGATGATTTCCTCCCTCTTCCTCCCTCTTTGCTCCTCTTTTAGTCTTTTTGCTGTGTTTCCCCACCCCTTGCTGCCCTAGTTCTGGCTGTGCTGGCCCCGTGCCCGGTGTCCTCTGCTTGGAGCGGAAGGAAGGGCTCTGGGGGAAGGAGGGCAAAGTCTGGGTTATGCCAGCAGAGGTTTGTCCCTGGCTTGGAGAAGGGGCTGACCCATCAGAGGGTGTTTGGGGCCATGGATGTCATGGGTGGTATTTTCCCCACGGGTCCCCACGTGTGGAGCCAGTGGCTGTGTGGCAGCCCAGGGCGAGCAGGGGTCTCACAGGATGCAAAGAGACAGTGGAGAAGGGAGATGCCACTCCTCTTTTGGCACTTTGGGGACCTTGGGACAATATGCAAGTGGCTCTGCCTCCCCTTGGGTTTCCTACTACCCTCAGGATTTTGGGTGGGCTCGAGGGCCAGCAGGCTGCCTGGGGGAGGTGGCTGGGCAGGGTGGCTGTGAGCTGGGCATCCCCAGCCACCTGGAGGTGATGCATGTCTGTTGTCCCTGTCCTGGGGACAGCCACACAGCACTGGCTTCACAGCTGCTATTTCTGTCCAGTCTGTGGTCTCTGCTCCACGGTCACCAGTGCTGGGGCCAGCAGCTGCTGCCTTTTCCCTCCGCATTCCCTCAGACCCGTGGGATGGATGGAGACAGGATGAGGAATCCCCCCAGCGTGGGCAGCAATGGAGCAGCTCAGTACCTCTTGGGATCTTCCCTCCGGCCCTGTTTTCCTCCCATTTAAACCCGGGATACGTCTCTGTTTGGTGGGCGGCTGTAAAAATAGCACTTGGTTTGAGTTAGGAGGGTGGCGGGGAAGGGCTGGGAGGGGGCCGGGGTGCAGGGGGGAGGTCCGGTTTCTCCCTTTCCTGGAGGAATTAGGGAGGCCACATGCTGCCAGGAGTGTTTGGCTGGTAGAGGCAAGCGGAGGCTCCGAGGAGGCGAGCAGGCGTCCGCACAGATGGAAATTTGATCACCCACGGCTCAACAGATTGTTTGATTTATTTTAAAATCAAGCAGATGGCTGCAACAGGAGTTTGTTTAAGTTCAGCTCCGAGCTGGGCCAACGGCCAGGATACTCGGGGGTAGGTGTGCCAAAAAATGTTCAATGACTTTGGTCATCACCCACCTCTCCTCCTCCTCCTCCCCTTCCCTCGCTCCAGCGCACACACCCCGCTCCCCCTCTTATCGCATCCTCGCCTTCATCTCTTGGCTCTTGCATCTTGCTTTGTCTCTCCCCGGCGGGCGCAGCCTTGCCCTCCACTTTTCCTCCCCTTCCATGCGTTCCAGAGGGTTTAACTCTTCCCCATCCATCTCCCTGACCTGGTTCCCTTGTACTGTAGGGGTGCAGCGGGTGGTCTCCCCCATGGAGAGAGGGAGCACTCCTGGCTCCCTCCCCATGTCTTGTCTTCTTTGTGAGCAGTTTGGGGTGCAGTGCTGGGGGGAATGGAGGGGTGCAGGTCCCAGCTAGGTGCCCAGAGGGATACTCTGACCCATGCCCTGACCCCCATGACTGTCTCTTCCTGGTGAGGAGGGGGTGGATGGATCCTGCTGTCCCCCCACCCTGCCCTAAACTGGTGGTGGCCTGGATGGAGTTGGGGTCCCAGCAGTGTGTGATGCTGCTGGATGGGGGGATGTTGCTGCCTGGGACCCGCATCTTGGGATGCAAGGGGTGACCTGTGGATGGAGAAGAGCCCTTGATATGCAGCACGTGGTGGCTCTGGATGTGATTCTGGCCTTGATGCCATATGGCTGGCAGGGAAGGGGCAGGAGGAGCCAGTGGGAAGCGGCCTGGGATGTGCTAAACTGCTGTAAAGGGGATGGGGCAGGCTGTTCTCGGGGCTTTAAATCACTCTGTGCCACCAGGCTGGCACTGGCCCGAGAGGTCTGACCACCCTGGGGTGGCAGAGGGTCCCCAACACATGTATCTATGTCCCCTCACCCTGCCAGGGGGCATCTTGGATGCTTTCTGTGACTCTGTTCTTCTCCTGGGGTGAGTGAGTGGGATTCTCCAGGACCACCAGGCATCCTTGGTGGCCTTGGGAAGTCCCTCTGCCCCGTTCCAGTCCAGTGCACTTCCCAGCACCATGGCAGGTTTGGTGCACCTCTCCCTGCAGGTTTTCATGCCATAATTGCCCATTATCCCATTTTTAGGAGTGGGACAGCTAGGCAGTGGAATGAGGCTTCTCCCCAGCACCCATCCCCTCTCCATGGTGGGGTTGGGGGCTGCAGGTCCTGCTGGGAAAAGTGTCCGGGGCTGGAAGGGGTTAAGACAGGCAAAGGAAAACAAGAGCGCTGCAGGGCCTGGGTGGCTGACAAGCCAAACAACTGTTTTTGACTCACTGTTGCTGCCTTGCCAAGTGCAATTGCTTCCACATTCCCATCCCCTGGCTGGAGGGGCGAGGGGAGATGTTGGCTTTTTGCGGTCAGGAGGGGAAGGGAGATGCCGGGGGGAGCAGCAGCGGGAAGGGCTGGCTCTGCACTGCTTTTTCTCAGCTCTTCTCTCTTCTATTCCCCTCCCTGGTGAGGGGCAGGAAGGGGCAGGGGTGAGGCTGGCAGGGATGGTGCTGGCAGGGGTGTGAGGCTGTCAGGGTCACTTGGGCCAGCTCCTGGTGGAACATCCCTTCTGCCAGTCCTAAAGGTGGGAGAGGGAATGAGGGGCTGAATTGCACCCCCAGGTTGTCTGCCCTGACTTCTCTTGCTGTTTGGCTGCAGGGGGGACCCTGAAAGACAGCTCCTTCCCTGCTAGAGGGTGCTGGGGGGCAGCAGCATCCAGTTCCCCTCCCTCCAACTCCTTGCCCTTCTCTCTATCCTCCCTGGAATGGAGCTCTGCATTCTAAATGTTGCTATTCCAGCCCTCCATAGGGATGGAGGGTGACCCCACTGCAACCCTGCTCAGAGACGTGGGGTCTCATGTGGGCTGGGCCCCCCATCATGCCTGGCTGGGGGCAGTGAGCCAAGTGTGCTGGGGGCAGGTCTGTCAGCAGGGTTGGGGGGATCCTCTCCCCCCCAGCCCCCCATTAAAATCCCCAGGCCTCTGAGTGCTGGTGCCGTTGTGTTGCAGACAGCAAGAAATAAGCCCTTGGAGAGGAGGCAGGGAAGTTACAGCGAAGATTTGAGATACACAGGGTCTCTGCTTTGTGGAGTTAATTATCTTCTGAGTCTGGGTTTTTGGTGTTTTTTTGGTGGTTTTTTTTTTTTTTTTTTTGCTTCTTGGGATTATTTCTTGGCAAATGAGGCGTCATTCTGAAGTACTGAGCTCTGCTCCCTCGGAACTCCTGGCTGCTAAGTGGTATGTAGGGGATCCTGGTCTTAAAAAAAAAACACACCATAAACCACCCTCAAGAAAAGCCCTGCCACCTCTGCAGTGCAAATATGGGGGCTGAGGCAGCTTGGGAAGATTTTGTGTGTCTTCTTGGAGCTGTTTCCTTGGGGGAGCCAGAGCAGGAACCTCCTGTGGGGATTTCCAGCATGGTGCATCCCTCCCAAGCAGTGCTGGGATGGGCAGGGGAGGATGTGGAGATCCCCTGTAAGCAGCATCCTGGAGGAGTGCTTGGTCCCTGCAGGGCTGTGGGCTGCTTGGTCCCCCCCTAAAAGTCCATCCTGGACTGGGGATGGACTGGAGGGAACCCCCAGCCTCTGGGAAGCTGTGAGGTTGTGCTGCAAGGCAGCTCTCGGGTGAGGAGGGGATTTACGGGGCATCTCATCTGGCAGCTGTTTCCCCTCTTGGGATGCTGCAGGGTTGGAACATTGCTCCAGCATCACATTCCCCTCACCATCCGGCTCCTGGCTCTGCAGCCACCTCTCCCTGCTTTGCAGAGGTCACTTCCCCCTTCCTGACTGTGGAAAGGGTCCGTGTGTGCTGAGCGAGCTGGGACTGCGGTGCAGGGGAGCTGGCCTGGATGCTGTCAGCTGAATGGGATGCACACCTGGAGCTGCTCCTGGGGGATGTGACACTTCAGAGCAACTCCTCTCTCCTGCTCCTGGTACCTGTTTAATCTCAGCCTTGCGTACAGAATCCCAAGGGAAGGATGCAGCAGCAGAGCAGGAGCTGGCAGAGATGGAGGTTGGGATGGAAATCCCTTCCCCTACTAATGCTGCAGGAAGGACCCACAGAGCATTGCCCAAAATATCCCACGTCCACCAGGGATGTAGGAGAGTCAGCTCATTCTCCCGTCCGGCAGCTGTGATATTACACCACTGGGATAGACGCATTATCCATCATCCTGTCTCCAGGACAGCTGCCTGTCTAACCTCTGCCTGTATCCCACAAGCATCCAGGCTGCCTTGCAAGGCCCATAACCCTGATGTTGTTTTCCATCACCCTGGCATCACGTCACCTGAGGCAAATCCCCCAGACTCTTTGCACGGGAAGCTGAAGGGCCCTCCTGGTGCTCCCCGACCACAAGTGGCAGGGCATGCCCGTGTCCCTGTTGTCGGACACCTTGTCAGCTCCTAATCCGGACATGAGAAGGCAATTAGGGGCCGGGATCCCCTTCCCGAGGCGGCAGATGGGGCGCGGTGCCGCCGTGGGCACAGAGCGGAGGGGCCGGCTCTGCCTCCTAATGTGTTTGCAAATCCTCCCCAGCTGAGGGGATTAAAGCCGGCATCTGGCTCGCTTTATAATATTAAAACAAAGGGAGTTGTAGGCGCCATGATCGGGGGCAGGCGAGGGAGGGAGCGGGGACGGGGGCGGGGTGGGGGGGCTGCTGCTCTGCTCGCCGCGCTGGGAAAGTCTGCAGGAATCCCCCCCCGGCCCCAAACCCTTCCACAAGATTTTTCCTTAGGAATAAACCCAGAGGGAGGGGGGTCTTCACCCCACCAACAGGGTGCAGGAGCCAGTGCCCAGTGGCGAAGGGCAGTGCCGGGGATGCTGGAGGCGGGTGGGCCACAGGGGTATTTTTTGGGGGGGTGAGGGAGGTTTATATCTGCTTTTTCCACCCCGTTGCGCTGTTCTGGAAGCGGCAAGAATTCAGGAAGCCGGCGTGCGGCGAGTGCCAAGTCAGGCTGTACTGCAGCCAAGCCCCTGCTTGTTTTCTCGTCTTGCTGGAGCCAGTAAGTGACCTTATTAGCTTAGGGGGCAGCTGCCTTATTAACACACATCTGGCGGCGAGGGGGCCGCATAGTCCCGATATTGTCTCCCTGCCTGCTCCCAGCCCGGTGGTAAATGGCTAGGGGGGCTCACCCCGTGGCTTCTCCCACCCCCCCAGTAGCAGGGTTGGCACCCAGGCGGCCCCACTCCCCACATCCAGGGTATAAACCCCAGCGGGGGATTTATGCTAGGGGACAGGATTAGGCAGATGGGGGTTTGGATTTGTTGGAGATTATAATTTAAGATTATAATCTGCAGGGGAGGGATATGGGGTCCCCCCCCAACATGGGGGCTGTACTGTCAGGATTCCCATGGATGCTGTCCCATCCCTTCTTTCCTATGGGCCAGGCACCACTTTTTGGGGTGTGGCATCACCCCTTGGGATGATATCACTCAGAGGGGCTGGACCACCCATGCAGCATCCTCACATCCGTGCCAGCATCTGGGGTGGGCACCGGGATGTCATTCTGGATCAGTGTTGGAGTATCCTGCAGCAAGGGGAGCCTCCAATGTGCTTCGGGGTTTTTCCAGCACATTTGGCCCTTGAACTGGGTATGTTCCCAAGAGAATGTGAGCTGGAGGCTCCTGCTGAGCCAGGACAAGGAGCCAGGGACTTTGCCATGTGCTGAATCACCCTGGGCTCTGCTCTGGGGTGTCCCAGTGGGTGCACATCCCACTCACAGCCACCCATCCTTCTTGTATGGGACCAGCCCTGTGCCCAATGTTCACCCTCACCCGACACTGCCGCCTTTGCTCTCCATGGATATAATTAGGGCTGAGCCAGGGGGCCCCCTGTGCCACATCCCCCTGACACTGTGCATCCCAGGGGAGCTGTGGCAGCCGGGGCGCCGGGCGCCTGCCCACCCCTCTACCACGCAGGGATGCCCTTTGTCCTTCTTGGCGTGTGGGGGAACTCGGCAGCTCTTGGCTTCTCCCTTCTGTTTTGGAAATTCAAAACATTTGCAGGGCGGCCCACTCGCGCCCTGCCGCCACGGAGAGAGGCACTTGGCTGACTCCTCTGCTTTCCTTGGCCGCTTCTCCCTCGCGCTCACGCTCGGGGGGAGCCTTTTCTCCGCCCCCTCACCCTCCCTTTTTCTTCCCCTCTTTTTTTTTTTTTTTTTTCCTATTTTTTGCTAAGCTTGGAAAAACACCATCAGCCTGCAGGAAAGGCCAGCAAGGAGGGGACGGGGAGCAGAGCCCAGGGCGAGCACGGTGGTGGCAGTGCCGGTGCCCGCTGGCCCCTGGCACTGACCTTGCTCTCCACTGGGAAGGGCGGCTGTGCTGGGCAGCCGGAGCAGCCCTGAGCTGCACCAGCACTAATGAGCTCTGCCTGAGCAGAAGGATTAATTAGCTGCTGGGAGGAGGGGGGGCATCCTTCTGCGGTGGCTCCGGTGCCACTGGGCGCAGTGGCAGAGCCTGGCACGGCACAGTGCCCAGCGCTGCGGCACCACCGGTGTTTTCACTCAGGATGCTCCAAAAAGAGATGTGGCTGTTCCTGGAGCAAATATCATGGGCCAAGCAGGGAGAGGAAATCCCAGTGTCACGCTGGGGAGTTATGAGAGCTGCTGATCAATCACCCAGGCTCCTGATCTCTATTTTCCATTTTCCTTCCCCCCAGAAAAAGTCTTGTGGGTTTGGTTTTTTGGTTTTGGGGGATTTTTGTTTGTTTGTTTGGGGTTTTTTTGCTACGTGGTTGTTCCTGTGCTGTTTTTCTTGTAGGAATGGGAACTGAGGGTGGGACCTGGATGTGTTAAATATATCCTGTGGGCCTAAAATAACCCTAAAGGGGATGAGGTGACTACTGGCCAGGAGCTGTGCTGGACAGGGGCTGACTGTGTGCTGGGGCTCAGCCCTCACCCCAAAATCCAAAGGGCTCAGGGATGCTCAGGAGCTGGGGGGTGTCACCTTCCTGGAGGGAAACCCCAGACCTGGCTTGGGGCTTTTGGCATCTCCTTTAGCTGGGGGGATTCCTGGGGGGGTTTGGGGTCTGCTCTGTGCCCTGTCCTCCCACCAGCTCCTCCATGCCCCTCTCCCCTCCAGAAAGCCAGGCACAGGGTGGGGGGGGGGACATCAGGGGAGCCCCCAGAGAGATGAGCAGGGACATCTTGTCGAGGCCGGGAAGGTCGTGAGGACGCGGAGCTTGAACTTGAATTAGATGGTAATTGCGACGTGCCTAATTACAGGGAAAGAGCAAATCACTCCGGTGCTTCATAAAGTGTCTGACACGGAATAACGAGGATAATTAGCAATCAGACGGGAAGCTGCAGCCTCCCCGTCCCCTGAAAGCCCCCGGGGAGCCCTGCTCCCCCTCCCACTCTGCAGAGCATCTGCCCCCATGTGGGGTGGTTTGTCCCACCCAGAATGTGGCATCTGCCCCCCACTCCCCCCAGTATGGGACATCAGCCCAGAAAACCACTTGAGCTGGGGTGAGGTGCAGCTGGTGGCTGTGTCCCCCTGCCCAGGAGGCTCTGGTGGCCTTGCCAGCGTCTGTCCCCACGCATGTGCGTGTCCAGGTGTCCGTCCCCACGCGTGTGCGTGTCCAGCCGTGCTGCTCGTGCCGGGTGCCAGCAATGCATTAATGCTGGCTGACGCTAGAGCGCACCAGAAGCATGTCGTGACATCCTCCTGGGGACACGGCTCCCAGCAGGGCCACCTGCCCCGGCCACCTGCCCACGGCCACCCCGGGGTGACCCCAGAGGCACCCACGGCCACCCTCCTGGGGACCCTGGCTGTCCTCAGCGGCCGCAGGGGATGCTGTTAATGGTGTCAGGGCTGTGATTGATGATACCTAATTGCAGTCAGAGGGATTGGGAGGGGTGGAGGGATGTGGTGCCCCCTAAAAAACCCCTGCCATCCTAGCCTGACTACTATCAACCCTGGGAGACTGGGAGGAGCATGAGGAGCGTCAGGCTCCCAGTTAGCTGCACCTTTTACTGATGCTGTGGTTGGTTTAGGGAATGTGTCCCCCCTTGGGGAGGCTGTGCTGTGCTAGGGGACTCACCCCAAACCTCATGTCCCCCCATCCCAGAGGAGTGGAATGGAGGAACATTCACTGGACAGCATTGTCACAGGCAGGGGCTGATCCCACAGCCTCCAGCCCCCTCCTCAGCATCCCCTACCTGTGACCCCATGTGAAATCTGTCTACTCCTGGCCCCCCACCAGGGGGAACTTGCTACCCTTGGGCAAGTAACAGGCACCCTAAGGCTAAGAAACATCCTCCCTCTGGGCATGAAGGGACCTCCCAGCCACAAAATGCTCCTGGTTGGGGGATGCCAGGCTGCTCTGGTGGCTTCACTCCAACTCCTGCTTTTCCTGGAGGCCCTGCAGCCACCCTACTCTGTCACCAACTACCTCACAATCTGACACCCACAAGGACAATCCCTCTGCCCCCTTCCCAGCACCTCCAGGGAAGCCTAGGGCAGATCCCAACATGGTTTTTGGACCGGTCCCACTGCTGTCATTGCAGAGAGGGCTGGGCATGCTGATGTCACTGCAGGGATGGGTGTCCCTGGGTGCCAGGGCAGGGTGGAGGTCACGCTTCCTTGTCCTCCTATGTGCCTGTCTCCTTGCTGCCTCTGCTCCTGGTTTCTTCTTTTTTGTTTCCCCCTCTTGGAGCAGCTGTTCTCTAATAAGCTGTTAATGATGATACAGTAAGTAGAAGCGGAGAGTCCTGCGGGAGCTGCCACGATTTGTGTAATTGGCCTCAGGGGAGACAGAAGTATCTAATATTTACATGCCGGTATTAGTCCCCTGGGAGCCTGTCTGGGCTGGCACAGGAGGCAGCTCCCAGCCTCAACCTGTCTGCTCTCAGCTGATGGATCCTCAGATCTCTAATGGATGGGAATAGCTGGCTGGGAATGGGGGGGATCTCCCCCAAGAGCCTGGGGATGGCCGAGCATCCCCACAGCTCGGCACCCATCTGGTTTGTGGGAGCAGTGGGGTTTGGCTGAGCCTTCAGAGGGAAGATGTTGAGGCTTGGGGAACCCTGTGCTGGTGTAGGATGGAGGCTGGAGCTGCCCAGGGTAGATTTACAAGGACTTTGACCTGGCTCTCAAGGCACAGACATGCTCCTGAGCTGGCTGATGCCTGGGGCAAGGAGTGAGAGTTAGAGATGTATGCAACCACCAAGGTCCCCCTCCCCTGTGCCGAAGGGTGGGGTGGGTTCCTATGAGCTGTGCCAGAGCTCCTGGATGGGCAGGTTTGGAAGCAGTTGTGTTCCTAGCTGGTCAGGTGAGCTGTGGGGCTGGGTGGCTGACAGTGAAACTTCCTGTAGGGTTCCTGCCTGCAGCTGTAAGGCCATAATGGAATGGTAAGCTGAGGCATGGCAAGGCTGAGAAGCAGCCTGCCTGCCCTCCTGCTGGCCCTCACCCTGTGGGGGTCTTGCTGTAGCGTGGACAGGGTGCCCACCAGGGATTTCCTCCATTCCTCTGTAGCCCTTGGCATCCCCAAGCCTCTGGAGCTGTCCCCCTCTTGCCAGGGGCCAGACACTGGCCAGGTTTGTCTCACTGTCAGTGCCACTGAGCTCTGTTGGGATGCCATGGCTGTGCTCGCTCCAATGTCCACATTCCTGCACCCCTAAAAACTGCCAGCACCCCTGAGGGAATGATGCCAGTGGGTAGGGGCTAGCATGGAGGCACCCAGCCATGAGCAGTGGGGCCAAGGAGTGGGTACATCCCTATTCCCTGCCTGGGGAAGAAGATGGGGGGTCCCATGGTAGCCCAACCCATCTCCCACTGCATATTGGTGTGCTGGAGGGGGCCCCCAGCATCGTGCTGGATTCCATCAACCCCCAGCCCCACAGGATTGTGGGACCTTTTCTACCCAGATTCCCGCTCTCCCATTGCCTTGGCAACCTCCAGCATGGCATCCTGTTGCCTTCTGCAAGGGGATGTCCCGCCATATGCCCTCTCCCTATCCTTGGGGTGCCCTCTGGGGGGGAAAGAGTGGGATGTGGGGAGCTGTTGTGGGTGGCCAGGGGGGTTATTTTGCAGGGTGCCAGGCTGGGCACCGCTGTTCACCCCGCAGAATCAAAGGCACAGTGTTTTCCAGCTGTTTTCCAAAAGGCAAGTGGGCAGCTTTGCTTTGGACGTGGCTGACCCCATCCTGCCTGCTGGGGCTGGGCTGGGCACCACCAGGACCTGGCATCCAGGGTTATCTGGGTGGCTCCAGGGGGAGAACTGGATGTGAGGTGGAGGTTGCTGAGTCCTGGCGAGCTCGTGGCAGGGATGAAGGCGCTTGGGTGGAGTCTCGCGGGTACATGTTGGTGTTGCAGGGGTGAGGAGCTGTTGGCCCCTGTCCGTCCTTCCCTCTCTCCTTCCCTCAACCCTGCCTCCCTCCCTTTTCCCGTTGTCCTCTCCACTCGGGATGTTCCAGTCTCTCTGTTCCTGGCTTCCTGCCAGCCCTTTCCCACACTCCCTAATCCTGGGCTCCAGCCCTGGCTGCTGATGCCCTGGGAGCAGCTGCTTAAATCTCCCCAAGCCAGGGAAGCAGGACCTGGCCCTTGACCTTCTGGAGAACCCAGGGGGTGGCAGGTTCCGCGTGGGGACAGCAGGGGTGTCCCCAAGTCCTCCATCGTGTCTGCCGCCCCTTGTCCAGGGCAGGGTGGATGGATTCATGTTGCCAAGGGGTGCAATGAGGAGTGGGGCAGCACCCCTGCACGCTCACAGGCTCTTGTGGGGTGCGGGGGGGTGTTCATTGCCCCCCATGCCCCCTGTTCTATCTGTGTTTGGAGGGGAGGATCCCCCCACCTCCTTCCCTCCCTCCTGCCTGATCTGTTCAATCTGCTAAGCAGGGGAATAGTGCAGCCGCCATCTGTGAGCCTGCCAATAATGGGATTAACTCCTTCCCCTGGCTGGGGCCGAGCCTGACGGCGTTTCTGGCACCCCCTTCCCGGGGTACCCCCTCCTCCTACCTGCCGGGGGCAGCCAACCCGCGGGGACATGCTGGTGATGGTATCCCAGGGCAGTGATGTCCCAGGGCTCCTGGGGACAGCCCCAATCTGCCCCCACACAGATATGAGCCTCCAGCATGGACTCACCCCCTCCTACCTCAGCTCCCCCCTCCTGCTTCCGTGTACCCCCGCCTCAGTTTCCCCCCCACCTCAGCTTCTCCCTCTCCTGCCTCAGTTTCTCCCCTTCTGCCTCAGTATCCCCTCTCCTGCCTCAGTTTCCCCTCCTGCCTACCAGGGTGGATTTTGGGCATTCCAAAGAGCTCTGTGCTCCAGGCAGGGCAAGAGCCGCTTTCCCTTCGTGGGAGTGGGGACACGAGCAGGGGGGGCGCGCTGAGCCGTGCCTGAATCAGTGCGTGGCCGTGGGTCCTGGTCCTCGAGGCAGAGGAATGTAGGATGTGAGCCCAACCCCCCGGGATGCTGCCGGAGAGGGATGCGAGCGCCCCCCCCCGCCCCCTCTGCCCGGGGCTCCTGCCCAGGGAGGGATGCAGGGATGCAGGATAGGAGCACACCCCCCGCGATGCTTCCCGTGGAGGGATCCAGGGATGCAGGATGCAACCCCACCCCCGCGGTGATGCTGCCCGGGGCTGGGGCAGAGGCGACACCCCACGTGGGGGATGGGGGGGGGGGGAGGTGTTCAAGAGACACCTTCCCCCAGCTCTGCAGCTTCCAACCCTTTTCCCGGGGGCGGGATGCCCCCGCTAATCCTCTTAGGCTGCGCCCCGGAGCAGCTGGCGAGGCTGGCCCGGCCGCTGCCCATCCTCCCTCCCAACAGGTGCCCCCCGGCCCCCTCCCCGCCGGGGCTGGGCGGGGGGCTCGGGGCTCCCCGCAGCAGGCAAGCCCCCCCCCCTCCCCTTCCCCCGGGGCCGGCCCGGGAGCGCTCATTAATTATCTAATCTTCCCTTTATGTTTAATTTACAGCCCCGCGCGGCTCTGGCCATATGCTGCTTTTGTTGTGTCTGGCTCTTTGTTGTGGCAGGCAG
>NW_020955206.1:950790-997065 GCF_003031625.1 Empidonax traillii
TCTACCCCACCCCCTGGCTGTACCCCTGTGCCCCCCATCTGTACCTTCCCCATCCCTGTCTGTATCCCCTCTGCTTGTACCCCAACCCCTGCCTGTATTCCCACCCCATAACCCCCCACCTGCCCCCCCTTCATCCTCGGGTGGGCACTGCCCCCAGCTTTGAGGGGTTCCTCATTGGTGGGGTGTGTGCAACCCCAGGGATACAGCCCTGTAACACCCCCCTCACCTTGCTTGTTGCGTGTGACCCCCTAGCTTTGCTGAGTTGGGGGGCGGTTGGGGGGTGCCCCTGCTGTGGGTGGGTGTGGGGACATGTAGGGAGTGCGGTGGGGGGCCTCCTGTGGCACCTGGACCTGCAGCGAGTACTTGGGGGACTCTGTGAAACTTGCTGCAAACTTTGTGAGATGCTGCCAGGTTTCTTCTATGCTTCCAGTTTGTTATATGTTTTTTTTTTTTTTTTAAAGTAGTAAAATGTTTTTTTCTGCACCCAAGCAGGCCCATATGCGGCTCTAGGGGAGTGCACAGGGTGGGCATCCCAAGCCAGGGGCTGTAGCACATGCAGCTCACCCTTGGGGGGTTCAGGTCTGGCTCCCAGGGGGCAGTGGTGGTTGGGAGGGGGCAAAGGATTTGGGACACTTGGCCACTGGCAGTGCAAGGCTCCACCTGTGAGTGATTAATCCCCTGTGAAGGATGCTGGTGGCTGGAGGACCCTGGGAGTCCCTGTGGGGTTGCCCACCTGGGTTTTGTCAGTCGTGCTGTGGGCAGGGAATGCCAAAACCTCCACCCCAGGGCTTGGGCAGTGTGCAGGGGTCCGTGCTTGTACTGTCTGTCCATCTGTCTGCACCTCCTGCAGCTGCTGCCCCGTCCCTGCCGGGGAGGAGGGCGGCCACCCTCCCACATGGTGGGAGTCGTGGGCAGGGTGGGTGCCAAGTCGCCAGCCCGCTTTGGCCACAGGATCTGTGTTCTGGGCCAAGCGCTGGGCTTGGAGAGCCCTGGCAGTGACATGTAAGGTCACCCTGACCGCTGGTGAGGTGGCCCTGCCAGGGCGTGCTGGCTCCTTCGTGCCAGGAGCCATGAGGTGGTGGCAGGAGCTGGACCTGGGGCCACCAAGCCACTCGCCAGGTGAACAAACCTCCTTTCATGGGCATGGGAGGCAGCTGGCTCCACATGCATCCTGCTGTGCCATGCATCCTGGGGTCTCTGCTGGTGAAGTGACACCCCTGCTGCAGAGAGGCAGACAGGGTGGACACTGTTCCACCAGCACCTCATGACTTTGCTTGTGGCTGTCCCTGTGCAGCCCCCTGTGCCATCAGGGTGACCGGGCTGGCCCTTTTTGGTGTTGTTTTCTTCCTGCCAGGTGTGGAGAGCTGAGGAGGGGTCGTGCCACCATGGTCGTTTGTGGCAGGTGGCCGCTGCTGCTGTCTCTCTGTGCCTGTCCCCATACAAAGCCCTGCTGCTCCCTCCCTCCCGGCCCCACAGTGCGGGGCCGCTTGCCAGGCGAGTAACCACAGCTCTGTGTCACAGCGGGTTTGTGCTGCGTGTCAAAAGAAGGAGCCAAAATATGATGCTGGGCCCCCCCATGGCTGCCCACCCTGTGCCCGTGCCCTACCAACCCTGCCAGCTGGGGAAACTGAGGCAGCAGGGCAGGAGGCGGCTTGCCTGAGAGATCCAGTGCCAGGACTGGGGAGAGCAAACAGGATTCTTGGCACGGGCTGGCAGTGCTGTGTTCTGCCCTCAGGAGAGGGCTGCTCTTTGCTGGGTGTGCAGTTTTGCTGCTGTGCTGCTCCCCAGCTCTGGCACCCCGGGGGACTGTGGCTCTGTCCCTGCAGGTGACACCCCCCCACCTCGGCGCTGGTGAAGCGGGCAATTGTTCCCCCCAGGGGTGGCCGGTGCCCAGCGCTGTGTGTGGCGGGGCTGGCACGGAGAGCGGATTGGCCTTGGCCTCCTGCCTGCTGCCGTGCCCTTTTCCAGAGGCAGCTGCCTGTGGGCATGGCTTGGCAGCCATCCTGCCTGCGGGCTCAGCCGGGGCAGGACCCCTGCTCTCCTGGGCCACTGGAGCAGCTCGGCACAGGGTTGCAACACCCGGGGTCACAGCTGTCATGAGTTTGCAGTTCTCAGCTCAGCAGTGGCTTTTTTCTCCCAGGTCTCTGCACCAGCTCCATCCCCAAAGCAGAGTCTTTCCAGAGCAGGCTCAGAGGGGAAGAACAGGGAGCCGGTCCTCCCTGCCCTGCCAAAAAGTCCCTCTGGAAAGGTGCCCATTGGCGTCACCCCTGTAGAAGTGATGTGTCAGCTCTGAAAGCACCTGGATTTCCACCTTGGAGCTGTGTGCAGGAGGGGGCTGTTCTGCCCCCACTTCCTGGGCTAACTGGAGCTCTGGGGGGGCCCAGAGCATCTCTGGGGTGGTGACATCCCGTGGTCCACGCTCAGTTCTGTGCATCCCTCTCCTCCCAGCTCGCTTGCCAGCTAATGGCGCGGCTTATGCCTATGGCTTTTTAAGTGCTTAATGGCGCGCGGGGCTAATGATGCAGCTCCCTCTGTTCATGCCGCCTGCGTAGATGGATGGTGTTGGGGCTTGGCGCTGCCTGAACCTCCAGGAACGGGACAGGGATGAGAAGGGGCCCAGCCGGTGCCCTGTGGAGCTGGGGGCTGTCAGCGGGCGTCTGCCTGCCCGCCTCTCCTCCCTCCTCTCCCCTGCATGGCTTCTCAGAGCAGTAATGTCACCATAAATGATATTTATCACGAGGTGATAAAAATCTATTTCCAGCGACCTCTTGGAAATGGCCCTCATAAAACCAGGCAGCAGATGGAGGCAGGAGGCAGACAGCGGGGAGGGGGCACAGGCAGGGAAATGGCTGTAATCAGCTGTGGAGCAGGGGCTGGATCTGCTGGGGAGCCAGCCCTGCTATTCCCGACCTCAGTAAATTGATGGCAGCCGTGAAGGCCAGAGGGCTGCCCGGGCACAGCTGGGTGGATGCTCACGCATCTCAGGGCTTGAGCATCCTGGGATGCAGCATCCAGGCTGTGAAGGGAGGACCAGAGCAATGTTTATCTTTAGGCAAGCAGGATGGGAGGCTTCTACCAGACATCCAGGGGTGTTCCTAAAATGATATCTCCACGTGGAGGTGCTGGATCTGGTCCTGGAGCAGCAGATTGGGATGGGATGCTGAGCTAGCTATCTTTCCCTGAGTGCTCCAAACCATAGGGAAGAATCCCCACTGGCAGACACTGCTGAATCACCCATTGACCCACTATCCATCCTGGGGGGCCACTATCAGTCCTACAGGCTCCTCAAGCTCCATCCCTTCGATTCTGATGGCTGGGTGCTGATTCAGCATCCCGATGCTAATTACTCAGCCCCTTGTGAATCCTGGCTGTAAATTCTCTGGCAGGAGCAGGCTCGGCAGCAGAAAGCCTCCCTAGCTCCTTTCCTCTCTGACCTGAGCAGGGACCTCTGATTCTGTGTAATTTATCAGGGTGCTGAGTCAGCAGGAGGGTGCCTTGTCCTCCCCCACCCACCTTCAGGGTGCACTGCCCCCCCCAGAATCCCTCCTCCCTGCTGAGTGTCCCTCCTGGCTGCGTGACACTCAGCCCATCTCTGTCCCCACCATCGTTAGGGATATCCTTTCAACTGCACCCCAGGTGATGCTGCTGGTTTGGGCACCCCTGGGGACTTTGCTGACCTGGGGTTGCAGAGGGCACCTGGGCCACCTTTGTGGGGCTGGAGAAGTGGGATTTGTTTCTAAAAATGGGGACAGGTCATGACCCCCTGTGTTGTCCCCTGGGGCAGTAGGGATGTGGGGGAAGACAGCTCCCAGCTGCAGGGTCTAATCTGCTGCCCTGATGAAGAGACTTTAATCACTTCAAGTAATTAACCAGGTGGGGCGATGGCTGGACCCAGGCTGTCCCCTGCCTGGAGGTGGCTGCCTTAGTGGGGGACACAGGCTGGTGGGGAGGGGGACGAGCTGGCGTGCAGCTTCCAGATGTGGGTCCCTGTGGGGCTGGGACAGCAGGGAGAGGATGAGGACATCCAGAAGGATGGGAACATCATTGCTTGCATGTTCAGAGCCCTCCAAATCCCCACGGAGGGATGTGGTGACGCTCCGGGACCTGATGCCGCTGCGGTGCTCTGTGCCCACCTGCCCGGTGTGCCTGGGGCGCGCGGCGACACGGCGCGGTGTGTGCGGCAGGTATTATCCTGCATTAAAGTTTCCCCTTGCAGATGGTTCACGCTTAATCTGCGGCTTAACGCAGCGCCAGACCTGGCGGTAAGTCCGTCTTTAGATGGCAGGCGGGAGCCGGGAACGGGCGCTAAGCTGCCCGCGGGATGGAAAAGGGGGACACGGTGGATTGAGGGACACGGATTGAGGCTTTAATGCCGCCGCGTCGCAAGCCGATTGCCCAGCCGGTGTGTGGCCCTCGCTGGGACCTTGGAGATTGCTGTGATGTGCCACCCCCCGAGCTGGATGGGGACCCCCAGCCGTGTCCCCTCGCCCAGCATGGTGAGCTCGGCAGAGCCTTGCACCCGCCTGGGTGCTCCTGCCTGCCTCAGTTTACTCCTGAGTGTGCTGCAGGGATTGTTGCGAATGGGAACATTCCGAAAACATGAGCCGCTGTGGGGTGGGTGGGATTTTCCAGAGTGAAAAACCCCTTGGGGCAGCTGCCTCTCCCCAGGGCAGGTATTTAGGGTGGCGAGGAGGGGACGTTCACTGCAGACTGCCCTGCAGCTCTGGAGCTGGAGGTGGGTGAGCTGGGTGCTGTGCTGAGCTGTGGTATCCCTGAGATGGGGATGGGGAGTGTGGGGCATGGAGCAGGGGCTGGGCGGAGCACAGCATGTCCCGCGGGATCTCGGCAGGATTTGGGTGGCAGGCAGCAAGCTGCATCCCTCCCCTCCTGGGATGGGGCTCTGTGGTCATGGGAAGACCTGGAGCCAGGGCTATAGAGTGGTGGCAGACAGAGGTGGGAGCTGCAGGGACTTCCAAGGCCAGGAAGTCACTGCTCCAGTCAGGGTAGTTTGTCTCAGTGTGAATGGCCCTATTTCAACTGTTAACTCTGGAGTCTAATGATGAAGGTGAAGGTTCTGTGCTGCACAGCCTTGAGGAAATCTGTGCAGATTTGAAAAGGCTGATTGTTCCCTGCAGGGCCAGGACCAGGCGCGTGGGGTGGCAGTGCTGCTGCCAACCCTGCTGTTCGTGCATGGCAGGGATGCTCACATCCTCCCTGCCTCAGTTTCTCTGCTTTGAAAGCAGGATGGAGGGAACATTCCCCAGCCTGGCAGACGTAAACCAGAGCTGTGTGTCCCCATGATGGGACAGGGATTGCTCCGGCACTGAGGAGGGAGCAGGTCCCATCATGCCCAGCCAACCTGGCCGTGGGGTGATGGGGGGGGAGCATGGGGGGCCCTTATAGTGGAAGTGAGGTGATGTGGGGCTCAGCATCAGGTCTTCACATCTCTGATGCCTTGTGCATTGCCACCAGCCATGGCTCATCCCACAGCCTGGGGAAACTGAGGCACGGGAGGTGACACGACGTGGCCAGGGCTGTTGAAACAGTGAGCAGCCGCTGATCTCCATGCCCAGAGCCCCAGAGGAGCTCGAGGAAAAGCCAGGAACGAGCGGCTGCGTGCCCCCCGCCTCCCCCTCCATCACCTCCCTGTTCGCTGGCGAACAAATGTCTGTTCTTGCAAAAAAAAGAAGTGACAGGGGTCGGCGCAGCGCTTTCCACATGACCTGCCCGGGAACAGAGGACGTCTTTGTTAATCCAGCGAGCTGTCAGTTCAGCCTCTTCACAAAAGGCATAAACCACTTATTGCTGCTCTCACCCCTGACCCCGGATCCGCCTGCGCGCCCTCCATTGTGCCGTCTCGAGGAAGCTGGCAAACAATTTCGGCTCCGGCTCCCCTCCCCGCCGGCGGCTGCACGCGGGGGCCACCGCTCGCCCCGCCGGCGTGGGGAGCCGCTGCGGGGGACCCCCCTACACACACCGCCCCCCCGGCCGCATCTGCGCGCCCGCCGCCTCGCCTGGCAGCTGCTGCGAGGGGATGGGGGCTGCCACAAAGGGACCACCTCCCTCCCTCCCTCCATCCCTCCCTCCCAGGGCTGCCAGGGCAGCTGGCTGGAACCCGCAGGCTGCGGAGAGGGGGTGCTGGGTGCTGCACCCCGTGGCCCCCCAGCCGAAACCCCTTAATGAGAGGGGACAAAAGCTCCTTAGGTAGGGTCCCTGGCTGGGACGGGCTGGGACGGCGGCTTTAGCCAAAGCCGCTTATGGCCCGGCACAAAGCCTCTGGGAACAGCCCAGCTCCCTGGGGCCGGTGTGGATGGGGTGATGCTCACGCCCCGCCAGCCTCAGGGTGCCCGGAGGGTCACACGGGGTGACAACCGAGGGAGGGGGCTGAGTGCGTGCCGCCTACCCCGTTCCCCTGCGCCTGGCACCCGGACCCCGCGGCGGGGCCGGTGCGTGCTGGAGCAATTAGATGCAGTCACTTTGGGGCTATATATAACCCAAATTGCTGCCTGCAGCTCGTTAACTGCTGTCAGAGCCACTGCGGCCGTGGCGCTGAGGTGGTGTCGCCGGGGGGGACTGGAGGGTGACACGGGGATCCGCTGCTCCCCAGGGATGGGGGAATGGGGCGGGGATGGCTGTGGTTGTGCTGAAGTGGGTACAGGGTCAGACCCTTGTTGGGAGTGGGGTCCCCAAGGGGGATGTGCTTCACTCCAGGTACTCCCAGTGTGATGCTTCACTGGTCAGTGCAGGGTGGGCTGTGACACGGGGGTCATGGTCAGGCCTTTCCCTGCCTGGTGGCACAGCCTGACCCCTGGGTCAGGGTGCTCAGGCCTGGGGGGCCACTGGTTCATCCCTTGCCCATGCCGGTGCTGTTTCTGGCATTGTCTCCCTGTGTGGCATCCAGCCTGACCACAGTCTCCAGCCCCTTCCATCCCTGCCGGTTCCCGCCTGGGCTCGCCGGCACGTCATGGCTCTGCCGGCACACACCGGCCCCCGCGCCGGGGAAGAGCGCGGCACCTCGGGCTGTCTGGGGGCAGCTGCGAGATGAGTGCGAACATATTGTGTGGGCTCCTGGAGCAGGCGTCACGGTGTCGCTGCTGGAGAGCGAGCAGGAACCGCAGCCCCGCCGTGACAAACGGCTCCGGCACAGCCGCAACCGTGCCCACGCGGGCGCCGCGGCACAGGCAGCATTACCGCTGCACTGGGACACAGAGCAGGCATCTGGGTGGGCAGTGGTGCTCATGGGCTGATCCCCAGCACACAGTGTCACCTGCCACCCCTGCGACCCATCCCTCCAGCTCCATTAATTTCCTGGGGGGTTCACATCCCAGTCTTGGGAAGGGTTAACGGCACCGTGTCTCGCTCTGGAGCCCTTTGTTTCTTTCCCATTTTTTCTCCCCCCTCCCCGTTTTAATGAGGGGTTAGCACAGCTGTAATTGCAGGTTCCAACTTTCCGCCAGCAAACACGGATGAGAAACTTTAAACACGGCGGGGATGCGCGGATCCAACCACCACCCCTCCTGTGGATGCCCACTGGGGCCAAGCTGTGCCACCAAGCAGGGACCCCAGCTCTCCAGGGAGACCCCAACCTGCTTTTGTGGGAAAACCGTGTTTTCAGGCGGCTGGGATGAGGATGAGGAGGGCAAAGGCTTCCTGGAGGGAAGAGCAGCTGGAACCGTCTGGGGAAACACACGGCAGGGGCTGTGCCCGTCGTGACTATGATAAAGCCCCAGCGGGAGCCGGAGTCTCCAGGGCCTCACTGACAAAAGGAGCCAGGGGAAGCCCACTCCCACAGCCCTCAACACTCCAAAAACACCTTTTATCCTGAGCGCCGCCTCACAGGCCTGGGGGAAGATGGGAGATAGCGGGGGTTTGCCCCCACCAAGCCTTACAGCCAGGTGCTGGCGCTCTCTGCATCCCAGGAAGTGCAGGATACAGCCCCTCTGTGCGGAGCATCCTCCTCACCTCATGCCTTGCTCGTTTGCTGGAGCTGGCACACAGGTTGTGCCAAACCCCACTGCCGGTGCAGCTGTGCCGGTGCTCGCCGGGCTCCGTGCCCGCCGCCCTGCTGGGGTGATGCCAGCCAAGAGCCGAAAGTGCCAGGATTGCATCCACCCCCGGTGCTCTGGCTGCTGGAAGCGTGGGGGTTTTCCGAGGTGCTGCCACCCGGGTGGGTGGAGGTTGGGGTGATGCAGCGGGGGCTTTGCTGTGCCCGCGGCATTCCCATGGGCGGTGGGTGTTCCCATGGGAGGCATTTCCCGTGGGCGGCGTCGCTGCTGTGCACGCTACAGCCCGTCCTGGCAGCAGGCGAGGCACAGGGGAGGTGGAATGGGGAAGCCACGTTTTTGGGTGTCCTGAAGGCACAGGAAATGCCTTGGCATGGTCTCCTGTGTGCCGGATCCCTCACCTTTTGCTTTCCTGCTCCGTTAGTGCCATCCCGAAGCTGGGGGGAGAGCTGAGTGCCCCAGCAGGTATTTAGTCTGCTAAGAGCAGAAGGAATGTGCCCTTGTTGGGGAGGGATAGGTGTGAGGACACCAGAGACAGGACACCATTCCCTGTCCTTGGTGCCATCATGTCCCCTGGCTGCCTGCCCGAGACACCAAACTGAGGGGACCTGGGAGACACCATGCTGATGGTGGGGAACACAGGTGACATGGGGTCTGTCAGTGGCTCTCTGTGCCTGTTCCTTGAGGTCACTGGCTGTGTTTTGACCCCTCTTGAGCTCTCTGTGACCTTCATACTGAGGACCCGCCGGGATAGATGGGGACAGAGGCCACACAGGGGTGGGTTGAGGAGTGTCATGCCATGGGGTTGTCCCTGCCACCTCTGGTTGGTGCCTTTTCTCTATGGTTCTGTCACTTGTGGAGCTGCCCTGCTATCTGTGCCCATCTCCCTTGGCTTGCAGTCCTGCATACAAGCTCAAGTTTTCCTGTGTTAATAACATCATATAACGATGTCACATTGATGTCACCTCACTGCACACCTACCCCTGACCTGGATGCTGCCTGGGGCTGTGCCCTGTGTCCCTGACCCCTGCCATGGATGTCCTGTGAGCTGTTGCAGGGTCGTTTTTCAGTCCTTCTGTCCATCTGCAAGCTCTCTTGATGCATGTCATGAGCAGGCCGACCTCAGCTCAGCACCATTCAGCAGGCACAGATGCTGGTTCCCTCTCTCCATCCCTGGGAAGATGCAGGATAAGCATCTCCCAGACCCCGGACAAGCTGAGCATCACCACAGGGGGACACGTCGGGGGAGCTACCAGCCCTCCCCTCAAATTTCAACATGTGGTGGCAGAGCACCCTTCCCTCCCAGCCTCTTGCCAAGCACCTCAGGGTGCTGCTTAGCAAATTACCACCCCAATCAACCCGCTCACCCCTAATTGGGGGTGAGTCTTTGAGGACGTGGATGGGGAGGAAGGCCCCCCCCCTCCAAGGGGCTGCCGCCATGCTTTATCTGGGTGGACAGATCCCTCCTAATTGAGCAGATATTCCGTGTTCGCAAACAGATGGCTCCTTTGCATCAATTATTCCTTATCTGTGTAACCGGGGATGATTTGCTGACAGATAGCGCTGGGTGAAGTTAAAGCAAGGAGGCGGCCGGTGCTCCATGCTGGAGCCTGGGGGGTCCCAGGGGACAGGGGTGGTGAGAGGGAGACAAATTCTGGCTGCCCCTTGGGCAGGTGGGACCCATCTCCGGTGCTTTTGCATCTCAGCATCTCTTGACAGGAAAATAGAGGGAGTGGGGGCTGCCACTGCTGTGGGGCTGGTGGGTGGATTGGAGTGTAGGGGGGGGCCTGGGGGGCTGCTGAAGGTCCCCAGGGAGAAAAAGGAAAATGCCAATCTTGGCCTAGCCGCTAAAATCCGCCTTCCCCACCACAACCCCGGCCCAGCGCTTCCCAGCCGTGTCTTGCCCAATGCTGCTGTGACGCATGACAGGGAGTGATTAATGCTAATTAATGATTAGTTGCTCCGGGTATCAAAGTGCACCTCAGCCCTTTCCCATGCCCACAGGTTGGGGATTGCTGCCTGCTGCTACCGGTGGCGTTACCCCATGAGGAGAAGAGGTGGCACGGCATCCTCCCTGAGACATCCTTGCCACCTCCACAGATCCCACACATTCAGGGATGGGGACTGATCCCTGGGCTTGTCCCCTGCCCACTGTGAAAGTCACCTTCTGTTAATCATTGGGAAAGAGAAGAGCATCCCGCCATGACCAGGGCAGCCGGTGGCACTCCGCCAGTTGGAGCTGGTACGTGGCGGCACTTGAGGACTCACGGGATGTGCCAAGCACTTGCGGTTGTGCGGCGCTGCCATATGGATTCCATAAATTAAACCTTTCCAGGAAGCAAACGGTAAATTTATATGTCCGCTCGTGTGCGTGGCTCACCGAGTCTGAGGGCTTCCAGCAGAACAACCGTTGCACTTCAGTTCTCCACGTTTGTGGGAGTAATCCCAGGAAAAATGGGATCAACATCAAATCCTCACCATGCTGCAGCCATGGCCCTAATGTCCCAAAATCAAGAGCACAGTGTCCCCTATGCATGCCACCTGTGGCAGGAGGGAGGTCACCCTCACCCTGCCGTGCCCGGGGTGAGCACAGCATCCTGGGAACCTGTTCAGATCTTGGTCTAAGTGATCCATGTGTCTATCCCAGAGTGGCATGGCAGTGCTGGGATGTGCGTGGTGTCTCTGGATGTTGCTTTATTAGAGCTAAAGAGGAGTGGTGACAGCCCAAGCTGTGTGCCTGGACACGCCTGACATGGGAGGGTGGCAGCTACAGCAAACCTGGGGCCACAGCAGCGCCCGGGGACACCAGGGGTCAAGGAGGGGGACCAAGGAGGGCAGCGAGAATGCTGTCCCCATCCCAGCAGCACATTTTCCTCACCCGCCTGGCAGGGAAGGCGATGAGGGGTTGTTGATCTCGAGTAAACACTGCCCGGTTGAGTAATCGGGAGCTGCCTAACCAGCCAGCTGCTGCCGGCGGGCGAGGGGACGCCGCTTTGATTCATGTCCTCACCCCCCCTCCAGCCTTTCTTGTCTGGCTGCGCTGGGAGCCATCGGCCGGATCCAGCTGTAGCCCCGCGGCGCGGGCTGGCGTGCGGCTCCCGCGCCGGCCACGTGCACCGGCCGGCAGGAAAACAAAAGCATCTTGTGTCTGTGCACCCCAAACCCCCCCACGCGGTGCCCTCCACCCCGCACGGCAGTGCTCCGGCCGGGAAAGGGAAAGGCACTGAGTCTCTGTCCTCCTTCTCTTCCAGGCGTCCTCTTTGTCCCTGGAGACAGTCACCACCAAGCCTGTGGCCGGCGAGCCCAGGGCAGTCGGCGCTGGGGAGAGCCCGGGGACGGGCAGCGCTGCCCCGGACATCGGCCAGCGGACGGCTTTGGATGTGGAGGGTGCGGACGCTGGAACCACAAGTAGGTGATGTTGGGTGATACCAGGGGGGTACAAGGCTGCCATGGCCAAGGGCTGTCCCCTGTCCCACTGTGGGGTACAGCGACACACCCAGAGGCCTGGGATAGGGATTCAAAACCCACAGCCCCACCAGAAAGGTGACCCCATGGCACTGCAGTCCTTGCCTGCTGTCCTTGGGGCCATGAGTCAGACCGTGGGCGCCAGGGAGAGCCGTGGAGTTGGGCTGGATGTGCTGGGGAGTCGGGGGGGCCCCTGGGGCTGGGATGGGCCACGGCTCCTGGGACTTGGTCTCCCTGTCCGTCAGGAGCAGCAGCATTTTTAGGAGAGGTATCATGCGTGCTTCCCGCCTGCCGCCTCCCTGGACCAGCTTGTTTGCCAGCCCTTCCCGGCGGGCGCGCCGTGCCGTGCTGTGCTGTGCCACGCCAGGCTCCTTTGATCCGGTAACAACTGCCGATGCCGGTTCCTGGTGTTGGGCTGGGAAGAGTTGGGAACCGCAAGGTGCAGCGGGCGGGAAGCTGGGGTGGACAGGGAGTTGGAGGGGTGACAGCCTGGGGGCCAGGGGACTGCTTGGTGGGGGTGTTTGTGACCCACCCCACCACTTCCCAGGAAAGTGGTGGCCCATGTCATCCATCAATCAGCCCCATAGTGATTCAGCCCTAGTTTGGGATCCTGCAAGGTGCTGTGTCCCCAGGGGGGTCGGGATGCATTTACAAGCTGCTCACAGCCCAGCCAGCAGTGGCGTGGACACAAGCTGGGAGCTGTGGCCTGGAACGGGCCCGCTGGAGTCAGCCCGGGATTTATTACCCTGCCAGTGGCTGCCGGGCAAAGGTGACAGTGACTAATGGCTTGTTACACGCCTGCCACATCTCATCTGTGCACTGTGGCCGGCTGCCGCGCTCCCACCCCAGCGTGCGGGCAGCCTGCATCCCTTCCGGGGGGGGAACACAGGGACAAACCTCTCCTGTGCCCCCACAGGGACCTTGGCCAGGGCGGGTGACAGTGACAGTTGGATGGCTTGGCATGGAATGCATCCCTAGGCCAAGGACGGAGACCTAACCTACTCTGTCAGCATTCCCTGTGGCCAGGCGTAGTCGGGCTGGCATGTCGGAGAGCACCACCATGTCTTGGGGGTGGTGACACATCCCAGGGTGTCCCGGTGAGCCTCGTGTGACACACAGGACTTCCCGGTGCACAAAACCCCTTGGTGGTTGCCAAACCATGAGCCACCGCTCTGGCAGCATGGTGGCAATCCTGTGCCGGGGTGACTGGGCTGGGATGCGGAGGGGATCCTGCGTGCGTGTCCGGATGGATGCTGACGGAGCCGCAAATGCATTCACTAGGAAAATTAAAAAATTAACAGGCATTGGCTCGCTCTAGATTAGTAAAGGCAGGAGATAAAAGCGGCTCTTTATACCTTGTGAGAATTGCTGATAAGGGCATTTGTTCCTCTGTATTCTTTAAAAAGAATGCAATAAAAATTTAAAATAGAACGGGAAAAGGGAGACAGAGAGGGGGGGAAAAGCACGAGGAGGACTGGTGGGGGGGTGTCAGGCAGTACTGGCGCTGCGGCAGCACTGGCGTGGGGCCTGTTGGAGGAAGAGGAGGAGGATGGAGGGGGCGAAGAGGTGAAGGTGAACCGTGAAGGGTTTTGGGTGGGTGTGATAGTGGTGTGGCAGTTTGTTTGGGAATGGCTGGGTGTCCCTGTCGTAACAGCTGCATTACTGTCGTGGTCTGCATTTACTCCCATGGAGATGCCAGTTCACAGCTGGCAGTGCCAGGATGAGATTCCTTGCCGACGCCTCCCTGCTGCCCAGGGAAGGTGGGGGTCCAGCCTGTCCGAGCCAGCCAAGCCTGTCTGTCTCGTGGAGCCGACCTGTGGCTGCTGAATGATGGGCAACTTCCTCCATGTGTGAGTGGGCTGAGCCCCACCCTGCTCGTGTCACTGGTGCCCCCAAGCCCAGGTGCAGGCAGAGCTCTCAGGGTGACAGTGGGATGGCACAGGGGTGACCACCAGCTTCCCCACCTCAGGGGAACAGTGCTGACCCTGCTCCTGCACCCAGGACAGGAGATGAACAGGGCATTGGGGCACACCGAGGGGGCTGCTGTGGGAACACCCCTTATTTCCACAGGGTCTGGACTCAGGACCACCCTGAGTGCTGGGTGATGGGCTGAGCTGGTACCCCTGAGATCCGGGGTATGTCCCAGAGCCTGTTTGGAGTTCCAAGCAATTTAGGAGTGGGGGGGTCAGAGGGCAGGATGCCACCCCAAACCTCTTACCCCCCTTTATCTCTGCATTCTGGGAGGGGGACACCTGTGCTCTGGGGTCAAGGCTGTTACCCTCCATCACCCTAATTCTTGGGATGCTGAGAAGGGAGGGGAACCCCCCTCCCCGAGCTCCCCCCTCCCCACGGGGGATCTCCCATCCCCGCTGCACTGGGGGGTGGTCCCGAGGGGGTGGTCCCGAGAGTGTCCGAAGGGGATGTCTCTCCGTGCCCAGCATCCCTGTTCGGGGACCCCCCGGTGCCTCGCTCGCCGTGCCCGGCGCGCCCGCCCCCGCCGCCCTGCCCTGCCCGGCCCGGCCCCCGGTGAGTCACGCTCCAGCCGTGCGGCTCCCGGGGCGGCGGGCGGGCGCCGAGGGAAGCAGGAAGCGGCGGGGGAAGGCTCGGCACGGCTCGGCTCGGCACGGCTCGGCTCCGCTCCCTCCGCCGCTGCCAATGGAGGAGCGCAGCCCCCGCTGGACGGCGCGGCCCGCGGGTGAGTGACCCCTCCCGCGCCGCGATACCCCCCCAGCAGCGCCGTAGGGAAGGGGGGAAAGGGGGACCCCCCCACTGGTGGGGGTTGTGCTGGAGGGGTGGGATGGGCTTGGTGTGACCCTGCCACCCGCAGGTTCCCCCCCAGGCCCTCTGTTGGGGGGTCCGGTGTGGGGGATGGAAGTCACCCTGGGGTTTGGGGACCCTGTGGTTTGGGGGACAGAGGTCACCCTGCGCCAGAAAGAGACCGTGGAGTGGGGGATGGAGGTCACCCTGGGGTTGGGGAACCCCATGGTATAGGGGTGAAGGTTGCCCGGGGATTCGGGGACACTGTTGTTCGGGGAATGGAGGTCACTCTGGAGTTGGGTGACACCGTGGTATAAAGGGTAGAGGTCGCTTTGGGTTTGGGGGCACCCATGGTGTGGGGGATGGAGGTCACTCTGGAGTTAGGGGACTCTGTTGTGCAGGAAACAGAGGTCACCCTGGGTCCTGAGGAACCTATGGTATGGGAGACCAAGGTCACCCTGGGTTAAGAGACCCTGTGGTGTGTAGGACAGAGGTTGCCTAGGGTTGGGGGTCTCTGTGATGTGGGGGATGGAGATCACCCTGGCATTGGGTGACCCAATCCTGTGGGGGACTGAGGTCACCCCAGAGTTGGGGGACCCCATGACACAGGGGGTGGCAGTCACCCTGGGCTTGAGGAGACATTGTTGTTTGGGGGGATGGAGGTTACCCTAAGGCTGAGGACCCCGTGCTGGGGGGGATGGACGTCACCTTTGACTTGTAGGATCCTATTGTGTGAGTGGTGGATGTTGCCATGGAGTTGAGGTACCCCATCATGTGGGGGACAGAGATCACCCTGAGCTTCAGGCACCCTGTGGTGTGGTAGACCAGAGGTCACCCTGGCCTTGGGGGATCCCACAGTGTGGAAGATGGAGGTGGCTCTGGAGTTGGGGATCCAGCTGGGGGATGAGACCCACTGAGTGTTGCAGGCTCAGGGTCCAGTGTTGTCCAAGTCATTCAGTCCCTGTGCCCCACATTGGCACAGAGACCCTTGGGGTCATTTCCCATGGCTGGCAGGGCACAGGGATGTGCGGGGCCATGACCGGTGGCACTGACCTTGGCCCTTCTTGCCTGGCTGCCTGATCCGGGCATGCAGGGTGCTGTGTGGGGCCGTGCCTCAGTTTACCCCCACACCACTCCTCTCTATCCATGTTTCTGGACACCCAGGGCTGCTGGAGCTGGGGAGGGACCGCGCTGCTGATTGAGCCCCGCAGCCTGACGCGGGGAGCGGGGGCACCGCACCCTGTATCGGGGTGATGCCGCGGCTCTGGCATCTCGCCTGCCACCGTGTTTATTGCCCTGCTCCATCCTGGCTCTTCCAGCCCTGCCTGTGCTGCCTGCTGTGCCCTTCGCCCTGAGGCCTGCTTGCTCCCCTTGCCATGCCAGTGCCCGCGCCCTGTGTTGTGCCGAGTCCAAGCAACTGCTTTGCATGGTGGCATCGGTGCCAGTCCCCAGTCGGTGGCATCTGTCATTCAGGTGCCCCATTGGTGGCATCTGTCCCCAGGTGCCCACTGCCAGCGCTTGAAGCAGCAGGGCGAGTGCCACACTCTCTTCATCCTCCTCCTCCTCCCGCACCAAGCAAGGGCAGGGGGCATGGAGCTGGGGTGGGTGCCGCGTGGGGTGCCCTTTGGGCCACGAGCAGGATCCGTGGAGGGAGTTAATGGAGGGAAAAGGCAGCGGGAAGCCAGTGCCTCTTCCTGCAAGGGCGCGCGTGCGCGTGCGAGCACCGGGGTGAGCCCGTGTGGTTTGTGGGTGTGAGCGAGGGGAGCGTGCGCCCGGCTGCGTGTGTGCCTGGCAGCCTGTTTGTGTAACCTGCTGGGGAGGTGTTGGGTGTGACGGTGACGGCGGTGCGGCAGGGCTGGCCGGCCAAGGCCAACGACTCCTGTGGGGCTGGGGGGGGTCAGTGTGCTTGGCGGGGAGGGGGGGTGCTGGCTGTGCACACGTGTGTGTGTGTTGCACAACCCAGGGATGTCAAGAGGGGTGTGCTGAGTGTGCTCACCCCCCTCGCTGGGTGCACACCGACTGTGCGTGTGCATGCACGTCCCGCTGTGCCTGTGCTCGTGTGTGCACGCACGAGTGTGGGACGCACGGAGCCTTTTTTGGGTGGTGGAGGGGGTTGGGTGCGAGTTCGAGTGTGTGTGTGTGTGTTGGCTGCAGGGCAGGGAGCTGCAGAGGAGGAGACGGTGGCTTTGGCGGGGGGCCAGGATGCTGGGGGGTGCAGGGGGGGTGCCGAAGGACGCAGGACAGTTTATCACTTCTTGACATGCCAGTGGCTGGTACAGGCTGCAGGCTGGGGGGCAGCTTGAGGAGAGGGCATTAGTTTTAATCTTTGCTCTCCTGTTTGTTCCTCTGGCCTCTCAGCCCTCTCCCCCAGGCGCTGCCCCTCATCCTGGTGTCTGACCCGTGGGAGGTTGAGGCATGGGGGTGGGATGTTCCTGGGGGGTTTGTGCGTGTGCTGGCCATGTGGGAGGCAGTCGTGCTCCCCCCACCACATCAGGGGCACGGTGCCATGGGTCACACCTCTGTCCCTGAGCCCTGGCACTGGTGCCAGCCCCGGAGTTTGGCCTCACTGTGAGTAGGGACACATGACCTCTGCCTCTGCCATCGTGTCCCAGTGGGGACACCCGACCTGGACCCCCGTGTGCCCATGATGATCAAGTGCTGGGTGCCCCCAAGGGGTCCCGGGAGCTGCAGGGCAGCCCCGCCGAACCCCCGGAAGGGGCAACTGGGATAGAGCTTGGCAGGCAGCGGCTGCCTGGGCAGGCTGCCAGGGGGATTGCCCTTGAAGTAGCCCTTGCTGTGCCTCGTGCCTCGGCTACCCCAGCTGCCCGGCCATGGGGCCACCCCTGTCCCTCTGCCCTGGCACCTCGGTGCCCGCTGGCGGTTGCACCGCGGGGTGGGAGGAAGCGCCGCAGCCCTCCCGCGCCTGTTAACGGCGGCTGCCTTATCGTGGGGCCCCCTGGGCCCCCACAACCCCTTATCTGCCGCGGCCGTTGGCCCTGGCTCGGCTCGCAGCCCCCCCATGACCCTCCCCCCAGCACCCGCGGGGTCAGCCCCTGGGGGCGGCCGCTTGGCAGCCTGCCCCCTCGATCCTTTTTGAAGTTTCAAATCCATTTAAGTCAAGAGGAGGGAAAGTTATTGCCTCTAAAGCCCCTTGCGTTGAGCAGTAAATCCTCTTTGCTGGGCCAACGCCGCCTCTGAGCACCCGCGGGACCGGAGGGTGACTCTCGGGGCGGGGGGGGGCACAGCCTGAATGTGTGTCCCCCCCTATAGGACCCTGCAAGCGGGTGCTTTATGGCTGGGAATGAATGGGGAGCCCCAGGTACCCCCAAAGCCTGGCCAGCATGGGGTTAAGGGTTCCTTTGAAGGGACCTCGCTGAGCTGGCAGGAGCATAACTGCTGCTTGCTCACCATTTACTTGCCTCCTCCTTGCTCACCCTGACTTGGTCCAGAAAGGGGGTTCCCCTTGTGGCACTGATACCCCGGTGCCCCCAGTGGTGTGGCACAGCACCCCCACTGTCTCCATGCACACGGTTTGAGGCTGATGGAGCGGGACTTGATGTGCTGGCGGCACGCTGGCATGTTTTATTTGATTTCTCTTCTCCCGAGCTGGCAATATTTAAATATTAATGCCTGCCTCTAATTGCTGGGTCAGAGGAGCGGGGCGGCGCGGGAACCGGCGCAGGGGCGGCTGATTTTGTTGTCTCGGGGAGTGTTTGCCGAGGAAAAATGTTTGTGCACACACAGACATAATTTTACTCCCTTGGGATTTGCTTGGCCTTGGGAGTGATGCGTGGGGGGGTGGGGGGCGGTGGCTGGCAAGCTGTGATGCCACTGGGGCGTTATTTTGCAGCAGGGCACCCCCAGCACGCAGGGGCCCCTCTCCTGCGCCCGAGGAGGGATTGTTAATGGCAGAGGTGGTGGTGGGGGGGGGTGTTTTATTTTTTCTCCGGGCAGCGCGGCGTCAGATGCTTGCGTGCTCGCTTCCTGTAATAAAGCGACCGCCGGCGCGCTTGTCACCTGCTCTCTGTTGTGCTGCCAAGCGCAGACATGCCGCTTCTTGCTGCGGGCCCTGGCGTGCTCCCCGCCGCCGCCGCTCCTGCACCCGCCCCGGGCGCTCGCCCCGTGCCAGCGCGGCAGTAGCAGGTGTTTCGGGGAGGGTGCGACGGTGCCTGTTGCCACACGCCCCGTGCGGGCGGGGGCCCCGTTTAACTGTTCCTCGCCGCGGCCGTGCCCCCTGCGACGCCCTCCCCGCCTCGTACGGGATGTAGCGGCGCTGGCGAAGTCGGCACCGGGGTGTCCCGCTCCCCTGGGAGTGTTGGCGCTGGTGGCCCCCAGTGTTTGGGGTGCCCCGTGGCAGAGCCAGCCCAGCTGCAGGCAGGTGTCTGTGGTTGTCCCCAGCTGTGCTGCACAGTTGGATCAGGGGGGTTCCTGCAACATGTGCCATGCACGGGCTGTGCAAGCTGCTGTTGCCTGCCATGCTGTGCCACGTAGTCCCCTTGGATACCAGGGCACTGCTGCAGCCCCGTTGGAGGCACAGGGCACTTCCCACTGTGCCATGCTGTGCCAGGCAGCCCTTTGGACGCGTAGCCCTGATGCCAGCACCCTCCCAGTGCTGTTGGGGGGATTTTCCCCATTGGGGGTTCTCTTTGCTCCCCCAGTGCCCTCTGGATCCCTCACTGGTTTGCCACTCCCCACAGGCATTGTTCCCTGCCTGATTGCCCGGCTGTGCAATCTCCTTCTTCCTGCCCGTGTGGCACAGTGGCCTGTCCTGGTTTACCAGTGTGTTTGTGGGGTCCTGCTCCTGTTAACCCCAGACACAGGAATTTTGCACCTCTGAACCTGGCAGGAAGGCTCTTTGGAAGGGGCTAACATGGGGTCTGCTTCCGACAGGAAGCCCAGAGCATGGTAAATGTGGGCATTCAGGGGGGAGTTGCACCTGAATATCCCCTGTGGAGGAGGCAGGCTGGGTTTCCCTCCTTCCCACCCACATCCTGCCCCGCTCCAGCCCTGGCTCCCGGCTCTGCCTTTGTTTCCGCCGTATAACAAGATGATGGGTTAGGGTCAAGCTGCGGGTTCATAACTTGTTGGAAGACTTTGCCGAACAATAAAGGTGTCTGGCTTTATATCTGCTCGTATTTTATCCGCGCCACGGCCTTTCCCCAGCGCCGACCGGGATTTACGGCGGGGGATATTTGAACGTGTCGAGGCGAGCCGGGGAAGCCGAGGCCGACCCCCTCCCCACGCCTTTGCATTCAGTGCCTGGGCGCTGAAATATTTACCTTCCAGCTCCTCTGACAGTTCAAGCCGTCTCGTGAAGCAAAGGTTATTGAACTGCGAATGTTATGACATTACATTTTTGTGTCTGCACTTTCTAGATGCGTGATGCAGCCTGAATGATAAGTGATCTCGGGGTTAAGGGTGGGGTTTTTTCTTTCCTTTCTGTTCCTTTCCCTCCCTCCTGCTCTCCTCCCTGAGCTGTCGGCTCTGCTGGGGCTTGATAACGCTCCCTTTTATTGCCCTGCCTTTGCATTCCTGCTGCTGGGCTCCCTGCAGTTGGGGCGGGTGCTGGGGAAGTGGGACAGGGATATTCCCAGTGTTGCACTTGTGTGTGCCTCAGTTTCCCTAACCCTCATTCTATGGGTGGGCACTCATGCCAGCAGCTCCTCTTTTTGAAGCTTACTGCTGCCAACCAGGGTACCCCAACCCTTCCAGCATCCTGGTGTAGGAAAATGCTGTATCCTCTATTCCACCAGGATCATAGAATCATGGAATAGTTTGGGTTGGAAGGGACCTTAAAGCTCATCTCATTTCAGTTCCCCTGCCATAGACACTTTCCACTAGACCAGGTTGCTCCAAGCCCCATCCAACTGGGCCTTGCCATGCTGTGGGGCAGGAGGTGATGTCTGGTGTCACTGGTGCCAGTCAGTGCCCATCTTGTGGGGTTTTGGGGAGCTGACAGGGCTCCAGGCTGGGGGGCTGGGGTGATGCTCTCCAACACCCAAGAAGTCTGGGCTCTGAGCATCTCAGCAGCCATCCCCACTTGAGATGCAGCAGCCTGGTTGACCAAGTGGCCCAGAGGACATGTGGGGAGGGGGACAAGTGACAGCAGGGTCTGGCCTGTCCCCTACACACTAGAGGGCAGCAATAAACTGGAACAGTGGGCTGTGGTCTTTCCTGGGGGTGCTGAGGGGTCTGACCCCTTCAAATTTGCCCCAGCATGGTGAGTTGGTAGTGGGGGAGCTGCCTACTTTTCAGGGGTGCTTAAAGAAACCCATTGCAAACCCCAATGCAGTGGAGTAGCAGGATGAGGGCCCTCCAACTAGTCCGACCCGTGGTGTCATGTCATCCAGGGAGCAAATTAATTAAGTCATTCCACAAATTTGGCTGCGTTTGCTGCCGGTGAATCACATCTGCACCCCCCCACCACCACCCCGCCTTTCCCTGGGCTCCCCCTCCCTGCTCAGTCTCAGCTCCCTGCTAGAGTCAACATCTCACCCCGCAGCGCCTGGAGATTTCCATCGGCTCAGGGCTGGCCGAGCATCCCGAGCATCCCGGGTCGGGGCGGCCGCCAGCGCTAACAGAATCCAGCTGTGCCGGCGGGTGGGCAGGGGGGGCTGTGGGCAAGGGGAGGAAAAAAAAAAAGAGGTCAGGGCCCGGGAAATTAAATGTTCATAAATGTAGGCCCGAGCGCTTAAAAAGTAGGGCAGTGCCATTAAATCTCATTAAAGTTTAATACCTATCAGTGCCACTTCAGGCAGCCCTTGGACATTGCTTTAATTTGATGGGTGTTAAGGGAGAATTATCAAATAATTGTGCTGGCTGGGGACTTGCTTTTATCATGTTACATGGAAAGCTCTCCCGGCTTTGTGCCGCACATCAAAACAGCGGCGGGTAGGTATTGTTCTGGGGAGGGGATGGGGGCGGCTGCAGGGGGGGTCCCTGCTGTCCCCATCGCCCTCGGCAGTGGCAGGAGGGATGAGAGACACTGGATCAGGTTGTTATAGGCATCAGTTGCCCCAGTGATCAGGTTTTTCTGCCCAAATTTAACCCATCTGCCCCCTGCAGGGGTCTGCTGCCCCAGGCTGGCATCCCTGGGGGTGGCATGGGGATAGAGGGCATCCTGCCAGTATTCCCATGGGCTCTACCACCATTCTTATGGGTCCTGCCATCATCCCTATGGGACTTGCTGGTGTCCCTGTGGGTTCTGCCATCATCCCCATGAGTCCTGTCAGTGTTCCCATGGGTCCGCTGATCATCCCTGTGGGTCCTGCCAGTGTCCTCATGGCTCCCGACAGTGTCGCCATAGGTCCTGACAGTGTCCCTATGGGTCCTGCCGTTGTCCCCATAGGCCCTGCCAGTGTCTCTATGGGTCCTGTCATCATCCCTGTGGGTCCTGCTGGTGTCCCTATGGGTCCTGCAGTCGTCCCTATGGGTCCTGCAGTCGTCCCTATGGGTCCTCCTGGTGTCCCCATGTCCCATCGGGATCATCCCACCCTTGCTGCGCTCACTGCCTCAAGATGCCAGTGTGGAGCTGTGGGTGCTGCTAATTAATACTAATCTTTGGAGAGACTGTGGGAACTGGAGGGAATTGCGGATGGGAGGTGCCAGGGATCACTGGCTCCGTGCGGAGGTGAGCACACAGGCCCATGCATTTTTTATAGGGTGCACCCAGGGTTATTTTTATTTCTTTCTATTTCCTCCCTCCTCCCCTCGCTGTAAAAGTCCTGGTTGATAAAGAATTAGTGCCAGGTCGTTAGTCCTGGTTTTTATGAGATAAACCCGGGTGCAAGGTGCTGTCGTGTAAACGGCGGGGCCAGGGGAGCGCAGGGATGGGGGAGAGCGGAGCTGCTGCCATGAATTATTCAGCAGCGCCTGATTTCACATTATTCTCACTGATACTTTTACAACCTGTCAGTAAATAAAAAGATTCTACATTATTTATAGAAATGGACCCGAATTGGGTAGGAGAATTTACTGTTGCTATTATTAGGGGCCGCTCAGCACTGCGTTAATGAGAACTGGGTGATGGCGAATGCGGCTTCCTGTGGGCTCCGTGTCCCCCGTGTCCTCCTGGGTGCCACCTTGCTCCCCAAGGATCACTGTGTCCCCTCTCTGTTACTGCTGGGACTCCATGGGTTTGGGCTGCTTCAAAGGGGATGACTCCTTCCTAAGAGATGTCTTCATCCCTTGGACATCTCCTTCCCAGGGACACATCCCTGTGGATGACATCTCCCCTGGGGCATCCTTCATGGGGACATCTCCTTCCCAAACACATCTGCTTCCTGAGGAAATCTTTCTGGGAACATCTTCTTCCTGGGGACTGCATCTCTGTGGAGACATCTCCTTAGACACATCTCCTTCCTGGGTATCACAGGGACATCATCTTCCTTGGTATGTCTCCTTCCAGGTACACCTCCCTGTGGATGACAATTTTCCAGGGACATCCTTGACTGGAATGTCTCCATCGAGGAGATGGCATCTTCTCAGAAGCGTCGTCTTCCTAGGGACAATTCCCTGCAGATGACACCTTCCCAGTGATGTCTTGTTGCTGGGGATATCTCTTTCCAGGGGTGTCTTCTTCCTGAGCACACTTCCTTCCCAAACACATCGGCTTCCTGGGGCCATCTTCCAGGGAACATATCCGTCCTGGGGACCATATCTTCTCAAGGACATCCTCTGCCCTGGGATGTCTCCTTCCCTGGGACATCTTCCCAGGGACACCTCCCTGTGGATGGCACCTTACCAGGGATGTCCTTGCTGGGGATGTGTCCTTCCAAGGGATGACATCTTCCCAGGGACACCTCCTTCCCAAAGACATCTGCTTGCAGGGAACATCTCCTGGGAATGTCTCCTTCCTGGTGATCACATCTTCCCAAGGACATGTTCTTCCCAGGGGTGTCCCCTTCCCAGGTGCCAGCCCTGGGACACACATCTCTGCCAGAAGAGGATGCCTTTCAGGCACGATGCCGGTAGCATTTCTGTCCCCCACAGTGAAGTGATCCCATCATGCACCCTCCTGCATCCCAGCACGGCACAGGAGCTGGCGAGGGGGTGCTCTGCTTCCAGCCTGTCCCCACCCCCCTCAGCATTTGCCTGTCGCCGGAGCAGGAGCCATCCCACCCACGCACCCGCCAGCCCCCCGGATCCCATCTGGGCTTCCCGCATCCCTGATGTGACAGCTCCAGGGAGGTGGAAAAGCATCACACGGGGTTGGAAAGCCCCGAGGAGGGAGGTGCTCGGCTGCGGGTAAACCAAGGCACGGCAGAGATGCTCTGCACGGACAAATGGATGGAGAAACCAAGAGGAAACCCAAGATGTAATGGTTTGTCTGCGGTGTCCTAAGGTGGCTGCTCCCAGCCTGCCGGTGACAGGTTTATTGGCAGGCAGGCCGGGCTGGAAGGATTGTCGGCTATTTACAGTGCTGGGGCCGTGACTTTGCGAGCAGACAGTTAACATAAATTCACATGATGGATCAGTTATCACTTCATTGAACTTGTGGCGGATCCATTGAAGGCTGTGCAGTAACATACTGTTTCCTGGCTCTGCGCAGCGCTGGGATACATTAAATACACTTTATTTATAGCTTACCATTGCTGCACTGTGGGCAGGAGAATGCAGCTTTTGCAACTATCATCTAATTTTATGATGAGCATTAAAGCAAGGCCTATAATTTGCACCTTTTTATTCATTAGACACTGGTGCAGCCATAAGTCAAGAATGCCCAGGGATTTAGATGCAGATCCAGAAGATAAACTATTGACAAGCCAGATGTATTTTTACATTAGTGTGCCTTTACAATAGTTTATGTTGAGAGTGGAATATAAATTGCATTATTAAATACGAACCACTCTTGTAACCGCTGCTCTTCCTACGTCTGTGCAGGCAGGGTGGGATTCGGAGCCGCAGAGCACGGAGGCTTTGCCTAATGGCTCCACGTTGGGGGGGATTGTTATTTTGGCTTATTTTATCCCTGGATGTGCTGATGCATCAGAGCAGGGCTCTGTCTCAGTTCTGTCCCTAGGAGGAAGTGGTGTCCCTGTGGGTTGCCCCCATTCAGAGCAAAGCCATCCCAACCTCGTGCCCTCACTGGAGACCTTGGCTCGGCTGTTGCCGCCCGGCCAGCAGCGAGTTAAATCCTTTTGTTTCCGAGGCAATACAGTTTATATTATGAGCATGAATAAAAGATGGTTGTGCTAGGGGTAGCTGTCAGGATCTTCGCCGCCTATAAAGGCTTCTACTGTAGCTTGACAGTAAAAGACTGTGTTTGGGGACTGATGTGGTTTCTCAAAGGAGCTAAATAAATAAGGGACGCTTATTTTTACACCAGTAAAGGCTGCTGGAAATTTAAAGCCCTGTTTATCTCGCTGAAATCACGGTGTTTATTGTTATCTCGTGGAGGGGGAATTTGCATGTTCGCTAATAATTAACTGAACCCAGCAGCTTCTCCCTCTTGTACGTGTGTGGCCCTGCCGTTATCTGTGGGGAGGAAACACTTGCAAATCAAATGCAAATATTGACCATACCTGGGCTGGGTGCTGTAATGGCCTGGTGCTCCCTGGTACCCCGTCCCACAGCTGCTTTGGGGGCAGGGAGGCAGGATGGAGGGGCTGGGGGCTTGTGTGCAGCACAAGAGGCTGATGGGAGCCATCCTCATGGCCACCCCATGCTTATTTCCACCCCATCACCATTGCCACTCCATCCCTATTGCCACCCATCCATATTTTCACCCCATTCCCATCGCCATTCTTTCCCCATTGCCACCATCACCATTACCACTCCATCCTTATTTCCACCCTGTCCCCATGGCCATCCTGTCCCATGACTACCCCATCACCACCCCATCCTTTTGGCCTCCCTGCCTCCATTACCACCCCATCCTTATTGCCACCCCATCTCTGTGGCCACTCTGTCCCCATTGCCACTCCATCCTTTTGTCCACTTTGTCCTTGTGACTTCCCTGTCCCCATGGTCACCCCAAGCCCATGACTATCCCATTGCCACCCCATCCTTAAGGGCACCCTATCCCCGTATTTCCACCCCATATTTCCACCATATTTCCAGCCCTGTCCACATTTCCCACCCCATCCCCATGGCCACCCCATCCTTATTTCCACCTTGTCCCCCTTTCCACCCTGTCCCCATCCCCGCCCGTGGCCACCCTTTGTGCCCAGTGCTAACAGGCGTCCTGTCCCGGTTGCCGGTCCCCGCGCCACCAGATGCTGCCGCTCCGTGTCACACCATCATGTCGCTATCGGAGTGTAACGGGGAGAGCAGTCGGTGCCTTTGTTTCTCCTGCTCTCCGCACAGCTGTCACTTCCAGTGATCAGTAGAAAAATCATCACCCCAGCGGATCATACATATGGAACGGTGTCTGTGCGGAATATTTATTGTAACATGTGTCGGGGCCGCGCCGGTCACGAGCCCCGGGCTTGGCTCACGCCGCGCCAGCTCTGGAAGGATGCTCCGGTCCCCTCAGGCTCTGCTTTCCGGGGAGGTGTGTGTGTCCCCCCGGCGGTGTCCCCGTCATGGCTGGGGGACTCAGGGCTAATTGTGCTTGGTGGCCTCGGGCTGTGCAGCATCCTCTGCCTCGTGGGGGACTGGGAAAGCCCTCCCTCTCCCAGCCTGTCCTCAACCTTGTTCCCAAAGGATGCCCCCAAGCTGGGGGGGGGAGGGGGTGCAGCTGAGATGTGGGGGTGTGCAGAGCCGCAGCTGGTGAAGCTGCAGGGGAGGAGAAGCCCAGGGGCTGCCCCTTTCTGGGGTCACCTATAGGTTGACCTTCAGGGTCTCCTAGGGCAGTAGGTGAAGGCGCTTTGGAGCCTTGGCCCCATCAGTGTCTCTGGGAGCTCTCTCCCGTCTCCAGAGCTGTCAGCTCGGCACCTTTCATGTGTGATGGGTAAACAGCGTGGCGCGCCTGCCGGGGAAGGCTGTTGGATCCCTGCTGGTGCTAAAGCGGCGTCTGGCAGGGACGGGGAACGTGCCGTCGCCTGCGCGAGGCACGGCGGACGTGATACCCCGCTGGGGCTCCGTGCGGCTTTCCTGATGGAGAGCAGAGACCAAGCTGTCCTGGAGTCAGGGTGAAGCCATGCTAATGGTGTTCCCTGCAGGTGTGCCACTCCCATCACCTCTCATCACCAAAAGCCAGTTCCCACATCCCCATTCCCGTGTGCTGGTAGCTGATGGGGACACAAAGCCCCCCGTGCCTCCTCGCTGTGCGTTTTCCCTCTCCGGGGTGGACAGATGCCGCGCGGGCAGGACGGGGTCGCCGGGTCCCCCCAGCACATGGCTGGGGGAAGGTGTTGCCAGCGCCTTTTGGCACCCGCTGCCACACGAGCGCGCTCCTCTGACAGCTTTATCAAGCCTCCAGACTTCCCAATTCCATTGTTCCTGACATCTGTTTCGGTAAGTGATTAATTGCAATTAGTGAACGGTTTGAAAGCCTGTGGAAGAATATTCAGCAGAAAACTCGTCAAGATTAATGAGTGGTGGCAGTTGTCAGAAGGGCTGCTGCCTCGCCGGGATGTGGCGGTGGCAGGGAGGTGCGGGAGGCTGGGTGAGCAGGGTGCCCCCCTCCCTGTGCCCGTGTCCCCCCCCCACCGTGTCCCCCCCTCCCGGAGAATAACACAGGCTGATTTTTCATCCGAACGCATGAATTATCCACTAATGCGCTATTAATAAAGCGCTGTGGAGTTTCACCGAGATTAGGTCCTAAATCATGCAGAATGAATTTTAATCAGTCCGAAAGACACCGGTGCTAGCCACTCCCGGGGACCTGCAGGAAACCAGCCTGGATCCAGCCAGGATCTGCTGCCAGAGATGCCTGCACCTTTGCCCCTGTGTCGTGTCGTGCCGTGCCACGTGTGTGTGGCAGCAGAGCCAAGCACCTTTGTGGGCTGCCTGCAGGGCAGGGGGGTGCAGGGCAATGAGCTCTGTGGGCATGGCTGGCTCTCCAAATCCTGCTGAATCCTTGCCAACAGGCACATGGGAATTGGAGCCTGTGTGGTGGCACCCGGCTGTGTTGCCCAGGGTGGTGCAAGAGGGAGCAGGGATCCTCCAGGCTGCTGCCCATGCACAGATTCCCAAAGGAGCCCCATCATGAGGGTGTCAGGTCTCTGCAATGTGACTTTGCTCTTGGCCTGATTGTGCCTCCATCTCTTTGCAAGGGACCACCCTGAGATGCCGGGGGCTTGTGGGGGTGCTGAGCCTGGGGGGGTGAGGCACCCACAGCCCTAAGGCGAGGGAGAGTGCGACATCTGCTCCTGCAAATTGTTTGCCTGGCTGAGGTCAGGGCGGCTCGACAGCCCCAGGTCCTGTGAGCAGATGGCTCCGGCATGTTCCCGGCTGGGCTCTGCTGTGCCGCACCCATGAAATTCCCCATTAACTGGCTGTGACCGGAGGGTGGCGGGGAGGAACCATCCTTCACTCCTCTGCACTCATCCTGGGAGCACACACGGGCTGTGCGGGCTTTGCGTGTCCCCAAGGGCAGCGGGGACTTGCCCCCTCTGCCGGGAAGGGGCGATGTCCCCCATGCTTTGCATGGCCTTGCTAATCCAGGGGGGCTGCAGAGCAGCCAGGGCTCACTGCCCGGGTGCAGAGGGTGGACCCACATGCTGGTGGGGAGGGAGTCCCTATCCCCATCACTGCCTGCCAGGCTGTCCTTGTCCCATCCCTTTGATTTATTGCTCTTTTGGCAGAGGGCAGGGGTGGCAAGGGTCGGCAGGGGCCGGCAGGGGTCGGGAGGTCCCGCCGTCGGCCGCCCTTTGTTGGTGTCTGGCACAATGACCCAGCGCAGGCTGTTTGCTCGGCATGGTGGGTAATTACTGTGCTGGGGAGGATGAGGAGGTCAGGGCCGATGGAGTTGCTGTGACCCACCGCCGTCAAGGCCCTGTGTGGCAGCGGCTTGTCCTTCCCCTGTCACCATCTGCTCGGAGGCGGCCACTCAGAGCGGCGGGGCTGCGGCGCTCAGACGGACGGACAGATGGTGGTGGGTTTGAAGAGGTAGAGTGTGTACTTTGTTCTGGAGATCTTGGAGGAAAAAAAAATTAGAAGGAGAAAAAGACAGGGAGAGGAGAAGGAGGAGATGTCCTCCTGTGTCCCCACCGCCTGCCACTGTGCCACACGTGTAGTGGGAACTGTCACTGTGCTAGGGACAGGGATGCGGGTGCTGGCATCACAGCATACTGGGGTTGGAATGACAGGGAGATGGGATGGGTCCCTGTGTGGTCACTGCCCAACCTGAGGATCCCCTGTGCCACCATCCCCATGGGACATGGGGGTCCCTGCAGTAGTACTGCCAGGGATGCCCTTATTCCTGCTGTGTCTCTCCAGGGCCTGACCCGGGTGTGCTGCCGCTGGCAGCGCACGTACATGCCTGCCAGCAGTGCCAGCCGGGCCAGGACTGATGCAAGCAGCATTCCAGGCAAGCCCGGCCACTTTCCAACCGGCTAGGGCGGCCGGACCAGGGGGCAGGCGCGGGCGTGGGGTCCCTGCAGCGGTGCTGTGGACGCCAGGCGCAGGCAGGGTGACGCGGCGTCTCCTGGGGCGCTCCTTACCCGCCAGACCCGCTCGGGGAGCGGTGGCGTGGGTTGGTGGCTTTGGCTCTGGTGCAAGAGGTGGGGCTGGCCGCCCCTGCCGCCTCGCCGCCGCCTTTTCCAGCGGCGCCTGCCCTCCGTGTCCCGGCATCGCCTCCGTGCAGCGGGCCGCGCTCGACGCCCATGCAACGGTGCCATGGCGGTGCCCGCCCAGCGCCTGCGGGCAGGGCGGGGGTGCTGGCACTGTGACCAAGCACCCGGGTGGCTTTGCCGGAGTACGTCGGTGTTGTGCCGTAGTGTGGGGGGGTCAGAGGGGTTTGTAGCGAGCAGGTGGGGCTTGAGTGGTGCCAACCTCCTGGTGCGGGGATGTGAGTGGGCTCCCTACGGAGGGATTCCCAGGGAAGTCAGAGGCTCCGGTTTTGGGACCCTGCCCGCTGCCTGCCACCGTTGCAGTTCTGGCTTTGCTGCCTTTTAATTACCGCCCGCGCCAGGCCTGGCCCCGCGTTACACTTCATTACGCGATTGCGATCGGGGCCGCTCCTCCCTCCCGGCCGACTCCGGTGGATAATTAGGTGTGTTTTCTCCCGCGTGCAGACAGACATTTAATACAGCTTTAATCACCTGCTCCAGCGGCTCCCACCCACCGCCCTGTGCCCGCTGCTGCCGCTGCTGCTGCCCACAGACCGCCCAGCCGGGTAATGACAGGCTGAGGGTGCGCGGTGGAAACGCCCGCTGCGAATGCCCGCTAATAACACCCGGTGCAAATACCCGGTGCAGGTGCCCTGTGCAAACAAACACCCCATGCAAATGCCCAGTGAACACTCCCTCTATAAATGCCTGGTGCATATCCCTGGTGCATATCCCTGGTGCATATCCCTGGTGCACATCCCTGGTGCACATTGTTGAATCATGGAATCACAGAATGGTTTGGATTGAAAGGGACCTTAAAGATGATCTCTTTCCCACCCCGCCACCACCGGCGGGGATACCATCCACTAGACCCAGGTTACTCCATCCGACCTGGCCTTGAACAGTTCCAGGGATGGGGAATGCCCAGTGCAAATGCCCCATGCCAACGCCTGGTGCAGATGCCTGGTGCAAACCCCCTGTGCAAAGGCCCGGTGAACATTCCTGGCTCAAATGCCTCATGCCAATGTCTGGTGAAGATCCCTAGTGCAAATGCTCCACGAACACACTGGGTGCAAAGACCCCGTGAAAACACCTGGTGAACACCCCTAGTGCAAGTGCCCCATTCCAACGCCCGATGACCATCCCTGGTGCCAGTGCCCGGCGCAGACACCATCCAGGCTGGGACCCAACACGTCCCAAGGACTCGTGGCGCTGGCAGGCGGCGCTGCCCGGCTCCCGGCCGGCTTTGCCGGAGCAGGCGGCCGCCGGCTCCTCGCAGGTGTACGCACAGACTCTGCGGCGCCCGAGCTTCTGTGCGGCGGGCGCGTGCCAGCACACTGCTGTGCCTTGCGAAGGTAGCAGCCATCTGCACTGTGATAAAAAGCCCTGAGGATGATAAATAGACAAGTAGCACTTTTATTGGATTGCCGTTCCGAAGCAGCCACTTTGGGTTTGGCACGGCGCTAACGACAGACTCGCCGCACGCTGTGCCCGGCTGCCCTGCCCGGGGGAAAGGGGCAGCCCGGCGGTGATGCTGGCACACGAGTGGGCACCGCAGCTCAGCCCAGAGTGCTCCCCACTGCCTCTTTACCCCTTGTTTTTTAGGGATGACATGTCTAGATCCATGTGACTCTAGAGCACGGGATGTGGTGGATGGGAGGGCATCGTGGCCAGCACCGTGCCGAGGGGAGGAGCAGGGTCATCCAGCTGGCACGGCTCGGCACGGCGTGGCACGATGTCCCAGCTGCCGCGCTGGCCTCGCCATCACCTGTGCGAAGCAGCTTGTTTGTCAATAATGGAGCAGAGAAAATTGCAGCCGAAATGCCTCTCGGCACTGCTTTGTGTTGCCTTAATGCGTCCACCCCGGAGGTGCCGGCTCAGCAGCGGCACAAAGGCTGCTGGGAGGGGAGGGGAGGAAGGGATGGGGGGCTCAGCAAGGCTCTGGGGGGGGGAAATTTGCTCCCCACTGCCCTGCACAGTTCCCCAGTGCTGGGGTGAAGTGGCAGAAATAGACTCTGACCCATGTGGTTGTCACTGTCATGCTCCCACAGCTTGCCCGATGCCAGGGATGTCAGCCCAGTGGGATTGGTGCCAGAGAGATGTGCATTTCTGGGGACAGGTCTGGGGACACAGCATTGCCCAGTGCCTGCCCAAAACTCCTGCTGCCTCGAGCAGGAAGCAGGGTCATACTGAGCATCCCCATCTCACTGGGACATTGCTTCAGCCTTGGGGACATGTTTTCCTGTGAATTTCATGTGAGTCATGGCTGCATTTGGCATCCCACCCCTGCCTGTCCCACCAGAGCCCTGACACAAAGGTGATGCTGGATTTTGGGGTGGTGTGGGAAAAGCAGTGACCCTCCCCCCCACTTGCTAGTTTGGGTTGGGAGACACTTGTCCCTGTGTGTGTCCCCCTGTGGTGACATCTTCTGCTGTGGGACGGGACAGGATGGGGACACTGTTTCAGGGGTGCTACAGGACAGGTTGGGGACACTGTTTCAGGGGTGCCACAGGACAGGACAAGTTGGGGGGTACTGTTTCAGGGGTGCTGTTGGACAGGGTGGGTTGGGGACATTTTTTCATTTTTTTCAGAGGTGCTACAGGACAGGACAGGACAGGTTGGGGACAGTTCAGGGGTGCTGCGGGACAGGTGGGTGACACCACTTCAAGTTACAGGGACTTGGAATTCTGGGGGGTGTCTTTCCCCGCACCCTGCCAGCCCCCCACCTGCAGTCCAGGGGCCATGCGCAGCTGCCTGCCCGGGCGTGCATCCCAGGAATTTGGGAGAGCAGGGGGGAGCTGGCTGCCTCCCTGCCCTCTGACCCCCCGGATGATACAAGCCCTCTTCTGTTTCTCCTCAGCCCGCCGGCGGGGTCAGACTGACGGCTGGCGCTGGCTCCCTCATTGCGATAAAACAGCTCGTCTGTCACGACACAATAGATCCATCGGGCTGCTGGCACGGCTGGGGGAGCATAGCCCTGGGGCTGGGTGGGTGTTGGGGTACCCCTGTGAGCCCCCCCAGCCATGCTGGGGCACAGGGTCTCAGCCAGGGGGGTAGAGGCAGGGACAGGACCCAGGTGTCCTGGCTGATACCTCGTGCCAACCCCTGCTCTGCTGCAGGGAGATACGACCCCATGTCTTGGCTCTGCGCCATGCCCGCTGCCCTCACTCTTCCTAACCATCCAAAAATACATTGGGAGGCCCCAACACGAGGTACTCCTCATCCAGAGGACGTTCCTGAGGGAACTGCTCACCTCTATCCTCCTCTTTCCCACTGCCCTCGCTCCTCCTTGCAATCCAAAAATACATGTGGAGGCCTCAGCATGGGGGTACCCCCCAGCCAGGGGATGCTCTCAAGAGAATCACTCACCTCCATCCTTACCATTCCCAGTTACCTCCTGACTTCAGGGTCTTTTTAGCCAATTTTGCATCACCTACACAGTAATTTCTGGGATCCTGATGTCTGGGGTGATGACAGATGTGGGCTGGGTGCTGCATCCCCCTGCACCGCCACCCCCTGGGATGGGTGCAGGAACCCCCCAGGACCCCTCAGCCCCAACTGGGTGGTTATTGAGAACTCAGAAAGCATCTCCAATTAGGAGCAGCGGTGCCGCGGAGCGGCGGCGAGGCACTGGGGCTGTCACTGTGCCGCCTTAATTAGCAGCGCCGGGGCAGGGGTCAGCACAGCTCGGCGGTCTTGACAAGGCTGCTATCAAGTGCAAGGAGGGAGGAGGAGGGAAGGGAGGGAAAAGCAAAGCAAAGCTCCCCAACTCAGGACCAGCCTGGGCGGTGGGGAGGGGGAGGACGAGCGCCTTGGAGCCACGCAGGCAGAGTTAAAAGGGAATAAAATGGTCGCTGTCACCCGCCGGCGGCTCAGTGCCGGGGCTGCGGGGAGATGTGACCGGTCCTGGGCCCCCCCAGCAGCCTGAGCGTCAGTGTGGGGAGGGGGTCGCGGGACCCCCACCATGCTGGAGATGAAGAGCTGGTCGTCTTTGCTGCAGAGCCTCAGTAAGTGATGGGGGCGGCGACGTTGGGGTCTATGGGGACACCTCCTCCTGACTGTGGGGACACCCCATCGTGGCGTCCCTGCAAGCCGCCCCCTCCCCAAACCCACCGTGCTAGGGGGAGCGGGTGGGTGGCATGGCCGGGGTGAGGGTCCCACTCCCCCCGACCCCGCGTGCCGCCCCGTCCCCTCCCCGGCGTCCCCCTCCGCGGGGTCAGCGCCGGGCCGCGGCCAGGCTTAACCTCTGCCCTTACCCTCCCGACCTCGAGCCCTGTTAAAAAGGGTTTAAATGCAAAGTTATTTGATAGCTAATCCCAACTATCCTGGGGGCAGCCCTGGGCTTTGGCGCTGGGAATCGCCCCGAGCCAGGACCCTCCGGCGGCACTGCCGGCACAGACATGGTTTCACCGGGGCTGGAGGTCAGGCAAACGCAACGATTAAAGTCCGGCGGGTGAAAAGAGCTTAAACAAATCCCAAATCCCTCAGATGCCAGATGAGGCTGTTTGAAATTTGCTCGGGAGCTGCCGTGGGGAGGGGGAGAGACACTGAAACCAGCAGGAGCATTGGAAAGGCCCAAACCAGCAGGAGCACTGGGAAGGCTGGAGCTGTGTGTGTGCTGGGAGGGCTTGAGGGTGGGCAGGGGGCTCGGTCAGTGTTATGGGGGCCAGGTCAGTGTTGGGGGATCCTGTGTGGTTTCCTGCCCTACACTCCTTTGCTACTGCGCCAGAAGGGACCGGCATCAGGGAACTCCCCATTTCACCATCTACTCCCCATTTTAGCCCATATCTCTCCTCCCAAATGCCAGTTGTGGGGTGCCAAGGGGACACATGGGTGGTGTCCCCACTGCCAAGCAGCGACCCCCCCCTAAACTGCTTGCTTGGGTGCACAAGATCCTGATTTTTTTTTCTTCCAGCCATCATGCCTTGGAGATGCCCTCAGGGCCATGCTGTGGCTGTGTCACTGAGCAGTTTGTGAGTCCTTGTCTCGCCATGCCCCTTTTCCCCAGAGGATGTATCCAACATGGCTGGCTGATGGGTATGGGTGTGCATGGTGGCAGCATCATCCCCAGGGCCAGCAGGATCGGAACAAAACTGTCCTCAGGTAGCCAGATCCTGCCATCCCATTGTGATGTCATTAGGGAAACTGAGGCAGGTGCAGGAAATGGGAGGTGCAGATGTGGTGGGTCTCAGCATGGGGTGGGATGGCAGGGATGGGGGCTGTGGGTGGGAGGCAGCCAGATGCCAAGGGCAGGAGGAACAGAGGGACAATTCCTGGTGACAGTTCTCTTCCCTGGAGCTGGGGTGCTTGGACAGGCTCTGTCCCCTTAATCCTTACCTGTCCCCTTCGGCAACGATCCCCAGAGAACCAGCCAGGCCAACTGAACCCCAGCCTAGGGACAGAGGTCACAGATGCTGCAAGGAGCCATGCAGACCCACAGACCTCCCTTAATTGGGGAGGATGGATAGGCTGTGGGAAGGGCTGGGGACCTGCTGTGCTCCCTGTCCAGCAGTCGTGGGGTGCCCTGTGCTCCTCTGCCAGCCTGTCCCGCACTGTGTGTGCACACGCCACTGTCACCTTGCAGGCTCCATCATCGTGCAGGTTCCATGGCCGTGCACCCTCCTTCACACCCGCTTGTGATCATGGATGACAACCCCAATTTAGGCAGACAGTGGGCCCATCACCAGGGTACCCGTCCCCCCAGCCACTGCCTCCCCAGCTCCATCACATCCCTGTCCACCAAGGGTTAACCCTGCCGAGGCAGGATGCCTGCGAGCCCTCATGCCAGTTCAGAAATGAATGTTGCCTTTAATATACCATCCTTCAATCCTTATCTCTCCTAATTTATTGGACATAACTGGTTGCACTGATGGATTCGTGGCTTAGACCTTGGCTTCTAAATTTCAGCATTAATAATCTGCCCCTTCATTCTGCTCTCCAGATGTCTTTCATTTATCTGCTTATTCAGTAGGGGTGCAACCTCGCGTCCTCCGTGCCAGTGCTAATGTGGCCCGGTGACAATAAATTTGGACTTGTAATAACATGGCCAGATGAATGAATTGACCTCTTGGTGACTGTCACTCCCAGCCTCCCCTCTCGTTAGGTACCAGTGGGGACTAGGGGGGCCCCTAATAATGGATGCTGCTGTCAGCCCCCTCCTCCCCACCTTTTTTTTTTTTTCTTTCCCCAAAGGGGAAATATGTAGGGAAGTGTAGATGAGGGGATTGCTTAATCTTTAATCAGCTTTGGAGCAGGGCGAGAGCAGCCATCCCTCTCCCCAGCGAAATCCTAATAGCGGGGAGCTCTAATACGGCCCCCCAGGGGTTGTGACCCCTCGCCCAGGTGGGGACGCGCCGATGACGCCGGGATGAACCTGAACCGGGCAGGTTGCACACCTGAGAGCGTGCGGAGGAATGTGTTTGCTTAATTAATTGGCGACAGGAGCGCGCCGGGGGTGTAAATCTAACGTGGGCCTTGGCAGCCTGCAGTGCCGCGCACGCAAGACTAGACTTTAAATAAGGGTGCAATTATTGTTTGAATAATTGACGAACAACGGGCGCGCATCGGCGCTCAGCCTAATGGGCTTTGATCGCTCGCCAGGGCCGCCCGGCGCGCCGGCACCCCGCCGCTGAGGGATGTGAGGGGTCCAGAGAGGGGTGCGGGTGGGTCAGTGGGGGAATTTGGGGTGCTGCTCCCCTCTGGGTGGATTTTGTGGTGCAGGTGTGGAAAGCGGGGTGTTATTCCGTCCCTGGCCGACCCCGTGGCGCCGCAGAGGGGCTTTGCTTTGCCCCTCCACGGCGCCATGCGGGGTCGGCCGGGGAGGAGGAAGAGGACCCTGCACGTAGCAATTGATTTAAATCATTTTAGAGAGGACCTATGGAAAATAAAAAGCCTTTAATCACATTTGTATCCATTTCCAGTCTCGGTAAATCAATTTGGATTGAGCTGGGTGCCACGGTTACAGCTGATTAGCGCGCGGCGGATGGGGTCAAATTAATGCTAGCTGGGTTCGCTTAATGGGGTCACCGTTGTGAGCATCCCTCCTCCGGGGCGGTGGTGTGGGCATGAACATTTTGGTTCTGCCCATACCACGGAGAGTTTTTCCAGTGAGGATGTGGCCTCAGTGTTGCTCTGCGCTGCTCTGTGCCTCAGTTTCCCCTTCCATCAGCAATAACAGTCACAGAGGAGCCAGGGAGCGGCATAAGAGGAGATTTGGGGGATATTTGTGTTGTCCCACCTTCCTCCTCCTGATCCCACCATGCATCACTTGCATGCCGGAGCCACTCACGTGTCTTCCCCACTGCCCCATGGAGGAGCCATAAACAGGTCCCCGTGCCCTGGTGCTGGTTAATTTGTTTTCAATAGGTTCCAATCAATTAAGCGTGGTCCTGGCGAAGGGAAAAGTGGCCCTGGTAATTGGTGAAAATAAATCACTCGTCACGGCCCCGGCAGAGCCGCGGTGGTGGCTGGGAGCCTGGGCTGCATCCGTGTGGCACTGTGGGGATGGGAACACTGGGGATGGACCCCGCTTTGCCTGGCCAGGATTTACCTGGGGCTGGTGTGTGATCCGCTGGGAATGGCGTGCTTGGAAGCTCCCATCTCGCTTGCTTCGCATCTCCCTCCCTACCCTGCCAACTCCTTGCACGCGATGCCTACCTGCACCCCGGGGTGAGGGCGATGCCTCCCTGCCCATCCCCGCGGTGGGGAGCATCCCCCTGCATCCCTTCAGCCTCCTCCCCCAGCCCTGCCCCAACCCGGGCTGTAATTACCGCACGCCGTGCTTTGATTGCTCCATTCCAATTAATTAAACCCGGCGGTGACCCAAATTATGATCCCTTGTCTTGTCAAGCGCCGTATTTTTAACCTTAACTGGCTGGGCTGTGTTTAGATTTCCAATCCGGGCAGAAATGTCACCCGGGGAGAGTGACTGGCGTTGAACCCAGCCTTCCCGTGACGAACCCCGTAATTAGAAACCCTCGTGTCCCCGAGACGGGTCTTTAAAGCTGTCAGAAGCCAAGATCCAGCCATTTGATACAAGACTATCATTAGCTGTGCCCAACCTATTAGCTGCAGGTAAATAACAGGCTGTACTGGAGCTGGGGAACAGGCAGGTTGGGGAATTGGATGGTTCTTAATTAGGAGAAGCGGCGCGAGGGATGCTTTCCCCTCTAATTGCCTTCATTAGCAGCCTGGGTATGTGTCCCTTTGCCTGGATCCTCTTTCTTGGCTTGGTGATGGCTCCTGCACCCCATCTTCCCATCATGGTGCCCATCCCACCCACTGTCCTGGTGATGGGATGGGCACCGCAATGGGAAGATGGGGACGTGAAGCCATTTCCCAGGATAGGGATTGATGTTCCCTGGTCCAAGCAGAGGATAAATCTGGGCTTGCCGCCACTTTCCAAAGGCTTGTCTGGGTGACATATTCGGTTGGTTTGAATGTCTGGATGGAAAATCAATCACCGGGGCTGTTTCCGTCCCCCCTTTCGCGCTACGTTTTAATTTGCCAGGCTGCGGGGTCCGTACATCGAGGATCCATCTATATTTGTGTCAAGTGCCGGCGTCTTTGTCTCCCTGGTGCAGAATCATCCTTTCCAGCTTGGCACGCTCTGCCCTGAGCATAGTGTTGGGGTGCAGATGGGCACTGGGGGGGGGGTCTCCAGCCCTCCTGGGGTTTTCTCTGGTGTGGAGCTGCCCTCCTTCACCAGATGGGGGATACAGGGTGCCTTGTGTGGGAAACTGAGGCACAGCACAGCGCGATGCAGTCTGGGCTCTGCTTTTCCCGCTGGATGGATGGGGATGCCGTGCTCTGCCCCCCACGACATCAGGAAGACCCCCATACCCATCATATGGGGGGGGTCAGGAGACACCCGACAGTGCTGCAGCAGCAGTGCCGACCGCCTGGCCCTCGCTGGCCTGCCCCCACCTGATCCCTCTCCTGCAGACGCTCTCCCTGACACCGGCTGACAAGAGCCATTTCCAAGATGGATTGATTCAATTTAGCACCGATTTTTTGCCGGGGCCAGTGACGTACGGCTCCCCAGCCGGCGCTGGGTGGCACGTGACTCCCCAGCGCCCGCTGTCATTAGAGCAGCTCAGCACCGGCTGCTGCAGCCTAATCAGCCCCGCGTGCGGCCGGCGCGGGAGGGGGTCACATCCTGCCCTGGCTTGGCTCCACGAGGCTGCACACCCACAGCATCCCTGCAGGATCCGGCTCTGGGGAGGCGGGGAAGGCGGGGGTACCCAGGGATGGTGGTAGTGGTATGGTACTCAGGGATGCCGTTGGTGGTACTGAGGGATGCTGGTAGTGGAACACAGGGATGCTGGCTGTGGTACCCAGGGATGCTGACAGCAGTACCCAGAGATGCTTGCAGTAATACCCAAGGGTGCTGACGGTGGCACCCAGGGATGCTGATAGCAGCATGCAGGGATGCTGGCAGTGATACCCAGGGATGCTGATGGTGGTATCCAGAGATGCTGGTGGTGATACCCAGTGGTGCCAGAGCCGCTGGTGAGGCTGCGCAGGGGTGATTTTGTTTGTTCCCTCGTTTTCTGGGTTTTTCTCCAGGCTTGATGAGTATGTCTGGTTCTTTCTCGCTGTCTGTCTTCTCCTCTCTCCTTCCTTTCGAGGCAAATGGCTGACTGATTGCTTTTCATCTCCCGCTCTGAGGAGCTGTAAGAGCTACTTTATACAAACATCAATTACAGGCACGTAATAAATTAAGGCTCCCTTACACCGAACCCATTAGAGTCCACTCTCATATCAAAGCGCTCCCATCACACACGGATTGGGGTGGAGTGGGGGGGAGGAGGGAGAGGGAGGAAAATGTCTTATTAGCTGGCAGATTGTTAGCAGAACACTGATTTAATTGTATCCTTGCGCCTGAGCACGGGAGGGGGACGGGGGGTGCAGAGGGGGGGCACCCGGGGCCTGCCAAAAAAGAAATGCCCGGGGATTGTTCCCTTCCCCGAGGTGCTGGGGGGCCACCTCCCTCCCAGGCTTGTCCCCGTGCCAGCACCGGCTGCCAGCGCTTCTCCTGGTAACGGCCACGGGGGTCCATGTTTTGGAGGTGCCCCCACCCTATCTGGCACAGAGCCAAGGAGCAAAGCTGGGGGTTAGGTGCCCTCCCTCCTCCTGCCCCCACCACCTCTGAGGTGCCACCTCCAGCCCCTTGGCTTGGGTGGGTGACGCTAAGGGGTGTTGAGGATGGGGGCAGCGTGGCAATCGTGTGGCGTCCCTGTGTGTCCAGGCCTTGTGCCGAGTCCTGCCATGGCACAGTGGGCATCAGGATGCTGTGAACTCCTTGGCTGCAACCACCCCCCAAGTGCCTCCCTGGGTTTGGATGGTGCATTGGGATGTGGAGGTGGGAAAATGGGGGTGATAGGGGGCAGGCGGGAGGCAGGGAGCAAACTTCCCTATAGGACAAAGGCGGCTGCATCCGCCAGCAGCTCCCGCTGCCTCTGCCTGTGAATAAATAGCCTCCAGGCTGTCAGTCTGGCACTATCCCGGGGCTGGAGGCTCTCAGAGAGGAACGGAGCCCGGGAACAGCAGGCATGGCTGGAGCGCTGCCCGACGGGGCTGTGCAGGCGTTGGCACACCGCGCTGGCGCGCTTCACCCGGCCAGGGCTTCCTCCCAGCCCAGCGTGGCCCATGGCCTTGCCATGCATCCCTCAGGATGGGCATGGCTCCTCAGGGACAGGCATGGCTCCCCAGGGAGTAAGGATCAGGGCTGTCACGGGTGCATGGGGTTCCCTGGGCTGCGAGGACTGGTGGGTTTGCTGGGGGTGCAAAGGTGTGCGTGGTGTGGAGTTGTAGAGGTTGTACGTGGGTGTGTGACACACATGTCAGGCCACTGGGGTTGTCTGTCCTTCTGCAGAGGTGCTGGTGATGCACGCCGGTGATGCACGTGTTGTGCACACATATATGCACCCCTCTCTGCAGGGGTTTTATGTTGTGCACATGTATTTGTGCACACGCATACACATACACGCATCCCATTTTGCTGAGGGTGTACATCGTGCACATGCATATGCACACGCACACACCCACACCATGTGCACACTGAGCTCCCCGCTGCACACTTCCATCCCAGGTGAACATGCGTGTGTGAAGGTCTGTGCCCCTGCCTCTCCCCCTTCTGCACACCCGTGGGTGCAGGCAGGGGGTTCTACTCGCCCCCCTTCCTTCCAGGGCAGGTTTTATCTCCCAGCCTGCTGCTCCCTGGTCTCCATTCCCTCGCTGTTCCCTCGCTGCCCTCCGAGCCTGACATTTACATATTAATATTTTCCAGGGAGGCAATGCGTTGCGGTGCAAGTGTCTGCATTGTGGTTGCACATAATGTAAAGTGAGATAAAGCGCCCGGCTCCGCTATGAATAACTGCAAATGAAAACCCATGTGGCCATAAAAGCCTTCACATTTGCCCTGTCAGCATGTGGTACATCGGCTAAACAACTGATTTAGCTTTTCTTTTTTTTTCCAAGGTTTATCGCCACTTACAGAGGACATGCTCTTTGTGTACTGCCTGTCGCTTTCTGCTCAGCTTCCTTGTCACTCCCCTTCGGCGTCCTCCCAGCCAGGCCCCGAAACGATGCTCTGCTCCTCTAAACTGCCCTGACAGCCCCTATTAGCTTCTGGCCGAGTACAGCTTGGCGCTGCTGGGGCTATTTATCTCGCCGGCACAGAGGGCTGTTATCTATCACCCTCGCTCCGTGCGGCCCCGCTCCTTCGCTTCTGCTGATGGTGGGGATTTGGGATGGGGTCCTGATGGGGTCTGGGGGGAGCGAGTGCTTATCCCTCCTCCCCAGGAGGCTGGATCCAGCCACCAGGCTTTGCTTTTGGTCACAGTGGCTCCTCATCCTGGTGCTCCCAGGCTCTGACCCCTCTGTGCCAAGGGGATGCAGCCAAAACCGCTTGGGATAACCCCGGGAATTATTCCTGCTCCTACGCGGCGCTGCCTGTGTCATCCCCATGGCGGTGGCCCCGGGCAGGGGTGATGTCCCTGCGGGACCGCTGGCTCCCGAAGGCGCCGGCTTGGGTGTCAGACCTGAAATACCGGGTGGGGAGGGAGCTCGGCAGGGTGGTGACGCCGGGGAGCGGGATGAGCAGCTCCGTGCGGTGCCTGTGGGAAGGGAGGAGGACGGGGGTCCCCGCTCGGTGCCTGCAGAGCCGCCTGGCCCTGAGCCAAGGGCGCTGGCACCCAGCCGGGCCCCGGCACTGCTGGTAACCAGAGCTGCCTCCCCTCGCTGTTATTTCAGCAGGTGGGGGCAGATCGGTTTACGGGGCCAGGTAGATGCCTATCAGTCCCCTCCCGCCACTTTGTCCCCAAACTACCTCCGCCAGGTCCCTGTTACCAGGACTGGACATCACCAGTGATGGCAAATGCCACCAGGTCTCCTCTCCCAGGCACACTGCTCTTTGGGATGCACTTGTCCCCCACACCAGCTCTTGCTGGCAGAGGGTCCACAGTGTCACTGGTATGGTGGGCTTTGTCCCCCCCCGCCCCTCGTTGCCATCAGGCACCATGAGGGTTCATCCCCTCGAGTCACGCTGGCAGCCAGGAAGTCGTGACAGGCGCCAATGAGGTGTTGTCCTGCGGGGCCAGTTGGGGCTGGCACAAGCTCAGCGTCACCCCACACCCTGCCCGAGGTGCCAGCGTCCCTGGGCAAGGGCTGGAGGGGCCCCGTCCCCCCCATTAGGGCTTGCATCAGAGCACAAAGGGGGTGTTGCACAAGGGCTTTTCTGTCTCAACCTGCCCCTGGCTGATGCTCGGGGAGGGGGGGCCTGTGGGGGGCTGTGGGTGGGAAGCAGGGGGCCGGCGGGGGTGGTTGTTTACAGACACGGAGCGCTTGTTTCCTTCCACCTGCCTCGGGGGAAGCAGTTAGCGATTTGTTAGTCAAACCAGATGAGCCTTCCCGGAGCGGCTTCCTGCCAGGCTCAGCATCGCCCCGGCGGCGGCAGGCTCAGCATCGCCCGGCCGCCCCGCCGGCGGGGTCCCCCGCATCCCCCGGCTGTGCCGTGCCCCCGCTGCAGCCAGCACTGCGTCGTGCTGTGCCGGAGCACGTGTGGGTGGCATGTGGGGAGCCTCAGCAGCTTCCAGGCATCGCCAGTTGGTGTGGGCACCGGGGACCCGGCTAGGTGGGAGCGTGCTTGGAAAACTGGGGTGGCGCTTGCTTTGGGGCCTCTCCCCACATATCTGCAGGGAGGTTGTGCTGGGCACGGCAAAGCCCATGGTGGCTTGGAGCGACGGTGAGTTGGAGGGGTGCTCTCCTGGAGCACTTGGGCAATGGTTGGGTGCTGCCAGGCTTGTGCTGCCGTGCTGTTGGGTGCTGCATGATGCCCTGAGCACCACACATCAATCACACTGTGACAAATGCCATGCCTCGTGCATCATGTGCCAAGCTCCGTACACCAAACACTGAGCACCACACATACATGGAGCTTGGCATGCATTGCACTGCATGCCAAGCACCACGTGTTGTGCATCATGTGCCGTGTGCCGTGTCATGTGTTGCGTGCATCACGTGCTGAACCCCTTGCACCGAGTACCATACACCGCGTGCCAAGTATCGAGCCCGAGCACCATGCGTCGTGCATCGAGTACCATGTGCTGAGCACCATGCACCAAGAACTTCACGGACCTGGCGCCAAGCACTTTGTGCTGTGCATCGTGCGCCGAGCATCATGTATGGAGCCCCATGAACTGAGCACAGTGCATCATACATCATGCATGAAGTGCCAGCCCCAAGGCATGGAGTGCTGTGTACGTGTTGTGCGTCACGCGTCGACCATGATGCAAGCATCGTGCACTGAGCCCCTCGTGTCCTGCATCATGTGCCAAGGACCATGCACCACGCACCTTCCATCACACATTAGACGCCATTGTGATGGATGTGCACCAACCCAAGTTGTGCATCATGTGTCAAGCACCATGTATGGACCCCGTGCCCCAAGCACTGTGTGTCATGCACCATGCACTGAGCACCGCATACCATGCACAGTGTGCCGAACCCCATGCTCCATGCATCCTGCACGCATCCAGCTCTGCTGCCCGAGGAGCCCAGGCCCCAGCCCTGCAGAACCAGGGCCCACGCAGGGAGCGGGAAGTGCCAGCCCTCGCCCCCTCGCTCATCGAGTGGCGCCGGGTGATAAATAAGGAAGTTAACACCCAACCCGGGCTGCTAATTAGCTTTTAACCTGTACTAGCAGTTAACTACAAAAGGCAGTCATTTGTTCCGGGGAGCTGGTAGCATAGAAAGAACGAAACATGGCCAATTTTGTTCAGGATGAATTAAGACTTGCAAATGTAAAATGAGTTCATCTATTTAATTAAGTAGCGGCAATATGGATGTTAAATTAAGTTAATGGCAGGCATGCCAAAACAAGGTTATACAAATCTTGTCCTGGCGGGGTGGGTTCCGGATCTGGCCCTTGGATGTGGGGCAGTGGGGTTCTTGGGTGGCCCTGGGGTGGGGGATGGTGGCCCTGGGGACACACCTCTGGCCTCCAAAGGGATGGAGGGAGAGGGAGAGGGAGGTGGAGGTGGAGGCAAAAAAAAAACCAACAAGGCAGCAGGAAAGGAAAAGCGCCTCTCACCCAGCGCCGCAATCTTATCAGGGCTGAACTTTACTCTCCCGCTAAAGATATAGGATACTTTAGGGACATCGGAAAGAAATAATAACCCTCTGATTTGTAGCTCTCAGGCTCTGGCAGCTGAGGGGGAAGGAAGACTGTCTTCTGCCATTACCATTTTTTGTATGAACTATTCCCCAAAGAAATCAAACCCTTGTACAAGCCCTCCCGTGCGGCAGCCCCTGCTCCGGTGCTGACCCGAGCTGTGTGGATTATCACCGCGCATCGCAGCCGGAGACAGGAACATTCATTAAAATTTGAAACACAAATGGAAAATTGCTACTTGAAGCCTCCTTGCCGGAGAGCCAGGCGCTTGATCAGAGACCTCATTAATGTATCTAATGTGTAAGGAACAATTAGACTTTTCAAAGACATCCTTTTCCCAGCCAGGGGAAAAAAAAAAAAAAAAACAGTTAGAACCCTCCCCATCCAAGCCAAACCCAAAGCAGCCTCGAGGGATTGGGGTGCACAACCCCAGCGGGAGCCTACGAGCCGCCGGAGAGTCTCGGCTCCATCCCGGCACCCGAAATGCCCGTTTCTCCTTAAGTTGGATGAGGAGGAAAGTGGGCTGATTAAAAAGCTGATTTCTTTTCCCAGCGACCGGCGGGGTTTTGCCATCCTCCCGTAATTAGCCGGTTACACGGCCGTATGTTTTATTTATGAGCCGAGGGCGGAGGGAAGGGGAAGCGGAGGAACGACCGTGCCCTATATATCTGCAAATAAAACACTTCATTTCCCTCCTGGGGAATGTCACCTCGAGAAACCATCGCTTTCCTGCTCACTGCCCCGTCCAAATCGCAGGCTGTAAATGGCTTTGTGGGCCTGGCTGGTGCTCAGATGGGTTTAAAATATGGATTTATGTCTTTATTCTGCATAGTCAAAGGTCAACAAGAGCAGGAAATCATCGCTGAGCTGCTTATTTACGGTGGGAGGCCACCGCTCCCTCCTCTTCATTGTGTGTCCCACTGGTGGATGCTTCCAGGGTGCTGTCTTGCAGGGAATGTGCTGGAGCCTGTGCCTCAGTTTCCCTAGAGTGGGCTTCCCTTGGGGTGAGCACCCCACTGGGGGCTGCAGGCTGGATGTTCCCAGCATGGCTGCATCCCATTCCTTGGGGAGACCCATGGGGAGGTCAAGCATCCTCAAGGCTGGCCGTCACCACAGTGAGGGTCCCGTGATCCGGGAGTACCACATGCCCATCCCCATGGCCCCATCCAGAGAGCACCACGTGCCCATCCACCATGGCCCCGGCGTGGGCAGGGCCGGCCCCGCGAGCTGCGCTCTCATGCTTTGCTAATCCCGCCTGGCACCTGCCCCAGCTCCCGGCGGCTTCGCACGAGCAAGGAACCAATTAATCCTCCCGGCGCTCGGGGAACTGGGTCAGGCTCGTCAAGCTCTCCCGCTAACGAGGGGCGAGGCGCGGCGTGGCAGAGCCGGCTGCTGGGTGGCCGGGCGGGTGTCTCACGCCGGTGCCCTGCGTCCCATCTCCCGCGGGGTGGTAAGTGGGTAAACTGAGGCAGGGCAAGTGCCTGCAGAGCAGGGAGAGCCTAGGAGGAGGAGGAGGGTGGCGGATAATTCGGTTGGGCCGATGTTGCAAAGGGCTGGGGTTTCCCAACGGGGCAGCCCAGCTGCTGTGCCTCGGTTACCCCATCCCGGTCAAGCAACGGGTGCTCCTGGTTTGGGGTGTTGGGGCTTGAGTGGCAGGGTGGGGAGTGCAGGCAGGGCAGGCAGGGCGCCCCTTTGAAGTGGAGCCCAACTTCCAGGAGTGAAGCAATTCTCGTTTGCATAATGAATAAAGGGAGCAAGGAGGGGGGCGAAACCCCAAAACCGGAGCTGGCAGGCAGGTCTGCCCTCCCTGTCTGCCCTCCCTCCCCTCCCTGGCCTCCCCTCCCTGCCTGCCCGCTCCCCCAGCCGCCTGTAATTACAGGTTTATTGCCTGCACAGCTATTGTGTAATGACATGTTTGCAAATTAATTTTTACGGCTCATGCCATGGGGGGGGAGCAGAGGAGGGGTCCCCCGGTGCTTGCCTGAGCCCAGCAAATCCAACCCTATAAAAGTGAGGTGGGAACGAGGGAATTTAGTGATGTGGTGACCCCAAAGCTTTTCCAGCACGGGGTGGGGGGGGTTCCCATTGCACCCAAACTCGGGGGGCATTGGGTTTGGGGCATCCACAGCTGTGTCACCCCACAGGTGACATTATATAGTGAACCTGTGAGGTGTGTGGGGGTGTTTGCCCAGGGTGGGGGACACTGTGGAGCAGCACCCCACAGGTGGGAGCATTAGCACCCAGCACCCCATGGCGCAGAGCACAGCGGCACAGGGGAGCTGCCTGGGAGGGAGCGGGACGCGAGCAACGATGACTCAGGGGACGGGCCAGAAATACTCCCAGCGCCGATCTTGACAGATGTAGGTTAGGAAGGAAGAAAAGACATAATAATAATCCCCCGACCTGGAATCGGGAAAGCAATATTTAACCGGGGGGGTTGGGGGGAGGAGGGTGCAGGTTTTCACTGACTCTGTCTTTGCCAGATGGGGTTTCGGGGAGGACACGTGCACATTTGCAGCCAGAGGACCTTTCACCAACGCCCTCCAACCACCCATGCCCGGCCATGGGGCTGGATGGGTTTGGGGTGACACTGGGACCCCACAGTGGGACCCCCATCCCCACACTTTGTTGCAGGCAGTGGGCACCTGGGAATGGCTGGATGGGTTTGGGGTGACACTGTGACCCCCGTGTCCCCCCCTCCCCCCCGGCCCCACTCTCT
>NW_020955206.1:997220-998916 GCF_003031625.1 Empidonax traillii
CCTCCAACCACCCATGCCCGGCCATGGGGCTGGATGGGTTTGGGGTGACACTGGGACCCCACAGTGGGACCCCCATCCCCACACTTTGTTGCAGGCAGTGGGCACCTGGGAATGGCTGGATGGGTTTGGGGTGACACTGTGACCCCCGTGTCCCCCCCTCCCCCCCGGCCCCACTCTCTGGAGCAAGCAGGGCAGGCAGGGGCAGGCAGCGGGCGCCTGGGAATGGCCTCTGTATCTTTAAGCTGTTTGAAGGGCTGGTCATTATCATACAGGATGTGGCTTCTCTTGCAGGGGCGAGATATCACACGTCGCCCTTGTGAACTTTGGTGTTAAAACCAGTTTGGGAAGAGAAGGACGGAGCTGGGCGGGGTGGAGGGGGCGGGGGGGGGTGGTGGCAAACAGACATGTACACTCGGGGGCAGGCTCCCGTGAGCGTGTCCCCATGGAAGCGTGCGCCCCTGGAATTCTGCCCCCGTGGAAGCGCGCGCCCGTGGAAGCGCGTCCATGCGTGCCTGGAGCCAGCGACGCTCCCCCCCCCACCCCGCCTTTTCCACCCCGCCTTGCCTGATCGTTTGCTTAAAGCAAATTAAGCCGGGCCCTCGTTACTATGGTGCAGCCAGGATCTCCAGCCTCCCTCGCGCTCCCGTAATAGCATTTATTAGCCCTATTTGCCTGCAAGCATGTCTTCCCGGATCTGCTAATGCATCAGCGGAGAGGGAATGGGGGAGATCCTATCGGGCGGCTGATTACAGCCCCCGACGGCCAGCGAGGCCGGGAAGGGGGGATTTAGAGGCGCAGAGGGGATTTGGGAGCATAGAGGGGATTTGGGGGGGGACACGGGGGGGCAGCAGGAGCTCACCCCCAGCCCCCAGCGCCGGGGTTGGGGCAGGCAGCCTTCCTCGCCTGCCTTTTGTGAAGCAGCAGGCAGCTCCCGGCAGGCAGGAAAGTTGGGTTATTTATTTATTGTTTTATTTCCTAATTTTCCTGCTGAAGCGGCTGGAGGGGGCTTGGCTTTCTATTTTTATTTTATATATATTCTCACCCCCCCCCAACCCCCCCAGCTGGCCCCCCGCATCGGCAGCTGTTTGAAAACAGAAAAGGCAAGAAAGAAAAATTAAAATTATTCCGACCGTAGGCGATGAGAGGAGGAGGAGCGGGGTGTGAGGGGGAAGGAGGCTGCTCCCCGGGGCGCCCCGGGGGTTCGCCTCCCCGAAACCGCCGGGGCCAAAGGCTGGAGCCCGGGGAACGCGGGCGGTGGGCGGAGGGTGCCGGGGCGAGCAGCTGCCGGCCGCCCTCCTGCCCGCTCCCCGTCATTAGGGGAGACAAATCTGCTGTCAAGGAGCCAGATTTCCAATTTACCGATAATGATTCTTGCATGAAAATTGATCGAGGGGCAAGTCTGCCGCCTCTCGCCCGCCCGCCTTGGCGCAGCCCGCGGAGACGGGGCTTTCCGGACGGACTGACGGACGGACACACACCGGCTCACGGCCCCGCGTGGGTCACCCAGCCCACGCCACCACCACCACCCCCCTCTCCGGGGTGGGGGGGACCCCACTGCACTGCTCAGGGAGTGCGTTCCACCCCTCAGCCGAGGGTCCTGCCGCCTCTTCATCCTCCTCCTCGCCGGCTTTTTGTGTGCCTGCGGTTGGCTGCTGGGGGCTCAGCGGCAGGAAAACCCCCGGGAAGGCGTCACGCG
>NW_020955206.1:1000058-1301826 GCF_003031625.1 Empidonax traillii
GGCATGGAAATTTGGGGCACCAAAGTTTGCTGTGCCACCCCAGCTGGCAGCACCGGCCACCGCGGCAGCCAGCAAGGGAGGAGGACCCCAACGGGGGGATTTGGGGTGTTTCAGGAGCATCGGTGGGGATGGGGAGGGAGTTGGGGTGTGAGACCAGGCACATACTTGGGGGGCAAAGGGTGTGTGCACAGGGTGAGCGTTTGGGGTTCGAGGATATGAGCTGGGGGTGTGAACTGGAGGTGGTCTTGGGGTACAGGCTCAGAGTGCATGTTCGGGGTGCACACTGCGGGTGTAGGCTCAGTACACTCAGGCTGTGAGCTCAGGGTGCGAACTCGAGGTGTTTTTAGGGGTGCACCCTCTGGATGCACCCTTGGGCTGGGAACTCCGGCCGTGAACTCGAGGTGCTTTTGGGGTGCAAACTCGGGGTGCAGGCTCAGGGCATGAGCTCAGAGGTTTCTCCCAGACTTGGGGTGCGGTGGCAGGACCCCTCTCCGGGGGTCCGTGCCCCTGTGTGGCCGTTCCCCCACGGATGGTTGTTTGTTTCAGGAAATGGCTTTGGCATGTGGTTGTTACCGGAGCGAGCGGCTCTGCCCAAGGCGCCTGCGCCGGAGCGCATGAAGGCGAGCCAGGAAGGGCGGCCAAGGGGGGCCAGGTTGAACTTGGGGTTCCCCCTCTCTGGGAGGGGTTGCGGCATGGCATCCCCTCCTGTCGCTGAGCCACGGTGGGGACATGGGTCACCTGCTTGCCTGTGGCATCCAGCTCACTCCCAACATGATCCGATCCTGCGCCCTCCTCTGTACTGGCTGTGGGGGTCCTGGTCCCTGTCTTCCCCCCCCCACCCCAAACACCAGCATCTTGCTCCTTGCTGTTCTCCACTGCCTACAGCAGCCGTGGGTGATTCCTGCTTGGCCTCTGTGCCATCTGTCACAGTGGGGACCCCTCCAAAGGCCGCAGGTGCAGGGAGATGGTTTGGGGGTTGGCTTTTTTCCCCTTAAATTCCATATTTAGCACACACCGGTCGAGCCAGGGTTCCCGGTGGCAGCTCCTGTTGCGTGAAACTTCTGGCTTTGCCGTCGTTGCTAATGCACTGATTCCTGTGCCCTGGAAAACCCTGCTCCGTCCGGCTCCCCACTTCCCAACCGCCTCGGAGGGGGAGTAATAAAACTGGAGGAGAAAAGCAAGACGGAGAGGAACATGGAAGTGTCAGGCTGTGAGATTTAAGGCAATTAGGGGGAGTGATGCTGGAGGCGCTGGCACGCAGCGGGATCGCCGGCGGCAGCTGCCGGGCGTTGGGAGATGCCGGTGGGCCAGGTCGGGCGGGAGCAGATGGAGATGGGAACCTTCCCCCCGCCCTGGGCTCGCGGGGTTTCATCAGCGCGGGGCTGGTGGCGGTGACTCAGCGGCGCGAGTCCTGCTGGGGACTGTCACCGCCTCAGGGACTGCCTGGCCGTGGCCCGTGTCACACGCTCCTCGCTTCTCGGTGGCTTGCTCTCCCACCTTGGCTGGCACAGACAGCTCCTGTCTGCTGTGTCCCTCTGGTCACCGGTGCTTCTGTCCCCTCTGTCCCTCCGGTCCCTGATGCTCCTGTCCCCTGTATCCCTCTGGTCACCAGTGCTTCTTTCCTCTCTGTCCCTCCGGTCATGGGGCTGGAGATGTGCAATGGGGCTCAGCCGACTGCGAAGGGACACGGGGCATGGTGGGCACCCACCATCAAGCATCGCTGAGAGCGAGGGGACAGGGAGGGAACCCCATTCCCTGCTGATCCATATGGGAACCATGCTCAGGCTGGTTTTCCCTGAGATAACGTGTTACCCTACAACCAGTGCCAGCATCCTTTGGGGACAGCACCCTCCTTTGGGGACAGTGGCACCCCCTGAGGTCACAGAACATCCCTGGAGGGCCTGGCTCTCTGCTCCAACAGGCACAAAGGTGGCACCTGAATGCATGCATCCTTTTGGGGTCCTCTCTCTCCCTGTGGGTGTCCCCAAATCTAGCAGCCCCCAGATGGAGGGGCCCTGGGACTCCCTGGCGGGTGTCTGGTGTGTTGGGGAGGATGGCAGTGGGTGCCGGCAGCGGATGCTGCTGACTCAGGACCTTCCCAAATGGTTCCTATTTTTATTCCGGGGCCGGGAATATTTAGCCCCTGGATCAAAGCAGATGGAAGGAGCTGGGTGATGCCGCGTAAACACCCGCTCGGCGGGTGCCGCTGGCGTGAGGTGTGAGTCACCGGCAGCACCGGGCGGGGACAGCCACCCCCGGGCTGTCTTTGGGGCGCTCGGGGCTGAACTCCTCTCTTGGCGGCTTTCTGGTTGGGTGCTGGGGTTGGGGGCTGCCCTTCCTCATCCTCGCGGGCTGTGTGGTCAAGGGTTGCACAAGGATGGTGTTTGTGGGGTGCTGAGGGAGAACTGGGGGATGCCAGGGGGGTCCTGGCTATGTTAGGGTGGCAGGAAACCCCTCCTGCCTTCCTTCTTTGCCCGCCCCACCATCCTTCTCTTCCTCCTCCTCCTCCTCCTCCTCTTCTCCTCCTCTCGCCAGTCCTAAATTCGGTCACCATGGCAACCATGTCAACCACTTTCCAGCTTCCCCGTGATGGTTTGAGGAGTGGAGGGGGGGAAGAGGGGAGCCAGGGGAAGGGGGAGACTGGGGGCATTGCTTAGGGCTTGGGGGGATGCTTCCCAGATGGTTTTTTCCTGCTGGGTCCCACCTGGCAGGCAGGGGCTGGTGCCAGCCCAGTCAGTGTGTGCCAAGAGGTCAGGGCTAGGGGTCCTGGCCTGGGCAGGGGCCTCCATCACAGCCCCCCAGCTCTGAGTGGGTGGGTGGGCATCCCCAAAGTCCAGTGCCTCTCTGCAACCATCCTGCTCATGCCAGGGCCCTGCTGGTACCCGGGACATTGGTAGCCACACAGCTTGGAGGGGGATCAATTATTCCCAGACAGCCCTTTTTTTCCTTCCTCTATTCTTCCCATCGCACCCCCCCCCCCCCAATAATCTCTTTATTCCCAGGCTAAGCCAGGTTCCCGATGGTTTTACAGACAGATTTGCCTCTAGCTATATAGGACAGGGTGTAGAGCTGGGTGTCTGTATGGGTGGGTGTGTAACGCCAGCGCTGGCATCACCCCACGGTGGGTGGGCACCCAGCTGCCCCCCGGGAATGGCTGCACCAGCGTGGAGCCATGGTGCTGCTGCGGGAGAGATGGCATTACCCCCGTGGGATTCTGGCTGGCCCTTTGGGGTACCACTGCCACCCTGGTGTCGTCCCCCTGGCATCCCCCTCCTGGCACTGCCGATCCCCGAGGTGCAGCGGGCATCGCTCACCTCCAGGCCCACCCTGGGACTTCGAGGGGGAGCAGGTGCTTCCTTTCTTTGCAGCGTGTCCCCCCCTTTTCCCTCTCCTTGGCACCGGCTGTCGGCACCTGCCGGGATGCTCCTTGGCACGGCACCGTGGCACGTGCGCGGGCACGGCCGGCGGCAACCACGCTCAAGGCACCGCCAGTGGCAGGGATGGGGGGAGAGGGGGAGCGGGGCCAGCCCTGCCCCGAGCCTGGCAGCGGGGTGCATCCCCCCCTCTAATTTTATTACTAATTTTTAACTTTTATTTCCCAAACGCTGCGCTTAATTAAACCCAGCCGCCTCTTGCCGCGAGCTGACATGGGGTATTTATGACACCAAACACCAAACCCCGCCAAAACACCCCTCCAACAGATTATTCCACTGGGACTAAGGGGGGGGGTGACACCCCAAACCGCCCCCCCCATCCCTTGCAAGACGCTTTGTGGGGGGAAGACGGCAGTGCTTCAGCATCCCCAAGCTTCCTCCTTCCCCCCTTCTTTTAATAATAATGCTTTAAAGATGTTTGACATCTGTAACAAACAGCTGGCATCCTGTTATGGAAGAATGTCCTTTTATTTCCGAGCAGGTTGAACTGTCATTAATAGTATAATTAGGTGATTATCGGCGTACAGCAGAAAACTGCTTAATTGCACAGCCAGCTTTCCGAGGATCCCGGCTCCTTTATTGCTGGATTTGTTTTAGCCGCCTGAATTTTTTCGCGCTGTGTTGTTGGTTTTGTTTTATGTTTTTTTTTTTTTTCTTTTTCTCCATGTTGATTATTATTATTTTTTAATGCGTGTGACAGCTGGGGGAGTGTGGCAGCAGTGAGGGGGGGGACACACAGGCCTACGCTGGTGCTGATCCCCATGTGCCCCCCCCGTCCAGGTCCCCAGGTGGTTTAGTTTTAACCCCGTGTGTTCCAGAGTTGGGAAAAGGGGGCTCAGAGTGGGGGGGGGGTTGCTGGGTGCAGCACCCAGAGGTGGGTGGGAGCACCCAGGGGTGGGAGCTGAGGGAATAAAGGGGATGGCTTTGTTGGGGAGCAGAGCCGTGACACCTCCTCGGAGGGCACCCATCACCCTGGGAAGCCTTTACCCACCCTCACCCACCCCTCCATGCTGGGACCTTCTTTTTGGGGCACCGTGTCCCTCTCTGTCCCCGCTCACATGGGGCGCACACGTGGCTCCCTGCGCTGCTCAGACGACTGCAGTGGTGTCACTCCATCCCCAATCCCCATCCTCATCCCTGTCCCTGGGATGTGTGGTTTTGGGGGCAGAGCAGCTTTTTTGGCGCCCGCCAGACAATAGCGCTTTGTATCTCCCTCCAGTGCCGCCAAACACACTTGTTAGCGCCGCAGCTTTGTGCTGTAAATTTCCATGGAGTAATTACGTCTTAATTTATGATAATCCCGGGCGGGCGGTGGAGGGGGGCAAGCGCCAGTCAAGTTTGGAAGTTGCCCGCCGGGGCCCCGGGTCCCCCGTGGCTCACGCTGACCGTGAACTCCTCCGTCAACCATGAACTTCTCCATCCCGGCTGGTGGGGAGAGACTCCCTGAGCAGGGAACGGGGGCTGTTCCCAGGGAAAACAGGGAGCGAGGCCGTGTGGGGTTGAGAATTGGCCTTAGTGAGTGTCCCCAGCACAGTACCTGATGTTGCCCATCCCACCACCCATCCAGGAGCTTAGGATCCAATGGATGTGTGGGCTGAGGTCATCCTGGGGAGATGCCAGGATGCTGTGAATGTCCCAGTGCTGGCTCCCCCAGGAAGGAGGGAATCTCCCCCAGTCCACTGCTCCTGCATGGGGCCAGACCCTTCCCCCTTCCCACCGCTGAATGGCTCATCCTGCCTTTGTCTGGAGGGCTTATTACCGGCAAAATAGAGGCTCTTTTCCCTCGGCATTCCCAGCGGGCAAATTAGATGCTTTGGCAATTTTCGAGGAGGAAGATGGGGAGGGGAGGAAGGCTCTCATCACTCGACACACAAGCCCAGCTCCGGGAAGGGCGCTGGCACTCTCTGGCACAGGTTTTGGGAGGGAAGTGAGAAGCTCCCCATGTCCCCTCCCAAGTCGTTGAGGCAACGCAGTGGGAATCCCATGGGTTTTGAGGAGTGTCCCTGTGGAGGGAGGCAGGTTTGGGGGATGTGTTCCCAGTGTCACTGAGCATCCCTGCGGGGCTGGGAGGGTGCTGTTATTTATACATCCCACTACCCATTGCTGATGGGGGCTGTGGGTGCATTGGGTACCCTATCCCATGCTCCAGGGTGGGTTTTATCCTGGGAAAGGGGTGAGAGCAGGGGGCTGCACCCGCTGCACCTGCAGCCAGGTCCCCGTTGGGAGGCAGCGTGCACCCACTGACATTTGCCAAGCGTAAAAATTCAATTAATTCCAGCAGGCAGATTAAATATAAGTGAATTTTAATAATTTGCTCGAAAGGCTGAGGATTACTGTAGGCAAAAAGGGAGGATGCTGCGCACACGGGGGCACCAGCCGGCCTTCCCGGCACCAGCACGTGGGATTGCCGGCTCTAATCACCCTAAATCCCGGCGTGGGAAGAGAAGAGGGGTCTGCTCCCCTTGCCGGGGTTTTGGTTGATCCTCCTCTGTGATGAGGAGTGTGTTGGATCAGTCTCACCAGTGCTGGCAGTGTTGTCCCCATCCCCAGCACAGTCTGGCTCCACGGACATCTGTGCTGCTTCAAATCCTCCTCACCGATGCCCATTCTGGGGAGGTTCCATGAAAACGGGGAGACCCATCAAGGTGGCCCTGGGGACCCCAGTGGGACACTGCAGGGGGTTCCAGGGCTCCTGGGTTTGGAGAAAGCCAAGGTCTTTCCAAGATCTCCGTGGCATCCGTAGCTCAAAGCTGAGGACGTGGGGCACTGATCGGTAGCAGATGGCGCCAGTATTGGGAAAATGAAAATACACGCAGTAAATTAGCTGTTTGCCAGCGTTAATTCCTTATCCCAAGGTAAAACCTTCCCTCTGGCCCGTGCTGGGCCATCTGCACCGTCATAAACCGTGGTGCTGCAGCGCATGCGGGGGGATCCCGGGAGTGTGCGGGGGACCCCCTGTCCCGCCCAGACCCCCTGGCTTTGCCAGCAGCACAGTGGGATTGATGGAGATTGCCCGTGACCTTTGCTAGGACACGAGGTATTACCATTAATACTTCTGTATTTCCGGAGTTTGTTCCATCCATAAATCTCATATCAAGGAGGGCGGGTGGTGTAATCTGCAAGGCGTCGTTATTAATACTCGTTATTAATACCTGCTATTAATGCCTGTTATTAATACTCATTATTAATACATGTTATTAGTACCTGTTATTAATACCCGTTGCCCCTGGAACCCATTGTGAGCCGCCCATGGATGGGGTGAAGGATGGGGGCTGCACTGTGTAACCCCTCCCTGCCTTTTGGGGTGCAGCCAGGGCAGGTGTTGGGAAATCCCTGGTGCCAGCAGAGTCACCCACCAGCAGTGAGGGGTCCCCTGCGGACACCCACCCCTGTGATGGGGACAGCTTTTGGCTACGGAGCCCCTGGCTCTGCTGGGGCGGATTGCAGCACCTGGAAGGCAGAGGGGTGGCAGGAGGCATCTGCTCATCTTGTCCTGGCACTTCCTGACTGCGCCCTGTAGTTCCTTCCCTGGGCAGGGTCCTGGTCCCCCACACTGCCTGCAGTCCCTTGTTCCTGTCTGCAGTCCCTTGCCCTTGCCTGTAGCTCCCTGCCCCTGCCTCTCCCTACCCTAGTCCTGCCTTCAACCCCCTGCCCCTATTTGCAGCCCCCCTGCCCTGCCCCTGCCTTCCCCTGCCCCGCCAGGACCTGCCCTGTGCAAGATCCAGCCTGCGTGAAACTCTAATCTCCAATTTTATTCGCTCGGCTCCAGCCGATTTGCATAATCCACATAATCACCCTGGTTTTAATTGCCTACAACTCTGCAGAAAGATCATGTGGTTAAGTGGTAAATCATAATTAGATAAATAATTGGCTTGGCCGCAGCAAGCTGCTTTGTTATACCTGCCATCTGCTGGGCAAGGGCTCCTGCGCCCAAAACAATGCGCTGCTGCCACACGCCTGCGCCAGGCTGGGGGTGTGGGAGCATGGGGACACGGGGCATGGGGATTTGGGGATGGGAGGGCAGCCTGGCTGTGCCAAGCATTGCCCACTCTCGGGCTGTGCCGTGCCCGGCAGCTGTGCAAGGTTTGGCAGCACTGTGAGGTGCCTGGCTCCAACCCATGTGTTGCCCAACAGCACCGTGGAATGTCCAATGCCACCGTGCGGTGCCCTACGGCATCTTGGAATCCCCAGTGCCACCATGGAACGCCCGATGGCACTGTGCAATGCTCAGTGGCACCACGAGATGCCTGGCAGCGCCATGGAATGCCAAGCAACACCTTGCCCTGCTCAGTGGCACCATGGAGTGCCCAGTGTCACCATGGAATGCCCCGTGCCACTGTGGAGTGCCCAGTGACACCATTTAATGCCTGGCAGCACTGTGCAGTGCCCAGCTCTCTCCCAAGTGATGGCCAGCATCCCGAGGCAATGTCTAAATCTCTCCCTCACAATGTCCAGCGTCTCAATTGAATGCCCAACTCTCTCCCACATGGTGCCTGGCAGCCCCATGGAGTGCCCAGCACCACATGAAGCCATTCAGCCCCATCAGCAGTTTATGCAAAGGGGTGTGGGCTCTACCCTACTTCCCCTTAAGCAGAGGGATCCTTGGGAGATGGCTGGCACCTGGATCCAGGCATCAGGAGCCAAGAGCAGCTGCCAACCCAACTTGGGTGCTGCAGAAAAGCTCAGGCATCAGCATCATCCTTGGGGCACAGGCACTTGGTTTTTGAAGCCCCTAGCTTTGAAGTGGGGCAAAAATGGAGCAGAAAGTTGCTTTCAAGTAAATCTTTCACTGTCTGGATTTCCTGTGGGCTGAAAAGGCTTCCATGGCTGGTTGGCCTGGGCTTGGGAAGGCCAGGAAAGGAGAGAAACCATCCGGCATCACTCCATCCGTGGCTTCTCCCAGCGCTGCGCCCTCCAAACGAGCTCTTATTAGTTTGCTTGTTGTCGTTTGCCAGATCAATGGTCCATGGAGGAGTGATCGATGGAGTCCCAGCTGGATAATAGCACCATGTGCCCGGATACTTGATGCTGGGCTGGGCTCCACAGGGAGCTCTGAATCCCATCCCTGGCCATAAAGGTGCTCCTTGTCACAGGAGACCCACCCAGACCCCTCCAAGGAGATGGAGGATGTTCCCGGGATGGGTCCTAGGCTCTGTCCTGAGCACCTAAAACTGGACAGAGGCTGCACCTGGGGACAACTGGGGACAGTAAGCCTGGCCACCTGCGTTCATTTTGGCTGCATGCTGGAAGGTGGGAGGGAGAGCGGGAATGTGGGCTCTGATTGATCAATTAATTAATTAATGGAGCGTGCTGGAGGTGCAGCAGCAGAGCTGCTTTAATGAGGGGTGGAAAACGTGTGGTGGCTCGGCAGGACATCAGTGGGAGAGGAGGTGGCCCCTCCTGCCTGTCCCCTGCCTGTCCCCTGCCTGTGGGCTCCCAGGGGGGTGACGAGGTGCATGGCAGGGGGACGGTGGGCAGGGACGATGGGCACACGCTGGCCCTGGCTGCCTGCCCTCCATCCTGGGGCTCTGCCTGCTGCATTCAGACAGCGGGGAGGGGTGCTGACAATGCGAGGCCATTAGCATTGAAAATCCATGCAGAGCAGCTGTTCCCGCTCGGAGCGTGCAGCTGGATGTGGCTGTGGAGCGGGAGCCGAGGCACTGGGAGAGGGGGGAAAGGCTCAGGGGGGACCTCATCACCTCAGATCCCTTGGGGAGTCATCCAGAGCAAGCATGGAGGAGCCTTCCAGAAGGCTGGGCCAAGTGGGCTCCATCCCAGCCGCGGTCCTGCGGGCTGGGTGCGGATCCATCCCGGGGGAGGAGGATGCAGGATGCTCGTCTCTCCCCGCTCCCTCGGCCTCCCGCCGCGCTGGGTTTTTTTCCGCTCCATTTGCCAGGGGCTGGAGCTGCTGCCTGATCGTATTTGGTAATAAATTATTAGTTCCAGCACTCGGGAGCCCGGGAGCTCAAAATAGCTGCTGTAAGAGCGGGCGGCTGGTGCAGGTCGAGTTCAATGGCAATCTGCTCCCAAGGGCACTCCATGCTCATTAGGGGCCTTTCAAGGTGCTGGGAAGGGGGCAAGCTGGAGCTAAGGTGCTAGATCTGCCCACTTTCTGTTTCCCGACAGCAGCACCCCCTGCCCAGGGATTTCGGGGTGCTGAGAGCCCATCCCTGCCCCTCGCTGCCCACTCCTGCCTGCCCGCAGCGGCTGCCAGTGGGTTTTATTTGTCTCCAGCCCCACCAGGCAGCCAGACTGGTTCTGCTCTCGCTGCCGGAGGAGGCTCCCGCTGCCAAAAAACCCGCCAGCATCATCAGGAGCAGATGGAGAGAACATGGCACGCTCCCAGCTCCCGGCTCCCAGCCCTGCGCCAAGGATGCGGGGGGGCAGGGACACCACTCCAGGAGCCAGGGGCTTGGGGTCCTGCACTGCCGGAGATGCCGAGCCCCATGGTGGGTGCCATGTGTGGCACCGTGGGAAGGAGTGGCACAGGGAAAAGGGTGAGGGGAATATGGCAGTGACCCTGCCATCCCCTCTCCTCCTCCTGCCGGGCAGGGAGCTGCCTGCTCCTGTGGCCGGCAGCCAACGGGCACCGGGAATGCCAGACACTCCCTGTGCCGCTGTGCCTGAGCACATGCTGTGGGAGGGATGGGGACAGGGTGACACATCACCTGCTTCCCAGTCCCCAGCCTCCCCCATGGCCTCAGCGGGGATCCAGGTGTCCTGCAGCCCCCCTGCCTTGGCATTTTAGAGGGGTACAGGCAGCAGTTGCCCGGGGACAGGTGCTTGGGAGTGCCAGCCCTGCACCCCACAGGGCTGGGGGCAGCAGAGGGACAGCCTGCCCCGTTTTGGGGTTCATATCCCCGCCCCGGTGAGGCAACTGCTGACGTGACCCCGGGCTGCTCCAGGCATAGAACTTGACCTGTTTTTCCACACGGATCTGCCTGCTGGGAAAAGCAGTCGGGGAAGGGCTGAGCGGAGCGGGGAGGGGGGGCCACCTCACTGTGGGGCGTCACGGCGTCCCCAGGCGCCCTCAGGGGTGAGTGGCACCAACACCGCGCCGGTGACGGGATGCCGGAGGGAAGGGGGGGGGCGACACAGCGTGGCCCCACATCCCAACCCCGCGTGGATGCTCCCGCCCAGCCTGCTCTCCGTGCCTCAGTTTCCCCAGCTGGCAGCTGTCCCGTGGAGCAGCCCAGGGACGCCTGGACAGACGGACGCCAGCACCGTCGGGGCACGGCGGGTGAGCGGCGCTGCTCGGGCCCCAGCCGGGGCGGAGGCGCCGATTTTATCACCGGGAAGAAGCGGCAAAACTGGTTTTGAGCCCGGCTGGGGCAGCGGCACAGCTCAGCCCGGGGGGCACGAGAGCTCCCCGCACGCTTCCCGGCGAGCTGCCGGCTCCCAGCTGCCCTGCGCTCGCCTGGCAAATCCCATTGGGATCATGAGTTCGCCGGGAGGCGTTTGGGGCCGCGGGGATCAGCTGAGCATCACACGGGTGATGCCCTGCCGCCAGCCCCGTGCCCGGAGAGCGTGCGCCAGTGAGCTGATCCCACCGGGTGGCTGGCAAAGTGTCTTCAGACATGGATTGGGGCGGGAATGAGGGGGGTTATACCGGGGTTAATAGGCGGGGAGAAGCTGGGGGGCACCGGGAAGTGGTTGGGGATTGTAAAGCTGTGCCCGGGGGCTCTGGGGCAGCGCTGGGAGAATGCAGGGATGTGCCCAGGCAGCTCCTGGGGAATGCGGGATTGTGTCTGGGGGGTGTGGGGCAATGTCCGTGGAATGTGGGGCAGTGCCCAGGGCGTGCAGGGCTGTGCCCAAGGGTGTGGGGCTGTGCCTGCGGGCTGTGGGGCAGGGCCTGGGAGATGGGGGGCACTGCCTGGGGAATTCAGGACTGCAGCCAAGAGAATGCCAGGAAGTGCCTGGGGGTGCAAGGCTGTTCCTAGGGGGTGCGGGATTGTGCCCGGGGGATGTGAGGCAGTGCCCAGGGGATGCTGGGCTGTGCCCAAGTACACGGGGCTGTGCCTGGGAGTTGTGGGGCAGTGACTGGAGGATGCAGGGCTGTGCCAGGGGGGTGTCAGGCAGTGCCTGGATGATACAGCATTGTGCCTGGGGGATGCAGAGCGGTGCTCAGGGCAGCGTCCAGGGAGTTCCAGGCTGTGCCTGGGGTGCTGCATCCTCTTTGGATGGTGCATGGGTGCCTGGTGGGGCAGGTAGATCCCGGTGCCTCGCTCTCGGGGGGCGGCACCAAGGACTCCTCCAGGGGTCCACAAGCTGAAGCAGAGCCCGGGGGTGCCGGTGCAGAGCCTGGGGGTGCCGGGGCCAGGCTGGCGTGGCGGGTTGGCTTCCCAGCTGTTCTGGTAATGAATTTACATGAGCCGAGCGTGTCGACAAGGCGGCAGTCAATGGCTGAGAGCACCGGAGTTAATAAATGCTTGTATAATGAGGGCAGAGGGGAACGCGCCGCCGCGCCGGCCGCCTCTCCTGGGGCCGGGGGGCAAAGATTAATCAACGCTGAGTGCCACTCGTGCCCCCCCGGCTCCCGCAGCGCCCGGCGCTCTACCCAGCCAGCCGCTGCCACGGGATGCTCCGGGGTCTCCCGCGGTGATGCTCTACCCACCCCCTCCCCTCTGTCATGGGATTCTCCAGGTGTTCTGGCGTCGTCAATACCTCCAGCTGCCTCCAGCCCCACTGGGAGCTGGGGAGCTGCCCCATGACCACCCCTGTTCCATCCGCCTGCCCACCTGGGAGCTGGGCTAATTTTAGCCTGGTGTTAATGAAGCTGCTCGGTGAAGTCTATTTTAAGGGCCCTGACATCAGCAGTTGCTGTTTTGGGAGGTGGAGAGCCCTGGAGCAACTGGTGTGACAGCTGGGGGGCACATGAGGTGGGCTGCACCCTCCTGCTCAGCTCCTGAACCCCAGTTTTGGGGGTCAGTGTGCCCTGTAGCACCTCGGTGCTTTGGGGTGCAATGAAGGGGATTTCGGGGGGCTGTGGTGAGGATTTGAAGGTGCATTGTGGGGAGCAGGAGGTGCTGTGGTAGGGATTTAGGGGTGCAGTGCTGGGGATCCGTGGATACAATACTGGAGATTTGGGGGTGCAGTGCTTGGGATCCGGGGATGGAATGGAGGCAATTTGGGGATACAGTGGTGGGGACTTGGGGGTGCAATGCTGGGGATCCAGGGATAAAATATTGGGGATTTGGGGGTGCAGTGTTGAAGAGACAGGGGTGATCCAGGTATTGGTGATCCAGGTATGCAGTGATGGGAATCTGGGGGGGCAATATTGGGGATCCAGAGATGCAATATTAGGGATTTGGGGGTGCAGTGCTGGGCATCCAGGAATGCAGTGGGGGGGATTTGGGGGAGCAGTGCTGCAGATCCTCAGATTCAATATTGGGGAACCAGTGATGCTGTTATGGGGATTTGGGGGTGCAATGGTGGCAATTAGGGGTTGCAGCAGTGGTGCTTTGGGTTTTGGCAGCACCACACAAGTCAGGGGACTGCCTCACTCTCATCACCTCCATCAGGATCCTGAAGTCCCTGTGTCCCTCAAAACGCCCTCTGTCTTACCATGGGGCCCCACTGAGTCCCCTTGCTCTGTTATCCAGGGGTTCAGTGAGGCCATGGGATGCCCCTGTTGCCTGAACTTGGGATGCATTTTAGGGTGAGGTGGTGAACCAGAGGGAAGGTCTTGCTTGTTGCACTGGTTGTTCCAGCTCCAGAGGTGGGGGGATTTGAGGATCCGCTCTCCAGGTTAGTCCCTGCTTAACCCAGGCTCTCTCATTCACAGGCATGAGCCATGAGCCGAAGTCGCCGTCCCTAGGAATGCTCTCCACTGCCACTCGCACCACCGCCACCGTCAGCCCCCTCACCCCGTCCCCCCTCAACGGCTCCATCGTCCCCAATGGCAGCCCTGCAGCCAGCAGCACTTTGTCCGTCCAGGCAGCACCTTCCTCCAGCTTCGCCGCCGCTCTCCGCAAGCTCGCCAAGCAAGCCGAGGAGCCCCGAGGTAGGGATGGGGACAGGGGACAGGGGGGTGACAAACGCCAGTGCCTTTCCCCCCCACTGCCACCCGGGAGCCGGAGCTGGTGTTTTCTCGCCGTTTCCCAGCTAATGTCTTTCCCCGGCGCCGTGTCTCGAGGGGGCAGTTTAGAAATTCAATTCAGCCGGAGTAATCCAAGTGCCAGATCACTCGCTGTACCCCAGGAGAAAGCCTGGGAGAGCGCAGTGTGGGGGAAAACCAGCCCTGCTCCCTCCCACCGCGCTTCACCCAAATGCTGTTTCTTTCTGGAGGTTCCTCAAATTTGCTCTTTCCTCAAAGTCCATGACTAAACAGCAAATTTGGGCTCACTAGGAGGTCCCCGTTCCTTGTCACCCGCATCCTCCATTACTCCCCCCTCTCTGCTCAGATGTGGGGTGATGGGGTGCGAGGTGGTTCTGGAGCACCATGAGGTTTCCAGTGCCACAGGGAGCATGTCCCATGGGAATCATCAGGGCTGTCCCACATGCAGAAGGGGAGGCAGCCAATCCCCAGGCTGTGAAGTGCTTCACCAGGAGACTGCTGGCATCATCAGTTTGGGATGAAATAGCATTTATCCATGGCATTTGCATTGGTGGGTGCTCCCCTAGGGTCGCTGCCCACCGCCCGGGTGCTTTGATCCCTGGAGAAGACACCCAACCTGTTTGCAAGGGATTTTTAGCAAGGTCTTTTTGGAAGACCCTCTTCAAGAGACCTTTTTAACAGGCCGTTTTGGGACAATCCTTTCTCTAAGACCGTTTTTGCAAGGCTCGATTTGGGAAACCCTTTTTTTAGAAGCACCATCTGCAAGACCCTCCTCGGAGCCCCCCACCAGCCCCCAAAACCCCATCACAGCCATGACCTGAAGCATCAACTGCTCCCAAGGAAGCATATGGGGACACCATGTCGCTGTGAACTGAGGGGACCAGGTTTTGGTGATGTTTCATCCTTGCTGGGAACTCCTGGTTCTCCCCAGCTGCCTCCTCTGGAACCCATCTGCTTCCTTTGGAGCAGTTGACTAGGTTTGGGGGATTATTTTGCCTTTCCTTCCCCCTACACCCCACAGGTCATGCCCTACCAATACTACTCAGCCCATCCCAAGGCACATCATCAGGCTTGGGCACAGATTTCATGGCACTGGGGAGAAGCAGCCACATTCCTTTCGGATTTCCCCATAACACCTGCATAGTTTGTTTGCAAAACTCCCCACCCTCGCCTATCTGAGTACCCCAAGTGGCTCATCCTGGATGTTTTTCACTGGTGTGGGTTTGGGGGTGTGCTGGGAAGGAGTTTTTTCTCCATGCCATGGCTTTTAGCGCCATGAAATGAATTGCTTTGCGCCAAAATCCTCACCCACTTACCACAACAAGAGGTATTCACCACTTGTCCTTTCCCACCGTGGGAGATGCTTTGCCAGCTATGGGACGATGCCAACAAGATCCACACAAGATCTGGTGTCTTTTGATGTCTTTTTTCCAGTTTTATGGACTCACAGTTCTGCTGGGGCATCTGTTAGGGATGTCCCACTGTCCCACAGCATCCCAAACTGCTGGGGCTCATCCTAACTGATCCTATCCCAGCAAAGCCCCATGAAGCTGCCACCTGCCCAGGGGCTCCTTCCAGCAAAGCCCTATGAAGCCACTGCTTGCCCAGGGACTCCTGCCTCTTGTCCTGCCCCGGGCTGTCCGCAGGGTGGGTTTTATTCCACCCTCCCTTCCCTTCTTTTTTCCCTGTTCTCTGTCAGGGTCTCAGCTGTTAATTACATTTGCCTGTCAGCCCGGGCTGCTAATCTGCTATCGCCGAGCGGGAAGCGGGAGGTCAGAAAACAAAGGTGACACCATCACACTGTGCCTCTTGTCATCTCCAATCCAGATTAGTTTCATTGACTAACTCCTGGCTGAATACCACCAGTTAATTATAACGATCACAAACCCTCCCATTTAAAGCCACACAGCGAGAATTAAGGTTCTGAAGTAAGACTTTAGCTTCATTAATTGCCGGGCTCATTGTGATGGTATTGATTGTTAACGCTATCGCGTGGTGAGTAATGGCTTCCCAGCTCAGAGGGGATTAGGCTGCTAATTGTTGTTGGCCTTGCGCTGACAAGATAGACTTCAGTGGGTGTCAAATCCGTGCGGCGGCCTCCTTTGTTGGGGACAGCCTTTCTCCTTCCCCTAGCCTTGCTGCTCTTCAAATGAAAGCGATTCGGAGCGACTCGGGAATAATTAATACGGGAGGGCGGCCGGCAGCGGGATGCTCCGCTTGGCCTCTGCTCCGCTGAGCATCCTTCCCGCCGAGAATCCTTCTGGAGCATCCTTCCCACCCAGCATCCTTCCCGCCACCTGGGGATGCTCCTGCCTCCCCGTGGCATTCCTGACGTTGCTTCCTCCCGGTGGCGAGGGGATGGAGGTGGGCTGCAGGGGTCACAGGGTGAGGGAGCAGCTACTGGCACTCCTGAGGGAGCTGGCCGGTGTGCTCACAGGGCAAGGATCTGGCTTGCACACTCAGGGCAGTGGGCTTGCACACCTGAGAGGGCTTGCACACCTGAGGGCTTGCGCACTCAGGGGAGCCAAGGCCCCTCCCAGTGCCAGGCTCAGTGCCAGAACAGGGAGCCTCTCCGTCACCTCTCTGCTGGCATCCTGTGGTGACCACGGGCCACCCCTCTCTCTCCAAAGGCTGATCCCTGCCAACATATCAGAATCTTCTCCCTCACCCAGACTCCAGGCTGGAGGGAGCTGGGTTTAGGGGGATCAGAGCCCCCCCAGGCTGCCTGGCTGGGTTAGAGGAGTGGGGCAGCATTTCATGGAGTGGACGCCAGGCACTGTGTGCCGTGCTTAATGTGGAATTTGTATTTCTGCTCCAGCTCTACTTTTCCCACTTTCTGCTTTAACTCCATTTCTATTTTTCCTTTGGAAATATGGCCAACATCCCTTGGGTGGAGATAATGTAAAATACAGATGTATTATGCAAATAAGGCCAAAGCTTTGCTGGAGGGTTTTGGGGAGTCACTGCATCCCAGTGTCTCCGGGTACCCTGGCTTGTGCATGGCAACTTTTGCAGCTGGATTAAGAAGTCTCTGGGTTCAGCTTGAGAAGATGTGGCTGTTTGGGGTTGTCATCACATTGGTGTCACCTGTGCCAAGGGGCTTTATGGGACTAGTGGGATTGGAAGCCACTATTAGGGAGAAAGAGGGTGCCCATCCCACTACCTGAGGTGAAGCCCTTTAGCACCAGTGGGAACCTGCCTTGGGACAGGGCTTCCTGGGAATCCCAGGATGGGAGGATAGCTGTCCAGTCTGGGCATCTGGCGGGATGCTGACCACCCTACAAGCATCCCTGTGCCCCATCCCTGGTCCCTGCAGTGGGGCATCCTGTCAGGAGTGGCTCCATCGTGTTCGGAGGGCGCTTTAATCCGGCTAACTGTTGTGTTTTCCCAATTCATTTTAATTTTTGAATTGATTTCAGGGTCCTCACTAAGCAGCGAGTCGTCCCCGGTCTCCTCGCCAGCCACCAACCACAGCTCGCCCGCCAGCACCCCCAAACGTGGCCCCATGGGCCCCATCATCGTGCCCCCAGGGGGGCACAGCGTGCCCAGCACGCCGCCCGTCGTCACCATCGCCCCCACCAAGACAGTCAACGGGGTCTGGAGGAGCGAGGGCAGACAGGTATGGCTATGTTTGTTGGATGCCCAGCACCATTAAAGGTTGGGGGGTGGGATTGTGATCTGCACTGCCACTCCTGAGGGATCACAGGGCTGTCCCCCACTATGTCCCTTCTCCTCCTCGTGGTGTCCCCGAGTTGCCATGTCCCTGCACTGCCATGATTCCTGGGCTGCCATCATCCCTGGGCTGCCATCCGGAGGGGAGCTCGAGGAAGAAGGAGGCGCGGGGAGGATTGGTGGGGGGGGAAGAGCGGCTAATTAAGAAGCATCGTTAGTGGTTCTCCTCTCCTCCGCATGCTACAAGCAGATTCCCGGGGGGATTATGCCACTTGGAAAGACTAATTAAACCACAAAGCGGAGAGAGGCAAGGGTAGGGGATGAGAAACACTGAGGGCGGGGGAGGAAAATAAATGGAACCCGATCCCCGGGCGCTCGGAGGGGTACGTGGGGTGTCCGGGTGCTCCCCACCCCCATGTCCCCCCGTGTCCCCCCCCCTGTGCTGCCTCTCCCCGGCGCGGGGGTAACCGAGCGTGGTTATTGTGTGGCAGAGCCGCGCTCGCAGCGTGACGCCCCGAGACGGGAGGTAATTAGAGCAGAGCCTGGCACGCACAATGAGCCTGCTCCGTGCAGGCGGCAGAGGTGGAGGGGAGGGGGGGAACACGGCGCCCTTTGTGCCGGCCGTGGTGACCTTGGGGCTGTCCCTAACGGTTGGGGACTTGCGACTTGCCCTGGAGGATCTGGGGAGCGGGATGGGATGGGAGGGGATGGGGAGGGCTGGACAGGTGGGGAATGCTGTGGGTGTTGCCATCCTCCTGCTGTGCTGCTAAACAGAGAAGAATCAAAAGAATCAATTTTAAACCCAATCTTGCCTTACTGGACGCCACCCTCTTAGCTGTCAACCCCTGCAGGCTCCCTTGTCACCCCAAGTGGTCCCCGTTGCTGGGGGGGTGCCTCCTCAGCTGGAAGGAGAGACCATCCTGGCACTGGGAATGGGAGCTGAGGGGAGATGGCTGAGGCCCCATGTCAGGGTGGGGGAGTTGATGCCAGAGGGGAGCTGGGAGGATTCCAGGCTGACCCCTGGGTTATAGCTGTTATCAAAACCCAGCTGGATTTCCCCTGCCCGTGTCCTCCCTGGATGATTAATGGCTCTGGAGAACAAAGCGACCCATAAATCTCCAGGCAGGTAATGGGTGTCCTGCCCTCAACTATTCCCAGGCTTCAGCACCCCTTTCCCGCTGGTGCTCCCCTAGTGTAGACCCCCAGACCCTAACACCCCTCCAGCTGCACTTCCAAAGTCTGGATGCAGGGGGATGCTCTGATGGGTGCATTCTCCCTTGGGTGCTGGTTCCAGTCAGGTATCCCTCTGAGCACACTGGGAACCCACTGGGGTTCTCTGAGTGGGGACACATCAGGGACACCCTATCCCTGTGCCATTCCCTAATGCCCATCTTGGCGTTCCTGCCCCTTTTCCTTCCAGCAGGAAGCAGGGTCACGAGGCAGCAGCAGCAGCGCCGCCCGCGAACGCCTCATCTCGGAGCCCCCACTCACACAGGAGAAAGCAGGGGGTCCCACCGTCCCCTCCCACCTCCTGGGGACACCCTACTCCTTCGGGCTGCCTCCCAGCTCCGTGGTCCAGGACTCCCGCTTCCCACCTCTCAAGTGAGTCTGGTCAGAATGGATGGGGCGCGGGGGGTTGCAGGATGCAGGTGTCCCCTGCGAGCTCTTGTCCCATCCTGGGGGGAGTCACATCTCCCCAGCGGAGGCAGGGTGGGGTGGTGACCATCTCCCTACCCCCCCACAGCCTGCAGCGGCCGGTCCACCACGTGGTGCCTCCCAGCGCAGTCACCGAGGATTACCTGCGGAGCTTCCGTCCCTACCACACGGCCGAGGACCTCCGCATGTCCTCCCTGCCGCCCCTCGGCCTCGACCCGGCCACTGCTGCTGCCTACTACCACCCCAGCTACCTGACACATCACCCCTTCCCGCATCCTGCCTTCAGGTGGGCACCTCCGGACCTCGGGATCCCAGGGAGGTGCTGGAATCCCTCTTTGGGCTGGGGAATGGGGAGCGTGATCCACAAAGGACAGTTGGGCTGCGCTGGGGGGCATTTTGGGGCTCTCCAGCACCTTCTCCCAGCAGAAGGTGGCCCCCATCCAGCTCCCACATGGGGAACTGGGGGGGTTCTGTGCTCCTCCTGAGCATCCCTGTCTTCCCAGGATGGATGAGTCGTACTGCCTGTCAGCACTGCGGTCCCCCTTCTACCCACTGCCAGCGCCGGGCTCGCTGCCACCCCTGCACCCCTCGGCCATGCACCTGCACCTCTCGGGGGTACGGTACCCCCCCGAGCTCTCCCACTCCTCCCTCTCCGCCCTCCAGTCCGAGCGCATCTCCAGCCTCGCTGCTGAGAGGTACGGAGGGGCTGGTGGGTGGTGGGAGTGGGTTTGGGGTGCTCCAGGGGATTCTGGCAGGCGTCTGAGAGTTTTGTGGTGTCCCACGGGGTGCTGACAGGGATCTGGGTATTCGGGGGTGTTCCAGAGGATGCTGACAAGTGACTGGAGGCGGTTTGAGGGTACTCCAAGGGATTCTGACAGATGGCCAAAGGTTGTTTGGAGGTGCTTTGGGGAAAATCTCTGGGAGCACTCCAGAGAATGCTGACAGGCATGGGAGTGGGCTTGGAGGTGTTCTAGAGGATGGCAACAGGCATCTGGGGGTGGTTTTGGGGTGCTCCAGGGGACGTTTGGGGTTGGTGCTTTTCTTATTGGCTTTTCTTTGCAGGCTGCAAATGGATGAAGAGCTGCGGCAGCGGGAGCGGGAGCGGGAACGGGAGCGGGAGAAGGAGCGGGAGCGAGAAGCTGACCGGGAGCGGGAGAAGGAGCGGGAACGGGAGCGAGAACGTGAGAAGGAGCTGGAACGCGAGCGGGAAAAGGAGCGGGAGCGGGAGCTGGAGAGGCAGCGGGAGCGTGCCCGGGAGAAGGAACTGAGCATGGTGAAAGCCATGGAGGGGCCCTTCCTGCCCGTGGCAGAGCTTCACGGGCTGCGGGGACACCCAGCCGAGGAGCGGGGCAAACCAGCAGAGCCTCTGGCACCCGGCAGACCAGGTAACGTCCCCACGGGTGGCACTGGAGGAGTTGCTGCCTTTGGCACAGCTTGCCTTGGTCCCCTCTCCCCTCCAGATGGCAAAGCCACGGGGGTCAGTGGCTCTGGGAGGTGGCTGGGGATGGAACAGGGCTCTCCTGGTTGCCAGCTTGCTTTGCCAAGAGCCCAGCTGCGGTGGCTCGGAGCAGCAGCAGGGTGCCTGTGCCATCTGACTTGGTCTGGGGTGGCACCGTGCCCGGTGCTGAGCACGGTGGGCAGCTGGGCTGGCAGTGAGAGGGCAGCACCCTGTGCTGAGCTCCAGCCCCACAACTTTGGGTCCCTCCCGCCCACAGGGGTCTTCACCCTAGCATTTCCTGATAGCCACCCATGGGTATCCTCCTCTTTCCATGCCCTGAGTCCATCGCCCCTTTTCCAATGCAGATAAACTCAAGGACTCGGTACTGCCGACGCCGAAGCCCATCCAGCACCCCCTGCATCCACCACCGGGCTCCCACCACCCAGTTCCCAGCCTTATCCCCAACCACAGCGTGTTCCCGCTGCCGGGGAGCAGCGCGGCCACGGCGCTGCTCATCCACCGCACCAACGAGGAGGAGAAGTGGCTGGCCCGGCAGCGCCGGCTGCGCCAGGAGAAGGAGGATCGGCAGTCCCAAGTCTCGGAGTTTCGGCAACAAGTGCTGGAGCAGCACCTGGACATGGGGCGTGTCCCGAGCCAGCCTGAGCCCGAGCACCGGCCTGAGCATCCCAGGTAGGGATGATGCCAGCCCTGCTCTAGGGATGGAGATTCCCTCTGAAACTGAGCTGCATTTTCCATGCTGCAGCTTTCTTTGCTGTAGTATCCGTATCTTAAACTGGGGAGGGACTTTGGACAAGGGTCTGGAATGATAGGACAAGGGGGAATGGCTTTAAATGGGAAAAGGGCAGGTTTAGATTAGATATTGGGAAAAAATTCTTCTTTGTCAGAGTGGTGAGGCCCTGGCACAGGTTGCCCAGAGAAGCTGTGGCTGCCCCATCCCTGGAAGTGTTCAAGGCCAGGTTGGAAGGGTCTTGGAGCAACCTGGTCTAGTGGAAGGTGTCCCTGCCCATGGTAGGGGTTTGGAACAAGATGAGATTTAAGGTCCCTTCATCCCAAACCACCAAACCATTCCATGGTGCTGTGATATGATGACCTGTTTCCCCCCTGAGCCTATGGCTGTGCTCACAGAGTTGTAGGTAGCTCTGCCCCCTTCCCAGGTATCCATCACCCCGCAGCTGTGCCCTTTGCTCCTCACACATCCCTGTGAGCGGAAGCCATGATGCCCGGGCCGGCGCCAGCGGGTCCCTGCCAGGCAGTGCCAGCCAGGCCGGCTGTGCTGGCAGCGTCCAGCATTCCCGGTGCCCGACATCTGCGCGGCGGCAGGCGATGAGCCCGGGAGGTGGCCAGGGGCCAGTGGCGAGTGGCCAGGTGCTGCCCAGCCACCGGCACCGCTAATTGCAGCTCCCCCCTTCCCGTGCAGCGGAGCCAGACACTGGGATGCCTCGTTTGGGGGGCACCTGCACCGAGCCTGGGCAGTTTGGGGGTTAGTGGAGCATGCCTGCACCCTGTGGTTGATTGACAAGGGCTGGCTCACCCCCGTTGCTGAGCACTTAAGCGGTGCAGGCTCATCCAGCCAGCTCTGCCGCCTGCTCCCTTTGTTATTTTTGGGTATCCAGGGGATTAGCGCAGCTCATCAAGGATAATAAGGAGCGGATCACGGGGCGGCACAAAGGCGAGCGCCCGCTGCAGGCTCCTTCCCCCATCCACTCCTCCCACCCAAACCAGAGAGGAGGCAGCAAGGTCACCCCGAAACACCTGCAGCCAGGGATGCTCCATCCCCATCCTTATCCCACATCCAGCAGGGAGGGAGAAGGACTGATCCCAGAGGGCAGGTGGTGCTCCCCGCTGGCGGTGACACGATAGCGGCGGTGACACGATGGCGGCTGAACTGAACCCGCTGCTCCGTGTGTGGAGCTCCAGGGCGCTGGAGCGGAAAAGCGTTAAATGCACAGCTTGGGCACATGAAATATTTATCCTGCTAACGGGCTGGCTCTGGCTCCGACTGTCAGAGAAGGGCTGCACCGGGGCACTGCCCTGGCTGCCGGGGCTGTGCCAGGACTAGTGGACCTCTTGTCCCCATGCGGGGGTTAAACCTGGAGTCTCCTACCCAGCACCCTGGGGATGCAGCCACATCCCTGCCCAACCCACCCACGCACTGCCTTAACTCTGCCCCCATCTCTCAGGTTGGTAGCACAGGAGGGGACAAGCGTGGCAGCCCCACATGCAGAAACCTCTCTAGGTGGCCCTAACTGGCACGTTTCTCCCCTAGAATCCCCTAATGCTGGGGTGCTGCCAACTCTCCGGTGGCCGTGCTGGCTCCTCACCTCTCCGGTCCTTTCCTCTCCCTGCAGGTCGGGGTCGAGCCGCCACGAGCCAAGCAGCCGGGAGCCAGGGCAGCACTTCGGTGGGCCCCCACCACTCATCTCCCCCAAACCCCAGCACCACCCCGTCACCACGTCCCTCTGGAACCCCGTCTCGCTGATGGAGAACCCCCCTGATCCCCCACGGCGCCTCCCTGAGCCTCACACCCTCCACGGCCACCCGGCCCCCTTCGAGCCCAGCCGTCAGGGCATCCCGTTGGTGAAGGTGGAGAGGGTCTTCTGCCCTGAGAAGCTGGAGGAGGGGGCAAGGAAGAGGGATGCTCTGGAGAAATACCCCCCGGGACGGGAGCCCGGTGCCCCGGAGCACGGGGGCTTCACCCACACCCCCTTCCTAGCTGAGCTGGAAAAGTCTACTCAGAGCATCCTGAGCCAGCAGAGACCCCCGGCCACCCCCTTCCCTGAGGCCACCAAGCCCAGCTCGCCCTACCGGCCCCCCCAGCCCCACGCCCAGGATCCCATGTACATCTACGACGAGTTCGTGCAGCAGCACCGCAGGCTGGTCAGCAAACTGGACCTGGAGGAGCGCCGGCGGCGGGAGGCCCGGGAGAAAGGTGAGGGACCGGGGATGCCCCCACTGGGACCGGGACCTTGCGGTGGGGGAGCAGCCGGGGGGTCTCCCAGGGATGCCGCAGCTCCTGCATCTGAGTGGCTTGGTAAACCCTCTGCTCCAGACATGCCCAATTAATAAATGATGAACTGAGGCTAATAAGTGGGTTTTAAATATTAATGGGACTGTGTGCAAGCAGGGACAGTGGTGGTGAGGAGGAGATGGAGCACTTGTAGGGGGCTGGTGTTCCTGTCCCCGCTCTGTTGGGTTTTGGGGCTCAGCCACAGCCTTCCTCCTGCCCTGCCCCATTGACCCCTGGCCACCCCTCCCATAGTGGTGCCAAGTGGCGACACAGGGGTGGGCGATGCCCTCCAAGGTCCCCTGGCTGGTGGAGGGGGGACAGGGCTCCATTGAGTTGCACTTCCCGTCCTCCTGGGCCCCACATTGGACCCCCACTGCTCCCCTCTGGCATCCCACCCCACTGCACCAGCACTCTGCTGCACCCCCATCCCCAGTGGGGTCCCAATGGATTCCAGAAGATTTCTTGGGATCCCAGAAGGTCCCTGTGGTATCCCCAGTCTCAGGGCAGCCTCTCCCCATCTCCAGGGTACTATTACGACCTGGACGACTCCTGTGACGACAGCGATGAGGAGGAGGTGCGGGCCCATCTCCGCTGTGTGGCCGAGCAGCCCCCGCTGAAGCTGGACACGTCCTCTGAGGTACTGATGGCACTCCCTGTCCCCTCCTGGTCCCCCCTGTCCCTGTTCTCTGGAGGAGCAGCCCCTGCTCAACACCAGCTCCAGTGTTACACTGAAGCCACCATCTTCATCTGGCTGCAGAGGCACTGCACGGTTAGGGATGAGGATGGGGATGGTGAGGTAGGTAAGGGAATAGAGATGAGAATGGAACGGGGGTGAGGAGGGGAATTAGAATGGGGATGAGGATGAGGATGGAAACAGAAATAAAGATGAGGATGGGAATGGGGATGAGGATTAAGATGGAGACGAGGATGGGGACTGTTCTGGGGATGACCCTGCTCTGCTCTCCCCCTTGTCGCCCCAGAAGCTGGAGTTCCTGCAGCTCTTCGGCCTCACCACGCAGCAGCAGAAGGAGGAACTGCTGAGCCAGAAGCGGCGCAAACGCCGGCGAATGCTGCGGGAGCGGAGCCCTTCGCCGCCCATGGTGCAGAACAAGCGCCGCACGCCCTCCCCGCGCCTCCCACTCTCCACCCGCTACAGCCCCGACGAGATGAACAACAGCCCCAACTTCGAGGAGAAGAAACGCTTCCTCACCATCTTCAACCTCACGCACATCAGCGCCGAGAAGAGGAAAGGTAACAGCCATGCCCCGTGCACGTCCAAGGCCGGGCCCTGCTCCCCGCTTTGGGGGTGCCACAGAGGGGTCCTGCCTGGGCCTGTGAGCTTGCTCTGCTGAGCAGAGGCTACACTAAACCTCAGCTTCCCATGCCGCAGACAAAGAGAAGCTGGTGGAGATGCTCCAGGCCATGAAGCAGAAGACCACGCCCGCCGCTGTGGTGGTGAAGAGCTCCCCGAGGGACAGCCCCAATGCCCCCACTGCTGGTAAGCACCCTAAGCCCTTCCCTGGCTCTCGGCTGGCTGGGAGCATCCCCTGCCTGCTGGGATGAGGGGCACAGCTTTGCCTTGAGGGTCACACAGAGTCCTGACTGCAGCCATCGCTCCTCCTCTTCCCAAAGAGCCACCAGTGCCACCACTCCTGCTGGATCCGGATAAACCTGTGGGCATCGCCGTCTCCGTGCCAGAGGTGCCGAAGACGGTGGAGCCCGGCAGGTTGGACCAGCTGAGACCCCAGGAGCTATCGAGAGCCAAGGAGTCGGGCACTGTGCCGGCAGAGAAGCCCCGACTGAGCGATGGGCACCCCGGGAAGAAGGCACTGAGCATCCTCAGCTACGTCAGGGGTCCACTGCCCAAGGACATCCCGGTGCCACTGTCACACAGCATGAACGGCAAGAGCAAGCCCTGGGAGCCCTTCATTGCCGAGGAGTTTGCCCATCAGTTCCACGAGTCAGTGCTGCAGTCCACTCAGAAGGCGCTGCAGAAGCACAAAGGTAATGGGAAGCACAAATCACAAAATCACAGGATCATTGAGATTGGAAAAGATCTCCGAGATTACTGAGTGCAACCTGTGCCTGATCCTCACCTTGTCACCCAGCCCAGAGCACTGAGTGCCACGTCCAGTTTTTCCTTGAACACCTCCAGGGATGGGGACTCCACCACCTCCCTGGGCGACCCTTCCAATATTTAGCAACCCTTTCAGTAAAGAAATTCTTCCTGATGTCCAGAAAAAAAAAGTAGGAATGTGGGAAGCTGGCTGGGTGTCACTGCTGTAGCACCCTGTTGTCTCCCCACCAGGGTTTGTCACCAGCAACCTCGCTGGAGCATCCCTAGAGCTCATTTTTGAAGCCAAAAACAAGGCACTGGTATAACCCAGCTCCAACCCCCCCCAAACTCACTGAATTCAATGAGTGAGACTAATAAAGCTGCTGCGGTGCATGGGAAGTGATGCAAACCCATGAAAAGTGCTGTAGCCCCCCAAAAGTCCAGAGAGGGTGGAATTAATGCCTTGAGGGGAGCATTCCTCTTCTTGGAGAGCGGCACTGGGGGATGCAGGGAGCGGGCAGGGGGCTGACTCTGGGTGCCCACAGGGGGGACGGCGGCGCTGACGGCGGAGCAGAACCACAAGCTCGACGCCTCCATCCACTACAACATCCCGGAGCTCCAGGCATCCACCCGCCTGGCCGGGGCCCCCCACAACGGCACGGCCGAGGGGCCCCTGCCCCACCGGGCACTGCCCCCCCTGCCCCGCGACTCGGCCTCCGAGGAAGAGGACGAGGAGGAGGAGGAGGAGGAAGAGGAGGAAGACTACCCCAGGCCCAAGTGGCAAGGGATCGAGGCAATTTTTGAAGCTTACCAGGAACATATAGAAGGTATGGGGGCAGGGCGGACCACGGAGGGTGAACCCCCACTTTGTGCCTTGGTTTCCCCTCGGAGGCATCTCTGGTTCCTGCTGGGATGGGCTGGGGAAGCAGTGATGAATCTCCAGCACTGCAGGAGAAGCATGAAAGCAGCAGGCACTGGAGAAAAGTGATCTATATGTGAAAAATCAGTGTATTCACGGCTGTCAAGCGTCCTCCCAGCGGGACCCAGAGGTTCCCTGTGGGCAGTGCAGGGGCTGGGGATGCTCTGGGGTGCTGGGGGCAATCGCTGCCTCGAGCAGGGCTGGCATCCTCTGTGCCAGGCCTAGAGCCAGAGGAGCCGGTGCTCAGCCTCTCTCCTCTGAATCCTGCAGAACAAAACCTGGAGCGCCAAGTGCTGCAGACGCAGTGCCGGCGGCTGGAGGCCCAGCACTACAGCCTGAGCCTGACGGCGGAGCAGCTGTCGCACAGCATGGCGGTGAGTGGGCACGGGCACCCCCTCCTCCTGGGCACTGAGGGCCTCCCAGTCCTCCTGGGCATGTGGTCTCTGTGGGATCCCCAATCCTCCTGGGCACTGGGCTTCTGAGGCACCCGATCCTCCTGTAGCGCATCCATCCCTGCAGTGTCCTGTTCCTGCAGCACCAATCCCTGCAGTTCCCATCCCTGCAGCGCTGCAGTGCCCATTCCCTGAAGTGCCCCATCCCTCGTAGTCCCCCCCACCCTATTCCCTCCACGCTATGCCACGGGCAACCACATTTGCCTTGGGGCATCCAGGTAAGTCCAGAACCCCGCAAGGGATCCCATTCCCTGCAGTGCCCCATTCCCTGCAGTTCCCATTCCCTGTAGTTCTCATCACTGCAGTGTCCAAACACGGCAGTGCCCATCCCTGCACTGCCCATTCCCTGCACTGCCCATCCCCTGCTGTGTCCCAAACCCTGCAGTGCCCATTCCCTTCAGTGCCCCCCACCCTATTCCCCAGGCAACCCACATCCCCTGCTGCACGAGCACTCCCCCACTGCCCTCTGACCATTCCCTGTCCCTGGCTGCCCACAGGAGCTGAGGACCCAGAAGCAGAAGATGGTGTCGGAGCGGGAGCGCCTGCAAGCCGAGCTGGATCACCTGCGGAAGTGCCTTGCCTTGCCTGCAATGCAGTGGTCTAGGGGTTATTTCAAGGGGTATCCCAGGTGACGCTCCTTGGGCCAGGCCGAACATATAGTCTAGAAATAATAATCTATTTTATTACCTTGAATATTTAATATTTTTCACTGGGAGGTTTGAAGCTAAAAAAAATAAAATTGAAAAAAAAAAAAAAAAAAAAAAAAAAAAAAAAAAAAAAAAAAAAAAAAAAAAAAAAAAAAAAAAAAAAAAAAAAAAAAAGAAGAAATAAATAAATAAATAAACGGAGAATGTGCCATGCATGAAGCAAAGGAGCACGGGAGCTGGGAGCCCATCCCACGGCCAGCAGCCCCCAGCCTGTCCCCTCCTGTCCCCCCCTCTGGGGGGGCCACCACGCTGCAGCCCCCCCCTTTCACCCACCCACACTTTATAACGCTCATTTTTTGTTGGTTCTTTTGGGGTTTTTTTTCTAAAAAAGGAAAAAAAGAAAAAAAAAAAGACAATTAAGGTCTCCACCGACAACACTAAAGCCGGCGGAGCCCCGCGGGGCCGGGTGCTGCCGAGCCCCCCGCTCCCAGCACGGCACCCCCATCCCGGGGTTTCCACTGGAAATGCACTTCGCTATCAAAAAATAAAGTCAATAAACTGGTTGAAGGTCCCTCTTTGTTCCTGGTTGGCGGGGAAGGGGCAGGGACACGCGGGGTCACCTTGTCACCCCGGCTTTGGGATTGAACAGTCAAAAAAAAAAGAAAAAAAAAGGTGCTTCAGCCTTGTACTGTGTATATATATTAAAAAACAACAAAGTTTTGTATGTTTTTATTGCTTTAATTATTGTTATAAAAAGCTTGCTTTTTTTTTTTAATATGTTTCTGCTTTTTTTTTCTTTTTTGTTTCCCCTTCTCCCTCCATTTTTATTTTCTTTCTGGTTTGTTGTTTTTGTTTGTTTGTTTGTTTGTTTTTTGGCAAAAGCATTAACTTGCTTTTAGTGTTTGTACTGCTGCTGGTCAGGCCAGAAAAGATATTGAAGTGTTTTAAAAAGAATTTAAACCCAGGAAAAATAAATCCCCTTTTCCAATGCTGTCCCACCACCAGTCCCTTGGGAAGCTGAGTTCTTCCACCCTCCCGTGTTTTGTTGGTCTTTTTTTTTTTTATTATTATTTTTACCCTTTTTCTTTGCTTTCTGGGGTATTTTCTGCTCCAGTCAGGTTGTTGTGGGTGTCACGGTGCCGAGTGGTGTCTCAGCCTTGAACAGTCTCCACCTGCCAAATTCAAAACCCAGAGGAATTGCACCGAGAGGGCTGGAGGGTTGGGGGGTGGGTGACACTGGGGTGTCCTTGTCCCTCTTCCCAAAATATCAAGACAATCAGAGCAGTGCTAAGGCAGTTTGGGCAGGGGGAAAGAGGATCCCTGTGGGTCTGTTGGTGGCACCATGGGGACATTCCTGGTTGAGCTGTGCCTGCTGGCGGGCAGGGATGTCTTGGTGCCACCAGGATGGGGTGACAGGGTCAGGCTTGGTGCCATTTTTAGCCTCTCTCTAACCTATCGTGTGCCCCAGCTCCCCTGGGGGAGCCTTTTTTTATTATTATTATTTTTAAATTATTTATTATAAATTGTTTTTAATTCGCCACGAGACCAGCTCACATCTCCAGGAAAAGGTGACCTCTGCTTCCTGCTTTAAATTCCCTTGTTGCACTTGCAAAGAAAGCATTAACCCTCCCCAACCCCCCTCTGCTCCCCGCTCTCCCATTGGCTTCACCAAATATAAAAAGCTGTGCAAGATTAAAAAGCAAAATGCCCTTGTGACAGAAATTAGTTTAATCTTTTTTAAATCCCCAATTGCCTCGCCAGCCTCTGGCCTCGCCGCTGCCAACTCCGGGCTTCACAGGGAATTTTAACACGGCAAAATACTCGTTGCTGCACTCTTTTCCCTTCCTGTGTGCTGTGGAGGAGAGGGGGAAGAAGCTAGGGATGGAAAATCGTTGGCAGTTTATCTCTCACGGTGATGAGGAGCCTGGCTGGGATGTAGCCCCGCTTTGTAGAGCCTCTTGTCCTGACTTTCCGTCCTCACCAGCCCAGAATCAGGTTTCTTGGACCAATTTCTCAGCATTTCTCCTCCCCTTGGGGCTGTGGTGAGCGGTCGTGTCCGTGCACACCCCGTGCAGAATTGCTGGAGCAGCTGTGCCAGAGCCTGGGATGCCTGGAAGGAGGGAGAGGACGGCAGAGCCCGCTGGGGGCAGGTTAGATGCTGTGAAAGAAAGCAAAAGAAAAAAATCCCAAAAAAGGAGAAAAACCAACCCTAAACATGTTCAAAGTGTACTTGTTGGAATTAATTGTAATGTAATATATTATTTGTTGAATGTAGTAATTAGGTATTTATGAATATATTGCTGTAATTTCTGAAAACATCCAAAAACCAAAATAAACTCTTCCACAATGACGGCAACGGATTCTTTCTCCGCCGCCGGCGATGGGAACGCAGCCCTGCTCCGAGCATTCCCAGCCCTGCTCCAAGCATTCCCAGCAGCTCCTGCCATCATTCCTGCTGTCCCAGCCCTTTGGGGACGCAGCAGAGGCAGGCAGGGCACAGATGGCAGCAGGAGCCGGGCCCAGATGCTCGGGGAAGGGCAGCGCTCGCAGCCTGGCACCCTCGGGCTCGGGGAATAATTACATCTGCCATCAGCACAGCCTGGCTCCGGCCAGGATCCTGCCTGGATCCTGCCCTGGATCCTGCCCTTGCCTGTCTCTCTGCCGCAGGGAATTGGGGCTGGAGCCAAAGGAGAAAGCTGCAGGTTCTTCCAAGCATTGTTTAACCTGTGTGTGTGACACCACACAGGGATTAATTTGATGCCATTCACCCAGCTGCAATTATTTTTTATTATTATTTTTATTATTTTTAATACACGGTTGCAGATTAAAAAAAGCAAAATATTAAAAAAAAAAAAACACAAAAAACAGTCAGATGTATGTTTCCCAATAGCCTGGCTATGGAGAGGGAAAACCATTTTCTTTTGTCCTGCAAAGAGCAGATGGATCTGCTTCCCAGCTGATCTCTCCAGCAGACACCTCATTGCCGGCACATCTTCCCCTTTTTTTTTTTTTTTCCCCAAGGCTTTGAGAAAATCCATGGCGAAGCACCGCCTCGAAATTTATGGCTTTCAAGGCAGCGTGTGGCCTGTGCTGCCCTCAGAAGTTCCCTCGCTGAAGTACAACCACAGGAGAGATCCCGCCCAGCCTCATTAGAGCCCTGCAAGGCACCTCCCACACCGAGCGCCAGAGACGCTCCCAGAGAGGCTCCCAGGGACGCTCCGGTGCCATCGGAGCAATTCCCACCCGGCTGTGAGGCCGTGCAGCTGCTGCCGAGGGGGGATGAGGGTTGGGAGGTGTCGGGAGGTCTGTGCAGGGAGGTGGGGACTGGCCAGATTCCAGTTCCCACTCAGAAATCCTGGGAGTGGGCAGTCTCGCCAGGCTGGAGGTTAGTCCGGAGCTTGTACATGTGATCCAAGGCTTGGGTAAGAAAAGTCCCGGTCGTGTTGATCTCCATCAAGGTTAAGTTATCCAGCTAAAAGGGGAGGTAACAGAATCTTAGGAAGCAGTAGAGGGCAAGGCACTCGGGAAGCAGCTCACAGCCCACACTTCCCCTTGGATGACATTCCAAGGGACCTACCCAGCTGCCACCCCAGTCAAGAGGAGCACCTGAGCACCAAGAGCACTATTTCAAGAGCATTCCCCATCCCTGGAAGCGTTCGAGGCCAGGCTGGAAAGGGCTTGGAGCAACCTGGTCTAGTGGAAGGTGTCCCTGCCCATGGCAGGGGTTGGAACTATACCTTTAATATCCCTTCCAACCCAAACCATTCCATGATTCTCTGGTTTCCATAAGGCACAGGGAGCTGCCACAAGCCCGAAAAGAGAGGGTTCAACAAACACGGCTTGAGCTCCCAACTGACACACCGACAGCGCAGGAAAAACATGCCCCAGCCAGCCTTTCCCCAGCAGCTCATTCCCCATCCGCCACCATCCCACACAGCAGCTGGAGCCCTCCCAGCCTGGCTCTGTCAGGACCATCCCTACACGTCCCCAGCACACCTTGGCGTGAGCCTCCTGCTGCCGCACGAAGCTGTCCGCGGACAGCCGCAGCTTGGCCATCCTCGTATCCCACGTGTCCTTCACCAGCGTCCGGATCTCGTCGGCTTTGGGGATGTTGTCTGAGGCACTAGAAAAGGGAAAGGAAAGAGAGGATCAGAACAGGCTGCAAGGGACGTGTACGTTGTGTCACCGGCGTTAAGTCACGCTGGCAGCGCCTCACCCCTCCGAGGCACTCGCAGAGCAGTTTGCTACGGAGGAAAAAAACCTGCAACTCCACATTAAAATCCAGTCTGGTACTTGTGCTGCTGGGATTTCTGGGATGGTTTATTTACCCAGGAATGCTCAGCTCTTATGCAGCATCTGGTTCTCGCTAGAATCCTTCTGCTCTGTAATTGCCCAGCTGGTGCGAGGTGCACGGAGGGCCAATAACCCGGCCAAAGTCACGGGCAGCCAGGGAATCAAAGGGCTTGGCCGCGATTAAAGCCCCGGCTCGGGGCTCCCGGGGCTCCATCAGGGAGAATTAAGCTGAAAGGGCTGTGTGAGATGTGCCACATCGTCCCATTAAGGCCGTTCAGCGCTGCCATAAGGACCTTGAGAGATCCGATCGATTCGCACGGACAGAGCTGTCAGGGTTGTTGTAGCGTGAGGGAGGGAGCTGCAAGCCAAGAGCCTCATCTCCAGAGGAAAAGCCAGAGCTGGAATGACCACCCTGCTTAATCGAGGGCTTAAAGTCACCAGAGCCCAAGCTGAGCAAAATACCAGCCAGCACATTTTACAAGTGAAATGCCTCAGCAGGCAGGAGCTCAGGCTCGGAATATCCCCGGTCTCCTGCTTCTCAGGCTGAGGAAAGAGGAGCTTTCCTCCTGAAGGAGAGCCAAGGAAGAAGCCTGGAGGGTTTAGGCTGCTGAACAGATTGCAGCCGTGGAACGTGTTGCGGATCCTCCAGGCCTCCACGCTGAGCTGCTGCTCAATAAAGCGGCACAGCCCCAATTATGAGGCCACAGAACAAGCAATCCCCAAGTTACTGAAATGCAAAGTTACCATGAGGAAACTGCTGCTGCGAAATCTTGGCAGGCTGTGAGATAAACCTCCGTTAACTCCCGCTCTTCCCGCCGCCCTCCGGGGCTGCTGCCAACCAAGGCTTGAAAGATTGTCCGTGCAAGCGCATACTTGGATGGAAAATGCCACAGCTCAGCTCCTACTCACTAGTTTAACAGCAGCTTGGTGAGTTCCATGTAATAGGGACTGGGCATTGGAGTGAATGTGTCCTCTTTCCGTTCCTGGTCCCGGATTTCCTCCAGTTTTCCTAAAATACAAGCAGGGATCATCAGGCATCACCAGGCCTTCAGTGCTCCAGGTTACATTTTTACCCATCCCTGGAAACACATGTGTTATTTCTGTAGGATCAACTCTATATCCAAGCTTCAAATGATGTGAGGGCAGGAAAATGCTCCTGTGAGGAAGCACACAAAGATGCTGACAGGGACATCACAGCCTCCAAGGTCTCCCCCCTCACAGAGTGTCAACCAGAGTTTCTCCCAGTGAACAAGTGATAGGACAAAAGGAAATGGCCTTAAGCTGTGCCAGAGGAGGTTCAGGTTGGACATAAGGAGGAATTTCTTCACTGTGATCCAAGGTCCCCAAAGCTCTTTCTGAACAAGTCTTGTGAGCTATCCAGGCACTGCTAAGAAAGACCAGTGACCTCTGCTGAAGGTGTCAGGGCTGGTGATTCAATCTACTCCCTGTCCTTCCTACTCTCCAGAGGAGCAGCAGTTGAATACCTGGCTTAATTGGGAAGATGATACCTTCTGCACCACAAAATCACAGAATGGTTTGGATTGGAAGGGATCTTAAAGCTCATCTCAATCCACCCCCTGCCACCTTCCACTATTCCGCATTGCTCCAAGCCCCATCCAACCCGGTCTTGGACACTTCCAGGGATGGGGTAGCCACAGCTTCTCTGGGCAACCTGTGCCAGTGCCTCCCCACTCTCACAGTGCATATAAAAAATTCCAGGATGAAACATCAGATCTTTCTCTCTCAGTTACTTTGTGTTTTTTAATTAAATCCCCCACTAAAGGTGAAATATAGGTGTTTTTCTAATTTTGTGTTTCCATTGCACCCACTGAAGGCCAGGGCTGAAGCCAAAGCCGCCATCCTCACCAACATCCATCCATTCTGGAGGAATCAGCCGACACTTCTGCCTCTGCTTCAGATTAATGGCCAACCAGACAGGCACCTCCACTGGCAAACCAGGATTGAAAGGACCCAGATCTCCCTGGAAAACAAACCACCACCTCCAATCCATCCAGATCCTTCCCCGTGCCTCCCATACCCTCCCCTTCTTCCCAAACACCCCAGACCATCACCAATCCCCTCAGCCACTCTCCCCCAATCTTCCCAGATTCTAACCCTCAGTCCCAATGCCCTAAACCAAACCACCCACATCTAATTCCCCCATCCCCGATCCCAAGACCCACCCAGAATCTGCACTCTGTGTCCCCTGGCTCTGTCCCAGCCCTCGTCCTTGGCCTCCCCTGGCCCCAAGTCCCCCTGACCTCCAAACCATGTCCAACAAGCCCCCCCAAAGCTTTTCCAAATCTCCCCAGGCTGTTTCCCAAACACCCCCAGCCCTCCAGTCCTTGTCCCCCAAGCTCCTGTTCCCAGTGTCCCCAGGCTCTGTCCCCAAGCCCTCACTCCCTGACTCCCAGGCTGTGTCCCCAAGTCCCCAGCCCTGTCCCCAAGCCTACAAGCCCCCCCTCCAGACCCATCCCCGCCCATGAGCCCCCCGACCCTCTTTTTAGTGTCCCCTGGCTCTGTCCCCCCCCTCCCGACCCCCAGCCCCGCGTCTCCAAACTTCCCTCCCCGCCCGGTCCCGCCCCGCCGACCCCGATGAGGTGAATCCGGTCCAGGCTGAAGTTGGGCACGATCGTCACCAGCTCCTTCTCGGCCAGAAACTCCACCTCGGCCGGCTCCATTCGGCGAGTGGGACCTGGGGGGGTCAGAACCCAAATTAAAATGAGATCGAACCGGGATCAGACCGGGATCAGACCGGGACCGTACCGGGCGCGCGCCCTCGCACCCGATTGGCTGCACGGTCCGCAGGCCCCGCCCCGTTCCCGCCGCCCGCCGCGTTTTCGCGGTCTCCGAGAGGAAGGCGGGACCTGGAGTGGCCCGACACGCGCTGATTGGTTCGCACCCACTGTTGCCGTGGCGCACGACCCTCTGATTGGCTGCTCAGCTCACAGCGCTCTCTGGGCGGGGCCCGGCGGGGGCAGGTCCGGCCCGAGGCACGGGGACCAATCGCGACGCCCCTCCTGGGGAGCTCGACCAATCAGCGCTCGGCACTTGTTGCCGGGGCGCGCGGGACTCGCGGCGGCCCTGCCCCCTCCCCCCGCGCTCTCGCCCATGGCGCCCCCTGGCGGCAGGGAACGGCAGCGCCTCGCGGAGGGGGCGGGGACTCGCGGAACCCCGATCGGGGGTGACACGGACTGTGGTGAGTGTCCATCCATCCATCCATCCATCCATCCATCCATCCATCCATCCATCCATCCATCCATCCATCCCTCCATCCATCCATCCATCTAGACCTTCCCTTCATTCATCAGCCTATTTGTCCACCCATTTCTCCATCTATCCATGCCTCAATCCACCCATCCACCCACCTTCTATTCAACCACCCATCCATCCATCTAGCTACCTATCCACTCCTCCATCCCTCTTCATGCTTCAATCTACCCACCCACCTATCCATCCACTCAACCATCGAGTACCCATCTATCCATCCGTGCATCAATCCACCCACCCATCCATCCATCCATCCATCCACCCATCCATCCATCCATCCATCCATCCACCCATCCATCCATCCATCCATCCATCCATCCATCCATCCATCCATTCCTCCACCCATCCACACTCAGCCCAGCCAAGTGGCTTCTGGATGATTTGGGGCGGGGACACACACGCATCCCAGTTTGCAGATCCCCACGGAAACAACCCCCCCAGATGAATCGATCTCTCTCCAATCCCGCTCCCAAACCACCTCGGGTTCAGCCTTGGGACCATCCATGGAGTGACCCCAACCCTTGGGATGAGCATTGCCCCGAGGGTGCCCCTGGGCTGGGCTGGGAGCCAAACCCTGGGGAGCCCCAGACCGCCCCCACATGGACAGCACGAGGAGGGCCCCACAGCCCCCCGTTCCTGGTGCAGCCCCCGCAGTGCTGCTGGCACGTGCTCGGCTCCGCCAGGCGCTCCGTGAGCGTCCCCCCCACGCTGCGCCTCCCCTCGCGTGTCTTTTGCCATCTGCTGCTGTCATTAAAAAATTAAATTTCCATCTGCTTTCACACTCCCGCCTCTCCCGCCGGCTCCGGGTGCTGCCGCTCCCTGGGAAGCGTCGCCCCCGGCTCCCTCCCGGGATGCGGCCAATCCAGCGGGATGTGGGTGACACTGAGTTCATTTTCCTGGTGCTGTTTGATTCTTCAGTCTGTGTGGGGAGGGGGGACCTCACTTTTGGCCACGAAGTCAGCTCCAGGGCGGTGGTGACAGGGTGCTTTTGGGGGACAGACCACCCACAGCCAAACCGGTGCCAAACTGGGGGAGCAGAACCCCAGGGGTTTTATTCACCAGGGGGATCCACGCAGTGCCACCCCCTCCACGGTGCTGTTAGGAAAAGCGAGAAAAACTAGTCACTGTTGTCCAAACCGACCCGTGTGGGTGCCACGTGTGTCCCTGCAGAGCTCCCGGGGTGCCGGATCCGGATGAGTCGCATCCTGGAGGCCGTGGCTCCATCCCAGCGGAGCAGGGACACATCCCGCCGGGATGGTGTCCCCCCTGTCCCCACTCAGCACTGGCTGCACGGGTACGGCCCCCCTGCCCTCCGCCCCTCTCGGGACAGGATGGTCCCCGTGGGTGTGGGCGGCGTGACGATGATGGAGGGCACATGCAGGTGCTTCTCCCCCGAGGACGCCGTCGGGGGCCGGTCGCTGCCGTTCCCACTGCTCACACACGTCTTCAAGCCTGTGGAATTTGGGGGGATAAAGCAGGGGCAGGAGGAGATGCTGCAACATCCCACACCTCCCCACCCTCCTCTGTGTAATCCCCGTATGAGACACTTGAGAATCCACAGGCACCCCACCTCGCACCTCCTTCCCACTTGGATTTTGGGGTGTTTCACAGAGGTGGATCCCCCCTTGGCCGCCTGCCCACCCCCCTCCAGGGAACAGATCGCTTTAATCTGCTTTTTTAATCAGCAGAAAAGCCCCGCGCGGCACAGGCGGCATCCAGGGAGGTTTCAGCTCTTCCCAAGCAGGAAAATGCCCGGAGGGGACAGACACTGATATTTTTAATCTCTTTTTAATTAAGGATAAAGCCCTGCCTTACATAAGGGAGCTGGAAAAGCAGGAGGGTCTTTTCTTTTATTGTAGACTCCAAGCACATCTGAGGGGTCTGGAGGCACAGGGGGATATTTTGAGGCTCTGTCCTGGATTTAGGTCAGGGTGGGCATTCCCTGGCTGCCTGCTTCCCCTCTTCAGTTACCCCATGTTGGGCTGGGGGGGGTTGTGGGACCCCCAAATTTCCTAGAACACACTCCCCTCCTCCAGCATCCCTGATGCGTGGAGGGTGCAGTGCTCAGTTTTGGGTGATGCATTCAGCTCTGTGCCCATCACAATCAGCATCTCACCAAATTTAGGTTTGCAAGAAGCCAGGGAACAGGGAGCCCTGCATCTTAGAGAGGGACACTCATTAACTCCCATCCCTAAGAACCCCAAGGATGATTAATATGGGCCACTGGGATGCAGAGCTAATGGGAGATGCAACATCCAGCCTTCGCCCTGCCGGGCCAGGAGCATTAAAAGCTCCCACTTTCACCCTGCGCAGATATCTGTGATGCCATTCCCAGCCTAAATCCATTAAGAAAATTAAAGCTGGGGGGAAAACTCCTGGGTTGGAGTGTCCCTGGGGAGAGTGGAGCAGCGAAGGACACTCAGGGTCAGCCTGGAGGTCAGGGGCTGGGACCCCAGGCCTGTGGCCTGACCCCAGGCATCCCTTCCATGCATCCCTGAGCAGCCTATCCATGATTTTGAAGGCCCTTTCCCACCTCAAAGGAAAACCCACCTATTTACTGAGGGATGCTCTTAACCCATGGATTCTCCAGAGCAGAGGATGCAGAACAAGAGTAAAAATGAGCTTTTATTTTTTGATAGGGCTGGGAAAATCATCTCTGGGTGGTGCAAGTACAACAGGTCACCCGAGGGACTTCATAAATACCACTCTGATCCCAAACCCCATCAGTCCTACCCACACCTAAAGCTCCTCCATGTACGACCATCCCCCAGATGCCTTCACAGAGCAGGAGACACCCCAACATCCCACCCAAAACTTACCTTTCAGGCAGGATAACTTGAGCCCCATGTTTTCATCCTCTCAGTGGGATCCAGCTCTGCAGCTCCGCCGCCGGTCCTCGCTGCTGGAGTTGGAAAAGAGAGCAGAGGGTTGAGGGAAGCGATGCTGGGGAGGAGGAAGGAGAGGGAACTTGATTGCTGGCTAAAAGCTCACATCTATCCGTACGTGTCTGTATCTATAGGAGCCTGGGCACAACAGGAAGTGCGGCTTCTCGGTCTCAGAAACCACCAGTGATGTCACGGTACTTCAGTGACTCAATCTCATCCAATGAGTTTAGTAAGAACTTTCTGGGAGGGTGGAGAGGGAGCCTGTTGCCAGGTGGGGGGGTCCCATCCCAGCTTCTCCACTGCTGGGGTCGGTGCGGCAAATATTTGGAGGTGAGAAGGTCGTGAGCAGGTGGAATCAGGTTGTTATTTCTTTGGTTCTTGCAGAGAAAACCCCAAGCCTGGGCACAGGAAATAGAGGAATCCTCCCGGGGCTGCCTCCCTTGGGCTGAGCCAGAGCAGCTGCTGGGATGCACTGAGGGAATGCACATCATCCCGCTCCTCTTGGGCATCCCTGATGCCCGGAGAGCTTTCGGGTGGATGATTCCCATTGTGAGATATCACTTCTTTTAAGATGCTGAAAGTCATTCTAGGAAAAAATGCCTTTACTGGGAAATCTGCTTCCCTCCTGCCCACAGCTGCTGGGAAAAGCTTATTGAGATGAGGGTCAGTGACTCATTTTGGCTCTTCGAAACTCTGGGCCCTGCAGAGAGCCAAACAAACCCTCTGCTCCCCCTGCCTGACCTCCAGTGTGGCTTTAGTTTGCCTTTCCAAGCAGCCCTGAGGTGGGTCGGCAGCAAGCAAGAAGGGGAAGTGGAAACTTGCTATTGCTGGTTTTAATTCTGTATTTTCATCAGTTCCCCAAGTGCACCCTGAGCTGAGACAGGGTGCAGGGAATGGAGTGCTCTCCGTGCCTCCCACTTTGCAGCTATCCTGGAGGCTTCCCAAATAGCAAGAAACCTGTTTTGAGGAGAGCCCTGTGGTTTTGGGCACCTACTGGAAGCTCACACCACTTGGGGCTGGAGGAGAGTCATGCTGGGCACACCCAGACTCCCAGCACAGGGTGGGATATCCTCTAGGATCTAATCCTGTGAGATTAGATTCCAGTGGCCAAACCTTCACAGGACACAGCAGCCCCCTCCCCACCACTGCTGGCTCTTATCCCTGTGGCCAAGCTCCAGCACCACTTGTGGTTTGGGTAGAGAAAATTCCCCTGCAGAGATTCCAGAAGGATTTCTGGTGGTTGCTGCTGAGGCTTCAACTTCACTCCCGTGTGCCAGCACCAGGCCAAGGAATATTTGCATCCTGACGAGTTCACGCTCCAAAAACCCCCAGACACTCATCACAGGCGTCACTGGAATGGGGGATGAAGTGCTCAGGAGGAGGGGGATGCTCAGCCTGCCTGTGGGGCCAGGGAGGACTGGGAAGGGGGAATGGGACCGAAGGCGCTGTGGTGCTCCGAGGGGATGGAACTTACCCGGTCCCGGGAGCCAGAGGCACGATGCCCACCGTCGCATCCCACCTCCCCTGTCTGGTCTCGGATTCAGGAGGCTGGGAGGGGATTCCCCTCAGGACCAGCCGTGCCCGGGGAGCGCGGGGGGAGGTTGCAGCGAGAGCCGGCTAAGGGGGTTTTGCTAGGTTGGTTTCTAACCTGGTTAATCAGGTTAGCGGAGCCCCGGCTCCTCCCATTCATCCCCCACCCCAGCCACATCCAAGCCCCGCAAAGCCCTTGGGTGATGAGGAAATGCTGCTTTACTCTCACCCCGCTGCACAATCCCGTCCGGAGCCGACAGAGAGAGGAAGGAGTGCCCTCGCCTGCGGCCAAAGCCCCCGGGCACTGAGCATCCCAACAAGCAGCCAGAGGGGTCACCGAGTGCCTGAAAAGGCAAGTGCCAGTTTGGTATGAGGGTCCACACCCAGCTCTGGCAGGACCCATCGCCATCCCTGAGGTCCTGATGTCTAGAGACATCAGCCTCTGGGAGCATCTTCTCCTTCTCCAGCTTCCATAAAGGATCTTTTCCCCTTCCCATCTGACCTGTCAGCCTAAAAACCAGCCTGGAAGTGGGAACAGCACCAGGCAGTGGGTTTCTCAGCATGCCCAGGATGAGAGCTCCGGGTCGGGTACCACCCCGCTGGGAGGATGCCTGGAAGAAGGAAGGCTCTGCCTCTGGAGCAGCCGCCTTCGCCTGCATTAGCAACAGCCTGAGGCTTTTCCATGTTCACCTCCTCCGCAATTAAGAGGAGAGGCCCCGCGCCGGCTCCTTTTCAGACAGAGCTGAAAAGCAGCGGTTCAAATGCAGGGCGCCGGCGTGCAGGGAACGCCGGCCGCACATTAAACACCCCGCGGCTGCAGGGGCAGGCAAGGGAGGGAAAGCTTTGAACTTCACCCAGGGATAGGAGCGAACCCATCCCAGGAGCCTGGGAGGTCTCCGGCGAGATCAGAGCCCCACCACGAGAACAAGCCTGGCTGGGATGGGCATTAAGAGGAGCAGGGAAGGGAAAGGTTCTTCTCCATTTTCTGCTGGTTTGGTCCTGCCATGTCTGATGAAAATCACAACTATGGAAAGGGCTGATTTCCTCCCCGACCTGACTCCTCTGATTTGTCAAGTAACTGAGTTATTGCAAAGCTCCAAGCTCAGGAGAGGGGAGGATGGAATGGGGGAAAGGCTGCAGCCCCAGCTGCAGGCACTGTCCTGGGCGCAGAGGTCAGGGCAGGGGGAGTTGCAACCAAGAGCTCTGGTTTTGCCCAAAGAAACAGACAAATGAACTGGCTCATGTGGGGTTTTTTTGCCTGTTCAGCTGCAAAGTCCAAGTTCTGAGCCAGAGCCTGGTAAACCTGACCCAGGGACCCCTCACTGGTAGCACAAATCCAGTCTGAGCAGCAGAAATCCCTCCTCTGCATTTATCTATTTTGATGCCTCTCTCCAAAACTACCTGTTTGCTACTGCTGGGTGAGAACAAACAGCCCCAAACCCACGAGGGCTGGAATTAGCCTGGCCTAGAGCAGCAGTTGTTGCTCAAAAGCTGACAGAAAGTGATGGTTTGCTGCAGCAGGGGAGGGAAACATAAACACGAGGCTGCTAAAATACCTGTGGTTTGCTCTGCGGGTGCAGCACTGCTCCAGCTGCTGTGGTGTCACCTGATAGGCACAAACACAGCTCAGACACCCCTTACTGTCCTCCCCAGGGCTGGGAAACAGAAGGTGGGGGTTGGACACCTCGAGGTGGCGGGGAATGGACTGGAATGGACTCTGGTGTGGAGCCCCCATCACTGCTGAATGACCAGTGTTAGGGAGACCTGAGTTCCAAGCACAGGAGCAGCCCAGTGGGCCCAACACCCCCTTTCTATGGTCATTGTGAGACACCCCCCCCCGCCTTGCCTCCAATCCACATCTCTCCCAGTTCCTGATTGCTGTCACAGGGCCAGGGCTGAGCTGTGACTTGCTGAGCATCACGTCAGGGCAACTGGCCAAACCAAGAGCCAGCCAGCCATGGGGAGGAAGAGCGTGGGCCCATACAGCTCCCTTGGTGGGTGGGTATCGGAGCCACCTTCACTCTCTGGGGGAACACTTGAATCTCCAGCCCAGGCAACCAGCTGAGCTGCCCTCTGATGAGGTCAACCACTGGTTTCCAGTCCTGGCCGTGGCTCTTTGGCAGCTGGGCTGCTCCGCACCCTGGGCTCGGTGCTCCCCAACCCACCAACTCCATCCTGCCCTGATGCAGGGGAGGATGGAGAGGGCTGAGGCACTGATGGTGGGGAGGATGGAGGGCAGCCTCCGAACTTCCCTTCAGGTGAAGGGCAGGGTGAGCTGATGGCTTCCCAGGCGCCGGGGGAACCGCAGGGAAAAGGATGTGTTTTGCAAACACCGGCCAAGAGAAAAGCTTTGGCTGGAGAACCCGGAGCAGCTCTGCCTGCTCCCTTCAAGGAGCTGCTCCTGTAAACACCAGCTGGGCTCGTTTTAGCAGGGAGGGAGGGGGAGGAAGGAGCTTTCTGGGTCACGGAGTCCCAGGGTCTGCTAACGCAGGTGACACGTCACCCTGGCTCTGTGCTAACGGAGCTACGAGGCCACCTGGCCCCCCTTCTGCCCCCATCCCTTCTGGCCCAAGCAGGGGAAAGGGCAGGTCCCAGCCTGGCTCAGGGAGTGCCCCAGAAAGGGGCTGCAGGGCCACTGCATGAGACTTGCTGGATCTGGAAGCGGCAACAAGGCAGCAAGTGCTGGGAGGGGAAAAGAAACTCCCTCCTGGAGCCCCACAGTGATCCAGGGCTGGCGAGTGGTGCCCGGAGGGGATGCCAGGCATGGGAAGGGAGGAGGATGTCACGAGGAAGCAGCTGAGGATGCAGACTCTGGGGAAACTGGAGCAGCTCCAGCATTCCCCAAGCACAGGCTCTTGGCAGGACCAGCAGATCGAGCAGGAACCAAGCAGGCAGAAAACACCCCTGAAGAAAATCCGCCGGGATGTGGCACGAGCGAGGCAGGAGCTGCTGTGATGGGAGGGTTGGAAGCAAAGGGGAAAATCAGCACGTACCTGATGCACGAAACCAGAGTGTGCCGGGCTCTCCTGCATCCAGGACAAACTACCTCCCCGCCAGCATGGATTCAGCAGGGAGGCCACGGCCGGGAATTGGCTTAGGGACCTGGCCACGGCTGCTGCGCTTCCTGGCTTGCCGAGCTCCAGGTTAATCTCGGCCCAGCTTTCCCTTTTATCCCCTGCTACAACCTCAATACAATTTTTTCAATTAGGTCCATCTTTTAAGCTCCAGGACGCATTTCTAGGAAGGGCTGTGCCGTTTCCCTGGGCCTTGGTGGGCTGGCGCTGTGCAGAGCGGGACATGCCTGGCACGGCTCCTGCCCGCATCCAGCCAAAGTGCTGCCACGCTGCAGCCGGAGCGGCGCTGCCTGGAACCACTCACGGAGTCACCCACTGCCCCCAGCCCACCTACCAGGTAATTTTAAGAGCAGAATTCCCTGCTTGCCTCATCACAGCTCCGGTAGACCGCCGAGTGCCAAGCTGGCCACGCAGTCCCCAGGGGACCCCCGCCAGCCCCCCGCCTCCATCCTCTCCGAATCCGCCTCTGCCGCCTTTTGCCGGGTGATGGCTGGAAACCAGAGGACGGGATGCAGCTGGGGTGTACTTTCGGATGAGAAGGCTGGGTGAAAAATGTGGTCTAAAAGCGACAGTGGGAAAAAAAAAGATAAATCGATAGAGTCCTCAGCGGATACTTGGGCACAGAGAAATCGCTGCCGGCAGCGGGAGGGCTTGTTTGGGGCGGTGGGGAGAGCAAAGAGGGGTTTGTGGTACAGGAGGGTGAGATGTTGAGGTGTTTAACTCCAGCTGGAAGAATCAGAGCCCGGGCAGGATGTGAGGGAGGCTGCCTGCCCGGCCTGGACCAGCCCAATATGGACCAGTTCGCTCCCAGCTCCGCTCCAGGAGCTGAATTAAGCCCAAACGAGAAGCACAGCTCGCAAATTGAGCACATTTCCCCTCGAGGCCATTTTCCAAGCTGCACTCAACCGCAAGCCCACCCCACTAAGAGCCTCCTCCATTAGCATCCCGCGCTCTCCGAGCAGTGCCCTCCACTCGGCATCTCCAGACACTTTCCCGGTCGCAGAGTGCAGCGATTAGGCCTCGAGCCAGGGAGCAGAGAGACCCGGGATTGCTTCCTGCATCCGTCACTGTCACCTCTCCTTGCAGCTCTGCCGCTTGCCTAAGGAATTCTTGGGGGTGGGCCCTGCACATCTGTCTGCTCCCAGCACCAGCTGTGCCAGATGAAGGGGCTGTGGCTCCTCCACGCTTCTCCTGGCACCCAGGTCAGCTCTAATGAGCTGAGGCAGGTTATGTGGGAGGTCTTTGCTTGCTTTCACTCTGGCACACGGAGGGAATATCCCATGAGCAGCTCTGCTGGCAGATGGGAAGGGGGAAAATGCCAGTGGCAGGCTGCTTTCCCTGCTGGATGGAGAAAAAACCTCCCAAAATTCTCATAATACACACAGAGTGATGAAATCAGAGGGGAAATGGCAGAAGCACCTCACTTGTGAGCACCCCAAAACCAACTAATCTGACACCCTGTGGCTCCTGTCACCCATCTGCTTGAGAGGGCTGTCTGTCACTGTTTTGAAATACTGGGGTTGAGAGTGGGGAAAGAAGAATCCGACAGACTGGGAGAGCTGGGGGTGTTCAGCCTAAAGAGAAGGATCCAGGGAGACCTGAGAGCCCCTTCCAGTGCCTAAAGGGGCTCCAGGAGAGCTGGAGAGGGACTTTGGACAAGGGCCTGGAGGGACAGGACAAGGGGGAATGGCTTCCCACTGGAAGACGGCAGGGTTAGATGGGATATTGGGAAGGAATTCTTCCCTGTGAGGGTGGGGAGGCCCTGGCACAGGTTGCCCTGAGAAGTTGTGGCTGCCCCATCCCTGGAAGTGTTCAAAGCCAGCTTGGACAGGGCTTGGAGCAACCTGGGATAGCGGGAGGTGTCCCTGCCCATGGCAAGGGGTGGAATGAGATGAGATTTAAGATCCCTCCCAACCCAAACTGTTCTGTGATCCTCTTATTTCCAAGTCCTTCAGGACGCATGGATGAGGTAAAAAGCTGGGAGTTAAACATCTGGGCAGGCAAATGCCAAGTTTCCAAATTTTGATGAATAAAGGGGAAAAATTAATCTTACATGTCATTAACTGCTAAGAAACCAAAAAAGAGTAGGACACTCATTCCCTGTACTGTCTTCCCAGCTATCACGAGGGCTCGAGCAACAGAGATGCCTTCCCCAAGATTTCTTCCCCCTGAAGTTTTAAAAAGGAGTTACCTCAAATTCCTGCGATGAATCCAACTGATCAGCCAGCCAGAAAACCAGCATTTGCTCGTGGTGCATCAGCAGGAAAGGGGAACACTGCCTTCCCTGAGACCTGCAGCTTCCTCATTCTTTCACAAGAGCCACCGTGGCTGCCTGAAATTGCTGCCTTTTGTCCAGCCTTCAATGCAAATAGGCCAGGTGAGATCAGACCTGCACCGCAGCAGCTCTTGTCCTCTGCTCAAAGCCAGCCTGGGCTTCTGCTGGTGGCAAAACACTCAGAGATCCTCGTTTGAGAGCAAACAAAAGATAACAAAAGGGGAAGGCAAAGCAATAAAAGCTGCTCCCCTTCCAGCAGTGTGTCCCAGTGGTTAGTCACAGGGAATGAGGAGACACGGTTTGCCTTGTCTTAGGGGGATGAGAGGGGAGGATGGGAAGATTAGCCCAAATTAGCATATGTATGATCAAAGCTTCATTATGATATCCTGTTACAAAGAACATGAAATAATACATTTCCAGGGGCTCTGCAGACACACCAGCTCCTACTGACAACTTCACACAAGGAATCTTGCTAAGATAACATCTGCCTCTTGGATTTCAAGAGGTGTTTGTACAAAGTACAACAACAGCCCTCTTCCTGCAGCCCGGGCTGTTTGCAGAGCCTGCTCCCAGGATATATTTTCCTACACTTGTGGAGTGAAACAGCCACTGGAACGTGCTGATCTCGTTGTTTGTGAGCTAAATAGATGTTTTCATTCAACAAGTGAAAACATTTTCCTCTCCTGCAAGCCTGACTCACTCTTAGGAAAGGTTATTGACTACAGGCCAATCTCTGTTGTAGTCACACCTGTCTAGTGCAGAACAGAGAGATAAACCAAACATTCCTCCCCTCCCTGAACCTCCAATCTCACCTCTTGCCTCAGTGGAATCTGACCTGGAGGGAACTCCACAGCAGGACCTGACTGGAGGCATCCTGTTCTATTCCCTGCTGCAAACAGCATTTTAGCCTTACCCCAGGACCAAGAGCAAAACTTGTGCTTATTGAACCTGAAGCAGAGGCAGATCAAGAGGTTTTGGCAATCCCATTCTGTGTTTTAAAATAAGACCGGGTTGGATGGGGCTTGGAGCAACCTGGTCTAGTGAAAGGTGTCATGCCCATGGCAGAGGGGGTGGAATATGATTTTTAATCCCACCATCCTGGGATTCTAACACTAAGGAAAAAGCAGGAGCTTGGACAGAAGTGGACCATTTGGTGGACACTTGGATCTTTCTTGTAAACACATTTTTGGGTAGGAATAGATGGAAATTTAGAGGATTGAGGCTATGTTTAACTACAGTTGGGCAAACAACCATGACGAGTGAGGCAACAAGGCTTACAAAGAGCTGTTCTAGTCTGACACAAAGCCTCATTGTCCATTAAACTTCTTCTTGGAAATAAATATTAATGAGAAAGACAAGGCAGAAGCTGAACTACACTGTATCCAGGCTCCTTAGATTCCATTTGCTTGCCTTCAAATCAGAGCGAAACATTTTGGATCTACTGAAATATGTACCATGTGAACCACTGGAAAATGAGACCTGCAGATAAACCCCCACAAAATGCAAAAAATTCATATGATATTTCACTCTTGTAGACTAAAAATGTAGATTCAAACTCATTAGTGTGCTTCCAGTGCTTTTTATAAATCATTTACTTTGTGTTTAACATGTTCAAGCAATAACTGGTTGTCAAGCCCATGGAGAGCAGGAATCACCATATTATTTGGGAATACTTCTTTAAAACACTCTCTGTAGCTGTGTCATGCTAAAGCACTGCAAAACAGGTGACACATGAGCATGGAACATCCTCAGCAGTTTGCATTTTACTGTGCCAACAGAATTACAATTCTAAACCAGGCCAGAAGAAACCGTTCACCTTACATTTTATGTCTTTGCCCTTAAAAAATCTCTCATCTGAGGACAGGATTGATTTTTTTTTGAAAGGTATTTCCATAAATCATTAAAAAGTAACCTCTCTAAAGATTAGAAAAGCTTAGTCAAAACTTTGTCATACGGACAGTGGGGCCAAGCAGAAGCAGTCCTGGTTTCGAAGGAATAGCAACATTCACTACAAGTGGGATGGTGTCCACGAGGACAGCTGGATCTGACAGCTGGCATCTCTTCCAAGGAATCTCACAAAAAAGATTCACTGCGCCACGTGACGTGCCCCTCCCCTTTAATCAGTCAGCTTTCCACACAAGGTACTGAATGTTATTCTATTTACATTCAAAAATAGCATTTTTCTCTCTTCAGTACATAGTGGGAATGCCCGTGGATTAGTCAGTAGGAGCCCCTCTAACACAGGTGCAGGACAGCTTTGTTAATCTCCGGGTTTGTCCAGTCGTTCCGGATGTCATCCAGGTGATTGTCGAAATCCACCAGCGTCTCGTAGGACTTGCTGTCCAAGAGAGAGGCAGCAATTCTCTGGGCTTCAGTCCAATCTTCACAAAAATCACTAGGATGCAAAACAGCCAGGGATAAATAGGAATCACAAAGGAAATCTCCACCACCTCCTCCACTCTGAAAATTAAGCCATGCACTGCAGAATGGTCATGGCCTGGCTGCAGGAACCAGCTCTTCTCTCTCACTGCAGCAAGAAACAGCTTTAAAATCACTATCAGCTACACCCACAGTGTCACTCAGCCAAAAAGTTTTGCCATTACCCAGACAAGCTGTTTCCCCTCACTACCCAAATGCCACTGAACTCGGAGTTTACTCACATGTGCGGGTCCTTGCACCTCCACTTGTTCTCGTGCAGCTCGTACACGTGGATGGCAGGCTCCACACACTCCATCGTGAACTTGGTGTTGTCAACCTAGTGTGGACACAAAAACACCCCCTCAGCATCCCAAGGGATGAAATAAAACCCAAAGTCAGTTTGTAAGAACAGGGTACCTTCCACCTATCCACTGTTCTGCCTCCACACAGCCAAATTTAAGCTGCCAACATCCTTTGTCACTGCAGCAAGGAGGCAAAGCCCTGACTGTGACATTAAAGATAATAATTTATGTTGCAGAAGCAGGGTTGAAGCATGAATGTGCTGCCTGAACATGCAGAGCAGGCCTCCAGTTCCTTTGAGGTGGCAGAGAGCTCACCACAGTCTCTCTGCAGACTTTGAACTACACTGGCTACAGGTCACTGCGTCTCTTCCCCAGAGCATTTGGAGGGGAAGAGAAAATTATTTACTTATTAAAGGACCCAGAAAAAAGATTTCCATTTCCATGGCTGGTCCAACACCATGGTCAGAATACAATAAAGAGAGGGTGAGGGGGAATGAGGTGATTACCATGATGAGCGCCGTGTCCGTGAAGCCCTCGGCAATCCTGGAGGCCACTTTCTCCGCAACCTGGTTTGGGCTGCAGCAGAAGGGAAAAGGAACTGAGTTATGCGAACCACGACAGCCCAGCTGAAACCAGCAGGAAACGGGCTCAAAGAGATGTGAGAAGGTCACAGCATGCTTACAGGCAGGAACAAGATAGAGAGCTGATGCTACAGCTGATAGAAGGAGGCCAAGAAACGCTCAGCTCCTCTCTGCAGCACACGGTCCAGATCTCAGCTGTGCTCAGGCAACAGGTTTGGAATGGCAAATAGTGCACTGATGACATGGAATCAGTGTTTTGTGGCCTCCTACCTTCTTCCACCAGACCAAACACTGCAACCAGCTCTGCCCTGGCAGGTATTTGAAAAAGAAAACTGAGTTTTCTCCCCAGTCTGAACTTGAACTCACTCACTGTCCAGTTGTTCTACCAAAATCAGGTAATCTTTTAAAAATATCTTTCAAAACCTTTAGCATGTTTCAAAGATGACAATCTCTATGTGGTGCCAGCGGTGCCAATGACAATCTCTGCATGGTGCCAGTTATCTTCAGAAATTAAACTGGGTTTAAAAAAACCATCAAGCCTGTGATATTTGTTCAAACCTCAAACAGGACAAATTGTATCTTTTCCTTAAAAATGTCTCCAGCAGTTTCATTTCCCTTGTAAGGAAGTGACTAATAATGCCTTTATCCCCATTAGATACCTTAGAAGTCACAAGTGTTACTTAAAATACACATTTGAGTCTGAATACACATGAACAAATAACTGGAATCAGAGGACCATTGGATGGTTTGGGTTGGAAAAGACCTTTAAAGATCATCCAGTCCCACCCCCTGCCATGGGTAGGGACACCTTCCACTAGACCAGGTTGCTCCAAGCCCTGTCCAACCTGGCCTTGAACACTTCCAGGGAAAATGGCATAATACTTTAAACAACCTGTTCTTATTTATTTTAAATGCAAATATCATGTCCTCTCAGTAGTCCCAATACTGGATTTGTCTAATAGATAGAAGAGTAAACATGTGATATACAGATCTGAAACTAAATTGTGGCTTCACAGGACGGTCCCTTATTGCTTATTGGGTAATCTGAGTCAGGCAGCAGGGAAACAAAATACTAAACCTGGGGAAAATAAGTGATAAATAAGAGATATCACTGCATATCATCTTCCACTTCAAGAGCATCCCTTTCCACGTAAAAAAATGGGTTCAATAAAACTCAGAGATAATTAAGTAGTTTAGAAAGAATTAGGTCACTTCTGACTTTCCATGAGATACTCAAGAGTTTACAAGATCTGTACTGCACAAGCAAACATGCTACAAATTTTGGCTATTTCCCTGACAACTGCAATTAAAGTGGCTGGCAGTCATTCAAAGCCTGGCCTTTTATAGTATCCACTGATGAGGAGGGATTCTGGAAAGCCTGGAGTTTCTGCACCTGAACAAAGGCCACATCCCCCAGCACCAGGGAGACAATGTGGAACCAGATGACAGTTGTCAAAGTTAATCAACACGCCTGATTTATGTGGATGATTTCTGCTGGCAGAGTCCAAAGTACAACCTAAAAGAGCAAACAGAAGGAAATATTGCACCAACACACCTGGCATCTTTCACGCGTTCGTTCGCCTGGTAATATCCAGCTATCACGTAGCTGTTCTCCTTGCACCAGGAGTCAATCTGGAAAAGCAATGGGAACAATTAAACCCAGGAAAAAATAAGAAAAAATCTCCCCAGAATTAAGGAAATCCCATGTCAGCCCTGCAAATAAAACAGCAACGAAGCACTGCTACATCTTTAAATATCTACATATTTATGTCTCTTTACGTGCGCGCTCACGCGGAGTTTGGCTGATTTAACTGGAACAGAGGAACCCAATTGAGCATTTGGAGAATGATGGAAAACATTAACCAAATGGAGCAAAAGAGCAAGAAGTGATCTCAGTCAAAGCCTGGCCTAAATTCGAGTGACAGGACTATTAAACACTGCATGGGAGAGGATTTTGGGTCTCAGCCACTGATGGTTGGGGCGATTGTCTGTCGGTGTTCACCTGACACCCAGACTTCAGAGCATGATCACAGCATGGAAGTGTGATTTCCTTGTCATTTCAGAAAGAGCTTGTGCATTTTACTTCCAATGCAACATTTCTAGGTCAAAATGCAAGTATTTTTGGCCTTCATTAGAAAATAAAGCTTGAGGTGAAAGGTAAGTGTGAGGCAGAAATTTGCCCCACTTCCCATTTTTTCAACCCGCTCTGTCACAAAAAAGCTTTTGAGATAAAATTGTTTTCCTTTGAGAGTTCTTCCTAATTTAACATCTGTATGTAAAAGCTTAAACATATGTATTTTTTTTGCATGCAATTTACACGACTTCTGATTTACAGAAGCACAAAAGTTAAAGCAGTTTTGTTGTCAGTTGCTTCTTTTCAAGTGAGTTTCAACACTGCTGTTCTTCCTGCTTTAAACTGGACCTGAATTCCTCCTGCTGAGTCTGTCCTGCTTTGAAAATATCTTTCTCTATATATATATGATGTTTCTCTTCAGAATTGAGGATATCAAGTCAGCAGAATACAGAGCCCTGAAAGACAGAAGTGGAGAGAGCAGCTCGAATTTTCCTTTGCAGTCCCTGGAGAGCACGGCCTCAAAAAACCCTCCACAGCTCTATTAAAATGGAGTCCAAAAATACATCTGCTGCTGACCTGTCGCATCCTGGAAGTCAAATCAATCTCATTTTCAGCAATAATTATAGTATTAGACTGCATAAACAAACAAACAAACCAGCCATGTGAATAATCCAAAGGATGACATGGATTTAAGTGATAAAAAAAAGAGGCTGTGTAGCCCTACTAGAGCTGAGGGCCAACTGCTGTTTCAATTACAAACCCATTTCAAGGGCTTAGGACTCAGGTTTTAATTGTTAGTGGCTTGAAAGCTTGGCATTAGAGCCCAAAGCCAGACACTAAAATTAATAATAATAATAATAAAAAAAGTCCATCAATTTAAAAATTAAAAAACTTGGTTTAAAATGCATTTTTGTTCTGTACCAAAAATTGTCTTAAAAGGAAAAGAAATGGGAGAATGATTTTAGAGTTCTCAGTTCCTTAAGTGGCAATTAAAAATTGCTTCTGTATTAAAAAAAAAAAAAAAAAAGAGAAAAAAAATCTGTTAGGAATGAAAGCTGTTTCCAGCTGCAATTTCCAAACTCTCTCTAACCACTGTCACTACAGGTTTCCTCAGCATCAATTAGCTCCTGATATTTTTAGTCACGTCCAGACCTGCCAAGGGCAAGTGACTGGGGACAAAGGGGATCTCGCTTCCATATGGAGCTTGTCACCCTGGAAAAATCCACAGGGGCCTGTGTTCTGCTTTGCTGCAGGTGCCTGGGGATTTGGAAGAGCCCTGGGAAGAGGAGGAGAAGGACCTGCTGCCACCTGAGCGCTGTTCCAGGTTGGGGGAGAGAGGGAAGTGCTCCCTGGTTTCTGGTTTGGGTTCTTTTTTTTTTTTTTTTTTTTTTTTTTTTTTTTTTTTTTTTTTTTTTTTTTTTTTTTTTTTTTTTTTTTGAGATGTGGTTGCAAAACCACATCAATTACCTGAGAAATTCAAAGGCACAAAGAAACCCCACGTGAAACTTAATTCACTTTTTCTTAATGACTCTGCTTTCGAAAGGGATCTCAAAGTGCCAAAGTGCAAATTAAACAAACCTCCAGCCCTGCTGCAGTCACGGAATATCCTGAGTTGGGACGCACCTTCAAGGATGAATTCAACTCCTGGTCTTGCACAGGACACCCCAAAATTCTACCATGTCCCCGAGAGCGTTGTCCAAAAGCTCCTTGAGCTCTGTCAGCCTTGGGGCTGTGCCCACTGCCCTGGGGAGCCTGTTCAGTGCCCACCCACCCTCTGGGGGAAGAACCTTTTCCTGATATCCAACCTAAACCTCCCCTGACACAGCTTCATGTTTGTTTATTTGTACGGGTTTTGTTGATTCCCCATACATTTTAGGAGTCACCACATGGACAAACCCATTTGGAAGTGAATCCTCTCTTTCCAGATTAAATCAGGGCATTATTGCTCCCATTTATCATTCTGGGATGACTCAGGTCAGAGAAAAGGAGGTGAAACTCGTGGGGCCGGTTCTGGAAAACCCTCCCACTTACAACCAGGCCACAGGCTTGACCAAGAATCAGCAATAATCGAACTAGAAGAGAAACAGATCCCATAAAATCCTGTCAAAGCTGTGAAATCCTTTAGAAACAGAGGTGTTTTGCTGCAGTTATCTCACTGATTTATTCAGTAACCACACGTTAGGTTGTACAGAAACCTTACCACGATGAAATCCAATTTTCATAACTGTTCTGACAGTGTTTATTGACACCTTTGCCTTTGTTTAAACCCAGAACAGGAGCAAAGAGCCCTGGGCCCTTGTCAAACCTCTGTTCTGAAGCTGCCAAGGATCACAGGAGGCAACAAACATGGCTGTGAACCACACAGTAAATCCTAACTGATGTGGGAAATGCCAGAGATTCCCAATCTTTACCTTTCTGTACCAAAAATTGAGAGTAAGTAAATAAAATGATACCATTTCTTTGGCTCCAGAACAGTTTTCTTGCTGTAGATGTGGCAAGACCTTTCAGATGTCACAAGAAACAGGATTTGTTTCCTAATAATCTGATCCTGCAGCAAGATCTACACGAGAAAAATACACTGAAGGCCAAAAGCTTACAAAAATTCACTGCCACAAACCCTGCAGAAAGGTTTTTAATCCTAATTTAATGAAAACCCTATACATACTTTATTATATACATTATTCTACACTTTACTAGCAACTTCTACATATTCACAGAGGAAAAACAAGTTACTGCCACTCTAAAAGGTGAAAAAATCAAGCTCTGCATACATTAAGGCAATTATAAACAGGATTATTCCATTTTCCCAAGGAATAACATGAAGAAAATCAAACTCAGAAAGCGATGACACCAGCAGCACACAATACTGTGCCCATCCCACACTGTTACACTGCTGTAAACATATTTTAAATGAGAAATTGTATGTGTTTCATGGCAAAAGTGAATGGTCAAGGCTCAGGATCAGCTGCTCTGGCTTCATTTCATCATTTCCAGGCTTCAGAAAGATGTCAACATTCCCATGGCATCATCTCAGCTGGACAAAACTAGAATTTAGGTACAAGTAACTGAATTTATTTGCAAATAAATCTTTTTTTTTTTTTTGGGTGAAAAAGAGATACAAAGCGAGGGGAACATTAAAGCCAATGAATCTGGAGGAATAAAAAATTGGTTAAGTTTTACAGATGTTAAAATGGGACAGAATTTCTCCTGCTCATAATCATGGAATCATGGAGTGGTTTGGGTTGGGAGAGATCTAAATGATGATCGATTTCCACCCTCTGCCATGGGCAGGGACACCTTGCACTAGCCCAGGTTGCTCCAAACCCCGTCCAACCTGGCCTTGGACACTCCCAGGGATGGGGCAGCCACAGCTTCTCTGGGCAACCTGTGCCAGGGCCTCCCCACCCTGATAGGGCAGAATTCCTTCCCAATATCCCATCTAACCCTGCCCTCTGGCAGTGTGAAGCCGTTCCCCCTTGTCCTGTCCCTCCAGGCCTTGTCCAAAATCCCTTTCCAGCTCTCTTGGGGCCCCTTTAGGCACTGGAAGGGCCTCTGAGGTCTCCCTGGAGTCTCCTCCAGGCTGAACACCCCCAGCTCTCCCAGCCTGGAAACAGAGCAGAGGGGTTCCAGCCCTCGGAGCATCCCCGTGGCCTCCTCTGGGCTCGCTCCAGCAGCTCCACATCCCTCCGATGCCGGAGCTCCGGGCGTTCCAAGCGCGAACACCCGGAATTCGGGCACTGCCTCCCCATCACCCCCATCCCAAGGACCCCTCCCCAAACCCTGCCCCACCTCACCAGGGTCAGGGCCACCTCCAGCATGGGGGCGAGCGCCAGCGTCCCGTGGAACAGCGGGATGCAATCCACGAACAGCGCGGGCTGCGGCGGCCTCGGGGCCGGCGGGCGCTCGGCCACCAGCAGCCCGTTCACGGCGCAGTGCGGGTACTTGGCGCCGTGCAGGACCATCTTGCAGTACGCCTGGGTGGTCAGCTTCATCGTGCCGCGACCCTGCCCCGGCAGCGGGACCCGCCCCGGGACCTGCCCCGGCACGGCCCGGCCCGGCCACGCCGCTCCCCGCCCGCCCCCGAGCGCCGCCGAGTGTCGGCAAAGCGCCGCCAAGCACCGCCGGCTCTTACGACAGCGATTTTGGGGCGGATTGTGGCTGTTCCGGCGCACGGGGGGACGGGGGAGGGACGGGGGTTTTGGGGTTTTAGGGGGTGCGGGACGCGGCTCCAGTCCCCGTGAGGGTCAGCGCGGACACAGCCCGGGCCAGGCAGGGGGTTGGGAAATGCGGGGAAAAGGAGCTGTGGGTGCTGGTTACAGTGGCTGGGCACGAGCCCAGGGGTGCCCAGGGGTGCCCGTGGGTGCCCCGGTGAGCACAGACCGGTGACACCCGGGCTGTTCCGTCCCCGTTGTGGGCACAGGGCCAGGGCAGGGACTGTCCCCCCCATGCTGAGCACTGGGGGAATCCCACACCTGGGATTCTCTGTCCAGTTCTGAGCCCCTCTAGGACAGACACTGAGGGGCTGGAGCGTGTCCAGGGAAGGGAACGGAGCTGGGGAAGGGTCTGGAGCAGCAGGAGCAGCTGGGGGGACTCAGCCTGGGTAAAGGGAGGCTCAGGGGGGACCTTCTCCCTCTCCACAACTCCTTGACAAGAGGGGGGAGCCAGGTGAGGATCGGGCTCTGCTCCCGGGGAACAAGGGACAGGATGAGGGGAAACGGCCTCCAGCTGTGCGAGGGGAGGTTCAGGTTGGACATCAGGAGGAATTTCTCCATGGAAAGGGTGGTCAGGCCTTGGAAAGGTCTGCCCAGGACAGTGGTAGAGTCCCCACCCCTGGAGGTGTCCAAGGAACGCCTAGACGTGGCACTCAGTGCTCTGGGCTGGTTACAAGGCGGGGATAAGGCACAAATTTGGCTCAGCGATCCGGGAGCGCTTTCCCACCCTGAGCGATGATGGGATTCTGGGATTCTGAGATTCAGTGCTAAACCTCCACGGGCGGTCCGCCCGCATCCCATCAGCCCTCGCGCGCGGCCGCTCCGTCCCGGCTCCCTCTCCATCCGACTTCCCGGCGTGCCCTGCGCTTCCGGCCGCGGCTCGTTCCGGTCCCGCCCGCGGTAGAGGACGGTCGGCAGGTCGTGGGGCCGGGCCGGGCCGGGCCGGGTCGGGAAAGGGCCGGGAGGGGGCTGGGAACGGGCTGGGAGGGTGCAGGGTACCCCCCCGCCATCCCCATCCGCCCCCTGGCCAGCGGGAGGGCGGGCGCGGCAGCGTGGGTTGGGGGGGCTGCCAGGGGGTGGTGTGAGGGGAGAGCGCTGCGGCCGCCGCCGCCGAGGGGGTCTCACCGTGTCGGTGCGGGGTCAAATCGCCGGTGTCGCCGCAGGTCGGGCGGGCCTGAGGTGACACCGGGGCGGGGCAAGGTCAGGGCGGGCGGCGGGGTCTCCTGGGGACTTGGGGGGGGGTTGGGCTGGGCTGGGGCCGCGGGGGGAACGCGAGCACCGCGTGGGTGTGGGATCCGCTATCTCTGCGCCCGCCCTGCCCGGGGATGTGCCGGGATCGCTCCCTGATCAGGGATTGCCGCAGCGAGTGTGGGATGTGCTTGGGCTCGGCTCACTTGTGGCTCCTGGCGTCTGCCCAGGAACGGCTTGTTTGGGAATTACAGTGTCTTAGAAGGGTGGTTTGGACAGGGGAGTGTCCTTGGGTTCCAGTGCAGGGGGAGAAAGACTCATCCAAGTAAATTATGTGAGGGAATATCCCTGAAAACAAGGGAATGGCTTTGGGTTTGAGTGCAGGAGGCTCTGGGAAGCAACAGGGAGGGAAAGGCTCATCTTGTAGCAGGGGAATGTCCTTGAAAACCATGGAGTGCTGTGCTGCCCTTTGCAGAAGGGGCAGGAAGCCTCTAGGCTGGCTGATTTTTTTAAATAAACTATTGGAAAATGTTGCTGTTTCCTCTTGGTCCATTGCCCTGCCCCTACCTGACCTGGTGCTGTTCTTGCTGCAGGATGTTGGCCTCCAGAGCCTTCAGCCTCGTTGGGAGGAGATCCATCTGCACCTCCCTGTGCCTGAGAGCTCATGGACACGGTGGGTGACACTGCCCTGGGGATGGTGAGGGCAACAAACCCAGTCCTGCAGAGCAGGGGCACAAACAGCTGCTCTGGGGGTCTGGGGAAAGGCAGGACCGGGGAGAAGGGGGCCTGGCGATGGGAGTGGGCAGTGCCACAGCTGGCAGTGCAGAGGCGCTGCTGGGGAGGCAGCAGGAATCAAGGAATCATTGAGGGTGGGAAAGAGCTCTGGGATCATCGGTTCCACCTTGTCACCCAGCCCAGAGCACTGAGTGCTGCGTCCAGTCCTTCAATGGACACCTCCAGGGATGGAGACTCCACCACCCCCCTGGGCAGCCCCTGCCAAGGCCTGACCATCCTTTCCAGGACAAAATTCCTCGTGATATTAGATGAGGTATTGGGAAGGAATCCTTCCCTGTGAGGGTGATGAGGCCCTGGCGCAGGTTGCCCAGAGAAGCTGTGGCTGCCCCATCCCTGGAAGTGTCCAAGGACAGGGCTTGGAGCAACCTGGGATAGTGGAAGGTGTCCCTGCCCATTGCAGGGGGTGGAACTGGATGAGCTTTGAGGTCCCTTCCAACCTAAAGCAGTCTGGGATTCTGTTCTTATGCTCTTAAAATAGCTCCTGTTTTAAATGCTTCATCTGGAGATCTTTTCCCTCCTGGATTCCTTAACTGGCCTCACCTTTTTGGCTGAGCTGTTGGGGTTTTGTGTTGTAAGTGATGTTTGTGCAGGAGTTTGATTGGTGTCTCTTCTCTCCCCCCCTCCAGCTGGCGTTGTGAAAGCAGAAGATTACACCCTCCCAGCCTACGTGGACCGTCGGGACGTGCCCCTGCCTGAGGTGGCCTTCGTGAGGGACCTCTCAGCGCAGCAGAAGGCACTGAAGGAGAAGGAAAAGGCCTCGTGGACCGCCCTGTCCATCGATGAGAAAGTGGAACGTAGGTTTGGGGGGCTTTCAGTGACCTGACACTGAATGTGGCAATGGCATGATCTCCTCTGCTCCATGTTCACTGCCATGGAATCATGGAATGGTTTGGGCTGGAAGGGACCTTAAATCTCATCTCGTTCCATCCCCTGCCGTGGACAGGGACATCTTCCACTAGACGAGGTTGCTCCAAGCCCCATCCAACTTGGCCTTGGACACTCCCAGGGATGGGGCAGCCACAGCTTCTCTGGGCAACCTGTGCCAGGGCCTCCCCACCCTCACAGGGAAGAATTTCTCCCAGTTTCCCATCTAACCCTGCCCTCTTCCAGTGGGAAGCCATTCCCCCTTGTCCTGTCCCTCCAGGCCTTTGTCCATGTTTCTTGTAGTCCCTTCAGGCATTGAAAGCCACAATAAAGTCACCCCTAAGCCTTCTCTTCCAGGCTGAACAATCCCAGTTCTCTCAGCCCTTCCTTGCAGGAGAGGTGCTTCGTCCCTCTGATCGTGTTCTTGGTCCTGTTTCAGAATGTGAAACAGACCTGCTGTGATGTCTGTTCTGGACCTAAGGTCATATCCAGCAGTTCCTTCCTCTTCCAGAAAACAAATAGTAGTTGTATTTGTTTCCTGATTCCCATCTGCTTTCAACAAGCCAGACAAAATCTCTTCATTACAAAATGCCATTGTTAGTCCAGCTGAGGGAAATGAGCCCCTCAGCTGTGATGTGTATTTGAATGTTAATGACCACTGACTTTTACATTAACCAAATTCCAGCTAATTAAAGCCCTGAGTGGGTGTTTTGACTTGCAAATAAAACTGCCTCATTTTTTCTAACTGCTGCTGTGGTATGAAGTGGGAACCTGGCCAATGAACGGGTGTCAGAGGTTTAAAACCCTTTGAGGAACTGCTCAGATGTTCCTAAGCACTCTCCAAATCTTGTGTTGCTTTGGATTTTAAAGTCCTTAGTGGCAGAGCTGGGAAGCTTTTTGAGATAGAAACATTTGTGTTGGAATTATTTGTGCTAGGAAGTTCTGGCATAACTGGGAATTGGCAGGGAGGAAGGAGAACTCAATTTCTCCTCCTTTCAGGTCTATTCTGCAACTTTTGCACAGCTTTATGATAATCTATAAAATGAAGACTTGACATTGATGTGAGGGTGGAACAGGTGGGGATGTCTTGGTGTGGGAGAAGGCAGCTGATTCCCTTTTGAGCAGCCTCAGCCTTGGTCACCTCCCTCTGGAGAGTCCCCTGTGACCTGCAAGTCACAGGAAAAGTTACAAGAGATGATTTTGTGGCTTTTTTTTGACAGTGTACCGTATGAAATTCAACGAGACCTACGCAGAGATGAACAAAGTAACAAATGAGTGGAAGACTGTACTGGGTGGAGTGTTGTTCTTCCTTGGCCTCACCGGTGTCATCCTCATCTGGCAGAAGAACTTCAGTAAGTAACCCTTCAGTGGAGAGCAGGATCAGTTTATGACCCCTAATGGGACATTAGAGAGTTCCCATAAGCTTCTCCATGGGGTCAGGATGGTGTGCGGAAGAGCCCTAACTGTGACCTCCCAGCAGGAACTGTTTGTAAGTCCCTGAAAACTCTGTCCTGGGGTTGTAAGTTTATAGAGTCAGTGGGTTCATGGCATAAATATTCAGGAAGCTGTGTTGTGGAAGGGTAGTGGAGCTTTGGGAGGAGAGGAAATGGAGGGGATTGAGTGGTGATACTCCCGATCCCAGAGCTTCCCCTCCCTGCTGTCGGAAAAGCTTATTGCTGCCTTGGTAGTGAGCATTTGGGCTCCTGCCGTGTTTGGCTGCTTTCCCAGCTCAGGATCCGACCTCAAGGTAGCCTCCAGCTGCCGTGAGGCAGAGCAGCAGTTAAATGAGCTGCTCCCTGCCTTGAGGCTCCCAAGAAAAGGAAAGCAGGAAGCTGTTATCTTGGTGCAAGCCTTTACTGATGAAGGAAACCGCTAGAGAATCCATGTGGGAATGCGGTCTGAGCTGGATGCATCAGAAACTGGATGCAGGGAGTGTAGGTTTGAACAGATAAGAAAATCATAGAATGGTTTCACTTGGGAGGGACCATAAAGCTCATCCAGTTCCACCCCCTGCCATGGGCCTTCCATTAGACCAGGTTGCTCCAAACCCTGTCCAGCCTGGCCTTGGACACTTCCAGGGATGGGGTAGCCACAGCTTCTCTGGGCAACCTGCTGCAGTGGGATGACTTCAGGGGAATAAAAGCTTTTTGTTAGTGACACTTGTCCCTCGGTTCCCAACTTGCTGATTTCCCATCACAATATGATTCCATCCAATCCCACCCCACAGTGTATGGCCCCATCCCGCACACCTTCTCTGAGGAGTGGGTGTCGGCGCAGACCAAGAGGATGTTGGACATGAGGGTTAACCCTGTGGAGGGCATCTCATCCCAGTGGGATTTTGACAAGAACGAATGGAAGAAATAAAGCAACTCAGTGGAACCTGCTCTGCTTGAATATGAAACGATTCCATCACCTGTGCGTGACCTCGTTGCTTGTGTACTGGAACACCCTCTCCACCTACAGAAATGCTAATAAACATCTGGTTAACTTGAGAGTTGCCTGTTACTGGTCTCTGGATGTGTTTATTGGGGTGGGAGCACCTCAGAGGTTTTATTAAACACCGTGGTCTGAGCAAAGTCTGGTTCCTGTCTTGATGTTTTCAGGGCTAAGAAAGCTGCTGCCAAATTTCTCCCTTTGGCTGAGATGGGCCCCCTGGATTGTGCAAGTTTTTGGTTTAAAAATGCCCCTCTGAAGACTAAAGCAAGCTTTACCTTCACTTTGCTCTTTTCCCCATGACAGGAAGCATCTACCAGGAAACCTGATGTGGTTTCAAGTCCGTAAATGTGTTTAGTTGCTATGTGGAGTCTCAGCCATTTCTTGGCCAGCCTTTAAATTTGGGGAAGGTTTTTAAGGTGAGATAAATTGGTTGGAGTTAAGCAGTGAGCTCTCTTTCCTGCATCTGAAAAATCCCTGAAGTGATAAATTTGCCTCCAGGGTGCTGAGAAGGGTGGTCCGAGGGTGACAGAATCGCAGGCTGGTGATGGCTGTGGGGGTGTTTGCTGTGCCTGTGATTTGCTCTTCCCTGCTCTCCACACAGCTCCTGCCTCTGGCAGGCTGGTGGCACAGATGTGGGAGAGGGACAGTGAGCTGCCAGGTGTTCCTGCCTGGAAAATGGTGGTTTGGAAGCATACGCTGGAGTTGCAGCATTGCTTTACAGCTCCTCTCATCCCCGTTCCCAGAGGGAAGGGAAGATGGGCTCATCCTCAGTGTTCCATCGGCTGCATGTTGTTTGTGCCACGCTCTGGTTTTCCAGGCCCTGCTCTGAATTCTGCTCATCCCTGGGACCGGGAGCAATCAGCATGACTGGAAGAGAAATCCCACTGAATGCAGGGCTTGTGCCAGCATGCAGCATCCCAGAGGGAATACCGGGCAGCATTGCTGGGACCAGGGAGTTATGCCTCCCAAGCCTGTCCTTCCCAAAAGGCTGTGGAAGCTCCAGGGACCCTGGGAGGGAAACCTGAGCCTCACGACGGCCCCGGATCCTTATTTCGCCCTCCCCTGCCCGGCACCAGCCACTCCTGTGTTCCCTTTGCTAGTGCAGTGGCAGGATCAGCTGGAGCAGCCTGAAGGTGAGCTGAGTTTGCCAGGGCTCTGCATGTTCCCCTCCTGGTACATGTTCCCCTTCCTCCTGCTCTTGGCAGAGGGAAGCACCATAGGAGAGGGTCAGATCTCACCATCCTGTCTGGGATTTTCGGGTGTTTATTTTCAGGTAGCCTTGGAGACCAAGAAACCGCCTGAATCCAGATCCAGGGGAGAGAAAGCCCATGGGGAGTGGAATGAGCAAGGTACCAGGGGCAGTGGGATGCTGGCCAGCACGTCCTCTTCTCCTGCAGCCTGTAGATACTCTTCCCAGGCCACCACGATTCCATAAATACAACTATTTGCATCGTCCCTTTCTTGCTCCCCTTTGAAACTCTAAGTACTTAAGAAAGGAAATTGAGAAAACAAATAATGATTTATATCTAAGGTTTGTATCAGAGGTGAGGAGCAAAGTGTCTGCAGGTGTCAGGAGAGTGACAGCTGGTGTTAAATGCTCATTCCTTGGGAGTTAAAGCCATGGCATTCTCATTCTTAGGGCTGACAGGGGGGTCCCTGCAGGGAAATTCCCCCCTTATCACTCCCAGGGTGTGTCTGTGCCCGGCAGCGATGTGGGAAGTGGGGTTTCACTGGTGCCTGTTCCTCCAGGGCTGGCAGAGGATCGGTTTCTGTTAGTATCCTGAAATAACTTCTTGGTATGTGCATTCTCCAGTTTAAAATTAGACTCTGGGACAACAACAGAAAGATCAAATCAGGGCAAACTCTGCATGGCTCTGGTGTGCTTTAGACCTGGGTTTCACCCCCTGCAGATGCAGCCCGATCGGCAAAGTAGCTTTTACAGCCCCCCCTGGTGCCACCAAACCCTCTTGGGGATGTTGGGCTCTTGCTGCCAGGGGCAGACACTTTTGTAGGATCCCACTTTGGACATGATAATATGCAGGGCTTGACGTCTCCTTTCTAGTGGTAACAGCTGGAGCTGTACAAGTTGTGCTGGATCCAGCTGTTTGCACCCAGGAGCAGGCTGGGATTCAGCTGAATGGTAGAGCTGGGCTGGATGTGACCCAGGGCTGCTGAAAACCTTTCCTGAAACTTCTCAAACCAGGGGTTTTTTGCCGGATGGATCCCAGCAAGTCCAGCTCTCTCTTTTTTGTCCCTCTGAAAAACGCTCTTGTGGGTTCTTATACCTCAGAAATACCCTGAGCTGCCCCTTTTTCTCCTTCACAACCCCACAGTGGCAAGCTGGAGACCCAATTTGCAGCCTTGGTGTCTCTTACTGCAACATCCTGGCCAGAAAAGTGTTATAAATAGCCTGTGCCCATCTATCCCCAGCTGGCAGATGCAACCTTTGAAACTCTATAGGAGCACACCCAAGTCCCTTCTGTTTCTGTGCTGAGTTTTCCTAAGCTTTGCACTCCTGGAGGGGTTTGGGATGGTGGTTTGAGTGGGCTCAGCCTTTCCTCGTTGTTAATTAAGGTGCTTCATAATTTAGCTGTTTGGTTTGTCATGGCCTGAGGAGTTTGGTGCCAGATTTCGTGGTCCTGCTGGAACCACATATGCAGCTTCATGCTCCCACCATGTTGAATGCACCTTGTGCTGTCTGAACTCTCTCTCCTTTTTGTCACCCCCCCCAGGTTGTCACAGGCCTCTACCTCGGGAATATCCGTGGTAAGTGCCTTTCCCTGCCACACCCCTGCGGTGCTGTGGGATCCCTGGGTTAGCTGGCAGGGCTGGAGGATTCCCTCTCCATGGGGGCTCCCTGTGTCTGCTCCTCAGTGTCTTCCAAAGATCCAAAGCCCCCCCAAATCCCCATCTCAATTGCAAGTGATCCAATGTAACTTTAGCCCAAGAAAGGGATGTCCATGAGGAGCTGCTGTCACTAGCCATGCTGGAACACCGGGAAGCCCTTGGCGTGGCTGGAAACCTCCTCAGCAGCAAGGACACCACAGCCTTTCCCAAGTTATCAGTACAGTTTCTGGTTTTGGGGCGTGGCTTTAGGAGCCTGCTGAGTACCCAGCACTTCCAAAGGGGATTTTGCTTGGAAGGAGGTGCCCAGTCTCCTTCCCTGCACCGTGTGAGGTGAGAGGAAGTCAGGGGTCTGGGAGTGATGGGTGTGGGTTGTTGGTGGGTGCGTGGTCCAGCAGATCTCCCGGGAGGGCAGGTGATTCCCATGTGGCTCCTGCTTCCAGACTCCGAGGACCATGAAAACCTGCTGAGGAATGGGGTGACCCACATCCTCTCTGTCCACAACGGTGCCAAGCCTGTGCTGGAGGTGAGTGGGGGTGCTGGGGGACCACCCGGGAGGAGCACGGGCTAGGAAGGTGCAGATGGGACACCCAGGGGCTTCTCCTGGTGTGGGACAGGGCAGGGAGAAGCAATGCTGGATTTGCACCGCTTTGCACCGTGCAACGATGAGTTGCACCCAAAGGGGCTCGGCGCTGGCTTTGGGGAGGGGGCGGAGCGGGGTGTTTTGGGGTCACAGGCACCGCTCGGTGTTTTTTGGGGTGCAGGTGGGACCCGTGGCACTGCGGGGCCGGCCCGGAGTGTGCCTGGTGCTGCCGGGGGGTCCCCACGAGAGGGCGGCGGTGCCCCGCGGATGGAGCCCCGGAGGCCGGGGGGGACACGCGGCGGAGCTCGGGACATCCCCCAGGATGTCCCTCCTTTCCCGCTGACCCCAGAGCGCTGCGGCCTCCCGGACTGCCAGTTGGGAAACTGAGGCAGGAGGGAGCAGCCCGTGGGTCGAAGCCAGAGGTGCAGGGCAGGTCTCTTGTGCACAAATCCTGCCTGGACAGTCCCACAGGTGCATCTTGTTCCACCCCCTGCCATCGGCCAGAACACCTGCCACTAGATCAGGTTGCTCCAAGCCCTGTCCAACCTGGCTTTGGACACTTCCAGGGATGAGGCAGCCACAGCTTCTCCGGGCAACCTGTGCCAGGCCCTCACCACCCTCACAGGGAAGGGTTATTCCCTAATGTCCCATCTAACCCTGCCCTCTTCCAGTGGGAAGCCATTCCCCCTTGTCCTGACTCTCCAGGCCCTTGTCCAAAGTCCCTCTCCAGCTCTCTTGGAGCCCCTTTAGGCACTGGGACAGGCTCTAAGGTCTCCCTGGAGCCTTCTCTTCTCCAGGCTGAACAGCCCCAGCTCTCCCAGCCTTTCTCCAGAGCAGAGGTGCTCCAGCCCTCAGTGCACCTCCGTGGCCTCCTCTGGACTCACTCCAACAGGTCCACGTCTTTCTTGTGCTGGGGGCTCTTCACGCTGGTGCTGGACCTGCTGCCATCTCCCAAATCCTGGGATGCTGAAGAAAACAAAGGGGGTTGGCAAGGCCCCTCATCCTTTTGGGGCCACGGCTGGGAGGGAGCCCCAGCAAAACCCCAGCTGGAGCCTTTTCCCTGCTGAGGGATTGGGTAACATGGAGGGGGAGAGCGAGAAGGAAGGAGGCGGCAGAGGAACGGCTGGTGGCTGGAGAAGGGGCAGCAGCTGGGGCTGCTGAGCCCAGGGCACTGCCAGACGGGGAGCAAACCACACGGGGAGCTTACAACGAGCTTACAACACGGAGCAGAGCCGCAGGGGTGCGGAAAGGGGAACCGGAAAGGCATGGTGGGTTGAGCAACGTGTCAATCACGGCCCCGGGCTGGGAACCGCAAACCCCAGCACCGTTCCCATGCGTGGCTCGGCTCCCCGAGGTGGGATGGGGACACCCAGCCCCACGGGGAAGGGGAAGCCACCGGGAGCCCGGCAGTTAATCATGGATTGGTGTGTGGGTCAGGGTTTTGGGGGAGGATTGGGGTTGGTTTGGTTGCTCCGCTGCTTGGCACAGTGGCTTTGCCATTGGGGTGGCTCTTCTTGCTGCGGGGAGGTCGGGTTGGCACCGGGAATGGCGTGGAGCCATGGATGGGATGGAGAGGTGGTGCACAGGAAAGTCTGCGTTGTCTTTGCAACATGGGTCTTTCCAGCACAGAATTATCCCCATGCCCATCCCGCTCTGCCCCTTCCCTCCTTAAATAATCCACTTTTTCCAGCCTTCTGATTCCTGGGCTGGAGGATGATGCATGGGGTTGGGCTGCACCCACCAGGGAGGACCTTTCAGCTGTGATCTGCTGGAAATGGGGCAATCCCTTGTGCTCTGGCTGCAGGATTTCCACACGTTTAGCTAAGAAAGGACAAAAAAAACCTGCAACCCCTCAGATGAAAATGATCTAATTTTAGCTTAGAACAGGGAGGATCGAGGAAGTGATGTTTTAAGGAGAGGAAAGTGATCTGACCTAGGCCAGCATGAGGCAGATGATTTATGGTGGATTAAAAGGACAGGGAGGAAATAACTCATTGATGAGAGCGGCTTTGTCAATACGTGTTCACACACGTCTTCCTGGTGGGGCTCACGGCCCTGGGAAAGGGCTGGCTCTGTTTTGGGGCACTCCTGAGCATTGTAGTGGCCCTCCACAGCCTGGTCTGCCCTCTGGGGTGAAACAGGAAGAAATAGCCCGGGGTGGGATGGATGCACCCACCCATCAGAGTGGAGGGTGATGGTACACAAAAGTGGTTTTCAGCTTTCCCCTCCCCTAAGGGTCAGCTGGGAAGAGAGAAAAGAAAAGAAGGGGGGATTTCATGTTTCTTGGAGGTATTTTACTGCTATGACCATCTTTGTATTGCAGGACATGACCTATCTGTGTATCTCGGCCTCAGATTCATCCAGTCAAAACCTGTAAGTTGTTTCCCATTCTTTTGCCTCTCAGATTGTGTGCTGCTGGTTGTCAGTCAATAAAAGTTCAGACGATGCAGGAGAAAGGTTTAGTCCATTCGTGCTGTGACATTCTGTATCATTCCTGAGCTTCATATAAGCTAGGGTGTATTCCCAGGGGGAAAATAGCATTTTAGGGCATTTTGTTTTCCATCAAGTTTCAGAATTATTCTACCATGCAGGGTTGAAAATTGGAGTGTTAGAAAGACAATGATTTATTTTCTTTGGAAAGTTAAAGAAAGTGTTTATTTAAAAAAAAAACACGTGTTTTTTTCACCATATAATGCACAGATAATTATAACTCTTGCAGTGATGCTTTTGAGATGAAGCCGAAGAGAGGTGCTGGAAGGGAGCTCCAGGATTTTGTAGGATGCTGGTACTGGGGGGAGGCACCATCCTGCTGCTGCTTTGGGCAACGGGCACCCATAAATCATCCATTTCAACGAGCAAATGGGCAACTCCAAGGGATTTTTCTGTCGCATCAGATCCTAAAAAGCATCAAAACTTGATGCAGAAGGACCAGAGTGAGCCCTGTTTATGGAGGTGCTGGTTTTTCCAGCATCCTTGGGAGCAGCCATGCCTGGGGGTGGGATTCTGCTTGCTCATGCTCCTGCTTAGTGGAAAGAGAAGCTTTACGAGAAAATCCTGCCTCAGCAAGAACTGGGTTTTTTGGGTTTTATTTTTTTTACTCTTTGCTCATTTCTTGGCATTTCTGGCATGTCTACAAAAGGAAAAAAAAAAAAAAGAAGATAAGGCTGGCTGCCGGAAGGAAGACTTGTTCAAGGAACTATTTTCTGCATGTCAGTTTTTGCCTTGGATTTCACAATCCTGGTGAACTTGTGTCCTGCAGAGAAGATGCTTGTGACTCAGGAGCTCAGGAGCCTGATCCCACGCTTTAAGGCTGGAAAAGCACAGGGGGAGTTTTCCTCTGGCTGGCTGCCTGGGGGAAAACACCCTGTGGAGTGTGTGAGGATGGATGGGGTGGCTGAAATGCTCACTGCCCTCCCTGTGGGATGGGTTGGGAGAGGGTGCTGCACACATGGAGTGGGCTGGAGGCACCAGAATCATGTGTTTGCAAGGAAGGGGCCTCCCTGCTGGTCCTGCCAAGGTTCTGAAGAGGAGGATTGGGATCTGGAGAGCCTGGAGCTGTGTGAGCAGCACCTGCAGCCCCTGGGGGATGCTGCCTGCTTGCGAAGATAAGTAGGACAAGATGAAATGCCCTGGGACAAATTTTAAGCAGGGAAAGGCCTCAAAAGATGCTGCTGCAGTGGAGGAGGATGAAGATTATGAGAAGCAGTAGACAAACATTTCCTTCCAGGCCTGAGAGGCTCAGTATTTTCTCTGTGAACACAGTATCAGAGACTCTCTCATCTTTCTGGACAGCAGAACCCCCTGTGATTCCTGAATGTACTCATCCTTGGCTGGTTTCTTAGAAGGAGATGAGCCCAGCACTTCCAGGACGAGGCAAAGAGCACCCCCTTCCATGGGCTAGCAGAGATGGAGGAGATTTTGGAGGGTTCTGCCTTGTCCCCACAGGGAAACCAGCTCCCTTGGGGAGGGGCACAGTGGGAATAACTCTGCTGTAGCTCATGCCCTGGCTTCGGAGAAATCAGGAAGGCTGTGCAGGAACACACCCACCCCATCACGCGGAGGCAGAGGAAGTCCGGCGCCAGAGCAGAGGTGCTGCTGCCAAACAGATCCTCTTCTTCTCCTGGAAAACCCAGGGCTGTGTTGTCAGGGAGGCCACCAACAGCATAAATGACACAGTATTAGGTTTTCTGCCTCCAAACTACCCCAGAGCCCAGTGTGGCTGTGAGGGTGAGCAGCAATGGGCAGCATTTGTTGGAAACACGTGCCGAGGAGAAGAATGCCTGGCTCAGTGTAGGATCTTGGAAGCTCAACAGTTCCAGCATCCCATGCAGTGATGAGCAGGGGGGATGTGTCTCACAGGAGCCTGCGTAACCCTCCCATAAACACCCACCTCTATTCCATCAGTGCCTATGGAGTTAGTTATCCTGTTTTCCAGGTCTCCATCAGAAAGCCCTGGCTCCTACCCTTGTTTTGCTGGTTTGGGTGGATGTGCTCCCTCTGCCTTGCCAGCAGTATCTGGTTATGTTTTTGGGAATGCAGGCACCAATCCATGGACACGACTGTGTTGTTGCTGGCAGCTCTACCTCCATAGCACGGGCACTTCTCCATGCCCTCGCATGGGTGGAAAGGGGACCTCCAGGCAAAATGCCTCCAGAGACACCCTTCTCCCTGCCTTCTTCCCTGCTGGCATCTTTCTATCTTTCTCTTGGAGGGAAGCAAGTGTTTTTGGCATCATTTGGGAATTAGGGTTTAGATGATGGCACAGAATGAGTGCTGATGTGGGAGAGTGCATAAGATGACACCTTTCCCCAGAGGATGTCCCCCTGGGGTTCTCCCTGAGCTGTTTTTTCTGATGGCATCACCATCCTTTCTTGCTTCCTCAAGAAGCAGGAAATCCCCTGGGAAATCTCCCGGGTCTTCCTTCCCAGCAGACGAAGATCATCCCCTTTGCCTTCACCTGGCAGAGGAAGGATCTCTGCTCCCATCCCACACTGGTGGCCCCAGGGCGGTGGGAAGTCCTTGGGAGTGACACAACGGCAGTTTCCAGGATGTCCTGGTGCCTGGCAGGGATGGAGAGCCCTCCCCTCCTCACCTCCTGCCTCTCTCCTTGCAGGCTGCAGCATTTTAAGGAGAGCATCAAGTTCATCCACGAATGCCGGCTTGGTGGGGGAGGCTGCCTCGTCCATTGGTGAGAGCTGCTGGAACCTCCTCGTGTCCCATCAGTCCTCTGGGAGGTGGGGATGTGCTCCCAAAAGGTGTCCTTGACTTCAAACATTACTTGTGGTGGGGAGGGAGGAGAGGAGAAGAAGGAACAGCGGGAGGGTGACAGGGGAAGGTTTCCCTGGACCCACAGGGATGGGTGGTCCATGCGCTGACAACCTGAGCATTCAGAGAGGTGGGACAAGGTGGTGCCACCTGCTTGGAGCCACCAACAGTGGTGAGAGAGGGAGAGAGTTCCTTACCCCTTCCCAATCCATGCCCAGGGAACCCTGCTAGCACCCCAGCAAGGCAGGGTGCCCACGGGAAGCCGTGGGTGTCCCACACCAACCCCCGTGGTGGGAATAACGCTGCTCCCTCACACCGTGCCAGCCTGGCCGGCGTCTCCCGCAGCACCACCATCCTGGTGGCTTATCTGATGACAGTGACAGAGCTGGGCTGGGAGAGCTGCCTGGCTGCCACCAAGGCTGTGAGACCCTACGTCAGCCCCAACTCCGGCTTCCAGCAGCAGCTGCAGGAATATGAGAGGACCCTGCTACAGGAGGTATGTCCTGCCCTGATATCCCCTTAGAGATGTGGTGGACGAGTCTGCAGCCAGACAGGCCTCTTTTTGCATGCAGCTCTCTGCACGACCAGCTGTTTACCCCAGCTGGCTTTTGGGGTTGTTATTTATTACCTGGGGATTTGGGGGTTTGCATGCAAAAAAAAAAAAAAAAAGAGAAAATTGAAAAAAAAAAAAGAAAAAAAGAAGTGTTTATGTGAGTGCACTTAAGGCTCTTTCAAACCTTAAAACCACAGTTATTTTCTCGAGAGTTCAGTTAGGACACAGTGGGAGGGATGGCAGAGCAGCTTGTCCCCTGGGAGCCTCAGGAAGGAGCTGGGCTGATTCCCGGGAATGCAGTACAGCGGGAGCTGGAGGCTGAAAGGGGGAGAGGAGAGGGAGGAAGGCTCTTACAAGCACTGCCGGGATGTCTGTGTGTGCTTGGATCTGGCAGGGCTTCCTCTGAGAGCAAGTCCTCTGCTTTTAGGGGCAGGGACAGGCAGAAGCAAGTGTGGGTGGAGAAATCTTCTCTTTCTTCCCCAGCATGACGTGGAGCAGCAGGTTTTAGGAGAGCAAAAGCTCTGGCTGGCTGGATTCCCATCCTGTGCAAGGGAGGGATGATGTAGCTGAGCCAAGCTGGCTGCCGGCAGCTGGGAATGACAGCGGCATGTTTAACCAAGAGAGCAGAGATCAGAGCTGCACTTTGGAACCAGAAATCCCTCAAAAGCAAAGGGAAAGGCCTGTAAAAGCAGAGCTCCCACCAGGCTGTCCTCCAGCCTCCCACACTGGACCCTGCTCCTTCACCCAGCACTGGGATCTGCAGCCAAGGGGTTTGAGACAGGGGTCCCAAACTGCACATGGGACACAGATGGACCTCTGGAAGGAAAAAGTAACCCCCAACTCGATGTGTACAAGGCAACTCACAGCCCAGGTCACCCCTAAACCTGGTCCCATCCCTGGAGGCAAAGCCCCCCCATTCTTCCACTCCAGCCATGGGCATTGTGCCATGGCCCCATGGCACATGGCAGAGGGGACCTGGTGGTCTCTTCAACCATGTTGAGCCCTTCCCTTCAGGGTGATTTCTCTCCTCCCAGGACAGAGACAGGGCCAGCATGTGACATTGGCCCGAAGTTCAGCCCCTTCCCCAACACCAACTTCCCTTCCCTGGGTGCTGCGGTGGTGGGCGGGCGCTGTCACATGAGGGATGTGGCTCTGCCCCGTTATCACCAGCTTGCAAAAATGCCCGCAGACGAGGGTGGAAAATGCTCCAAGGGATTACAAAACACCCGTGGTGTTGGAGATTCCCTGCGGGGCTTCCCCTGGCCAGGCCAGCGCTCCCCAGCCCTTCCCACGTTCTGGCCACGTCCCAGCACGGACCGTGATGTGGGGTTTGTTCTGTCCTCTCTCCATCCAAGTTATTCCTCCAGCTCCCCAGAATCCAGACTGGATTCAACAGGCACCAGGCTTTCCTCCTTCACCCTTAGAAGATGCTTTGCCATCACTTCAAAGTTTTGCCAGTGGATTTGCAAGCATTTCCCTGAAATACCCAGGCAGAGCCAAGGGTGGGGGTGCTTGGATGTGTTTTCCTGAGCAGTGCGATTTAGAAAGAGCTGCCTTTTCCTTGAAATCCCGTGTGTTCCCCGCGGTGGCAGCAACGGGAAGGGAATGGCCCTCGTAAATGGACTGCTGTTAGCACGGCCCCGGGGGCAAAGGCTGGGAGCGGGGAGGGCTCCGGCATTACTCACCCACAGCTGCATTTGGAGCAGGGGAAGAGCCGGATGGATGCTCCAGCCTGACCGGCTGCTCCAAGCTCCCCCCTTTGCCAGATGAAGGGATTGGCAGGCAGGTCAACCGAGGAGGATGGCCAGGGGTCCCGCGGGGTGGTGGGTGCTGTAGGCACCGTGTCCCCTGGGATCCGATGCCGTGTCCTGTGCTGTGCTTCATGACAAGCAGCCGCTGCCTCACCTTGGCCGTGGGAGGTGGCAAATTGTTCCCGTTGGTGGCTTTGGAGTAGTTTTCCATGTGTATCATTAGGATGCAGGACCAAAGGTATCATGACCTGAGCCTCAGGGGTTTAATTTCCCCATTTAGCCCAGCTGTCATTTGAGCAGGCAGCAGTTTGGAAGCAGAGTGTATGGGAGCAGACCTGGATAAGGGCTGGGCAGGCTGTTCCAGGGGAAAAGTCTCATCCCTTGTTGGTTAAAACCTGTGAGGAGCATCCCTTGGTGCCTCAGTTTCCTTCATTGCAGGGACCTCAGATGGGACCCTGGGAGGCTGGAACGGGGAAGATGCTCCCTGGGACTGTCCAGCCAGCTCCTCACTGCAGGAAGAACGCCTTGAGCGTGCAGCTGTGGTTGCAAGCTGGCAAATGGTGCTTATCTGGGCTTGATGGATAAAGAAGGAAGGAAGGGACCAAGAGCAGCAGCAGGCTGAGGGGTAAGGTTAGAAAAGGAAGTCAGTGAGCTCAGAGAAGACAGTGTGGATGTGAGAGAGGGCAGAGATGGGCATCCTGGTGATGGACCTGCTCCCCTGTGGTGCTGGCACACCATGGCCAGGCTGCCTTTTCCCCTCTGCTGCTATCCCAAATGAGCTGGGTGCTCCTGGCACTGGGAGAGAGGAGGAGGAGGGCAGTGGATTAGTGGTCAGTGCTGGAGGAAATGGGCTGTAACCACTTCTTGCTCTGGCTTTAAAAGGAAGTCCCTGGGAGCAGCAGCAGCAGCAGGGTGCTTCCCCCACTCCCGCCTGCTCCTTCCCTCCTCACTGGATGGGGGGTGTCAGCTCCAGCCTGGGTGTTGGGTGCTGAGCCTCGGTGGGTACCAAGCCTTGGTGGCCAGGCTGGACTTCCTGTGGAGCTTCGTCCCTCTGGATGGTTTGCATGGGAAGGATGTTTCCCCCGTGAGTAGCTGGCATGGTTGCCTGCCCCAAATCCTGTCACAAATCCTTCCTAGTGGTTGTTTTCTAGCACGGAATACAGATCTGGCTCCAGGGGTCTTCCTGTCTGCAGGTGGCAAGTGTGTAGCAGCTGTGGTGAGTCCCACTGTCTGAGGGAGTGGATTTGGGAAATCCAGACATTCCCAGTGGAAATCCCCTCTGCCTGAGCTGACTTTCCCTGACTGCAGGAGAGGGGGATGCCACCAGGGTCAGTCTCAGACTTTCTTCTGTAGTGATTCATCCAGATCTGGCAGGACGGGACTGAACTACCAATCCTGCTGTCCTGGTTTTGAGAAGCCAGAGCCGTAGCAAGGGCACCTTGCCCTGGGGGTGCCAAGGCTGGGCAGTTCATGGAGGTTGCTTTCCTGTCCCTCTGGTTCCCCCAGCTGCACTCCATGCCTGTCCCTGTGCTACTCTGTTGCAGGGCTCTGATGCTCAGTCTCTCTCTGCCCCCTTTACACCTGCAGGTCCCTCCATCCTTTTCTTAAGGTGTTTGGTGTTGTTAGGTGTGCTCCTACCACTCATCCCCAGTAAGCCCTTGCTGGAGCAGCTGGTTCCCAACTACTCAGGGAGAAGGCAAAGCCCTGCCTGTTCCCTGTGAGCACTGGACAGCCGGCATGGCAGGTCCTGGCAGAGCTGCCCGTCCCTGCCCACTCTCTTGGGTGCTGCCATCTGGGGCTGTCTGGCTGTTTCTCATTCAGCAGTAACGGGAAACATTTCTGTGGACCATCTCCTGCTTCTCAACCACCTCCAGACCTCAGCCTGCTGCCAGCTGGCCCCTGGCCACCTGGATGCTCCAAACTGCCACCAGAGCAGTCTGGCTGCAATGAGGAGTGGGGAGGAGAGGTGCCCCACAGGCTCCTGGTGCTGAGGAAAAGGCTCTGACAACAAACCTGCCTCACCTTGCAAGAGCCAACTTGGCCCTGCTGGTCGTGACAGCAAGTCCAGCTTGTCCCTGTGGGAGAAAGAGTTGGGAAGCTTTCCTTACAGGAATTCAGGCACACGAGGAACTGCAGCGGCTTCTTGGCAAAGAGAAGCAAATAAAGCTGCTGTCCCAGCTGCAGCCAGTGTGGGAGGCTAAGGATGCTGCCAGCTCTCCAGGCCCATCCGTGCCAGGCTGGGAATGTGGGGAGCGCTGAGATGTGGGGAGTCATGGCATCTGTGGTACGATGTGTGTGGACTCCTGTGAAATTGGGATTTTCCTGCATGCTGGTTGTGGCTGGGGATCCCCTGGCCCTTGCTGAGGGGGACTGGGCTGCAGTGGGCATTGCTTGGCTCTTGCTGCTTTCCACTGTTGCAGTCCTGCTCCCTACCTGGGGATGTCTCAGCCCCTGGTGACCCTGGCAGTCTGTTTTGGCTTTTTCCTCACAGTATCGTGCCTGGATCCGCCGTGACTATGGCAGGAACCCATTCCAGGACCAGGAGGAGCTGCAGCGCTTGCTGGGCCAGCAGAAGCAGGGGCAGAAGGAGCAGCAGCTGGGGAGCAGGGATTGCTCCTGGCTCCGCTCTGCAGCTCCCACCTACCCACCTCCCTGCCACACAGGTGGCACTGGCGGCAGCAGATGGATGAACAGATAAGCAGCTGGCTGCTCTTGGGCAGGCGTTGGCCTTGGGACTTGGAAAACTCACTTCCCCTTGCCAAGCACCTCTGGGGGTTCATGTCTGGGGCAGAAAGCTGCCAGCACCGGCCCTGGGCTCCAGGGCTGGAGCTGGAGGGACAGGACTCACAGACCCCTCTCTTGGCTGCCAGCTCAGTGTGTACCCCTGGGCAAGCCAGTTAATTGGTGACAGGGTCTTGCTCTGTCCTGTTCCCCCATTCCCAATGGATCACGGCCACTTTTCATCCCCAGAGCAGCAGCCAGCCCTGTCCCTCTCTCTGACATCTTGATACTCGATACTCTCTTCTGGCAGGGCATGGGAATGCAGACCTTGGAAAGCCATAATGGGATGAGATGGAGAAAGGCCACCTTGTCCTCTGCTTTGCAGTGACACTTGGGCCGATGTAGCTTGCCCTGAGGAGGGAGGGATGAATCCTGGGTGTCGAGATGCTGCTTAGCCCTGTCTGGCACCCAGAGGGATGGGAAGATGGGCTGGGGGCTCCTGGGGCTGCAGATGTGCCTCGATGTTCTTGGACTTTCCTGGTCAAGCCTGTCCTTGGCAAACATATGTCTGGCATTTTTCTTAACCCACCCACAGGGAGGGGGGAAATCCAGAAGTGCTGGAGGCTGCCTGTCCCACTGCTTCCATCCCCAGAGCCAAAGAGGCTTTGGGTTTTCCCTGAGCCTGATCTGAATGTCCCTGTTAGCAAAAAAAGCCAATTGCTTGGTTGGACTCAGTTAACCCATGGACCAGTTTAATGCTGCCCCTCTCCTACAGCACTTTTTAATATCAAAAGACTGTGACCATGTCCTGCTTTTCATCCCAAACTCATTTCCAGGGCTTTCATTGGCAGGAATCCCCCTACCTGTCCTATAAGGAAGGGGACTCATCCCATTCAGCCCTTCCACATGGAAACCTTCAACCCTTCCATGCCACTTTGCCCTTTTACTATAAATACCTTGTTTGACTTCTCAAAAATATCTGTTCTGAAATTCCTTCTGAGAAAAAAGGCATTAAAAATATTTCTAGGAATTCTCCTAATCAAAACTTCTGAGTACTCGAAGTGTAACAGCACCAGGAGTGACTCACCCAAATCCTAATAAAGACAAGACTGATTAAAAGCATGATGATGGCTGGACTTGATTTGTGGTATTCCTAGTGGGAACAGAGAGATGGAATGACATGACCGCTCTGCTGATGTGTCCTGTTTCTCATTTTCTTGATGAGAACCACCAGCAAAATCAGAAGATTTAGAGACTCAATGTTTAGCCATTATATATAGAATTCTGGGAAAAAGAAATATGGAAGCTTTTCCCACCTTTTCCAATGGAGAAAAGGGTCCCTGTGGCTGTTATTCCACATGGGACTAATGCCATGGTTTGTGCCTGCAGCTTGCTCTGTGTGGGAAAGCAATTAATGAGATCAAGGCCCATAAAAAGCTGTTGATGGAGCGGACTGAAGGGAGGTTGAGCAAATTGGATCAATACTGGATTTAGAGCCTCCGTTATCATTTCAGGAAGCAGAAAAATGGAACTTGCACACAGGAAGAAAAAAGAGAAGAAAGTGGGTTTCTGGTGTTAATAGGAAGTCATTGGAGATGGGTGATAACAGAGATTGGGTCTGCAGTAGGTGTGATAACCTCCACAGAGTGCTGTCTGTGCTGTCCCTGCTCCAGCCTGGGTGTTAATGTCCTTCCTGTCCCACAACTGCCCATCCTGGGATTCAAACATTCCCCAAGGAACCGTGGCACCAAAGCAAAACTTGGAAAAATCCCCCAGATTTGGGGTACCACAAGGGATGCTCCCTGTAAACTGCAGCATCCCCCATGCCTGGCATCATAGCAACAACTGTGCCCAAACAGCATCTAAACCAAATTTCCCCCAAATCTGCGGAGTGACCTCGGTGAATATACATATTTTTCCACTCTGGCCACATCAGTGGGACCTGTGGTGGCTTTAGGCTTTCTGGGAGCTGGAATGCAAGCCCTGGGGCAGGTAAAACCAGGCTGATTTCCACTCCTTTCTGCATTGCAAAGAGCACTGCACACTTGGCTGCTCAGCTCTCCTGTGCCACATCAGCTTTCCCGGAAGCCTGGTGCCTCTGGCACAAGGAAAATCACTCCACTGAAGCATGAATGAGCTTCCCAGGGTGTTGTTCACACACGGGGAAATAGTTCACAAAAAATTCCTGGCCCTGTTGCTCCCCCTTGGCATCCATGTCTTCTTTTGCCAGCCATGGGCAGGGCTGTGGGGCATCTCACTCCCAGCCTAAACTAAATGCCTGAAAACCCATCTTAACAGAGTTATTATTTTATCCTTACTCCAGAGAATTAAGATGTTGCCTTTCCAGGCTGCCTATGAAGTGGCAGAGCCAAAATGAAGTGATGGGGTCACCCCACTCCATTGCTGTGTTTCCAGGTCTTTGGTCTTCAGAGGGGATGGAGAGGTTTGATTATATGAAGACCCTTTTAAATGTCCTGAATTTGCCCCAACTTTTACAAAATTAACAGGTTTTTTACAGTGATATCTCCATCTGGCACGAGGAGGCAGGATTAATGTTGTGAGGGACAGTGATACAACCCCCCCTGCAAAAAAGTTCAACATTTCTTTTGTCAAAGAAGAGAATTAATGCTCCTGACCGCATCTGGTTGCAAAAGATGTTTTTGGCTCTCCCTGAATCTCGTGGGGAGGGATCTGATGAGGATCAGTCGGGTGTTTAAAAACAAGGACTGTTACAGCCTTTCTTTATTAGAAATGACAGGAAAGGTTGTGCACCTTGGATCTTTACTTTTATTAAACCATCTGTGCAGCTCCATACATTTCACATTTCTCTGTATTACCCACATGGGAGTAATTATGGTTTTCTTCCAAGAAATCTGAGTGTAATCTGGTAATCCCAAAAAAAAACCCCCTCTGAAGTCAGGCTGCAGATGGTCCTTTATGCGCTGCTATGGCCAGAAGCCCTGGCTGGGCACGGCCAGGCTGGGCTGGGGGAGCTGGACACGGCCAGGGCACTGAGTCTGGCTTGGGAACAGTAGGAATAGCCAGGGCTAATGATCCAGGACTGTGGGTTGATCCAGGAGGGAACTAGGATCTGCCAGGGGATGGACTGAACTGGAATCAGAAGACTAACCTGGAACAGGGCACGGACCAATCTGGGATGGGAGAGATTGGTCTGGGGCTGGGGAGGGACCAATCTGGGACTGGGAATGGACTGAGCTATGACTGGGGAGACCAGCTGGAAACTGGGGAGACTGGCTGGAAACAGGTGAGGGATCAATCTGAGACTGAGGAGAGTGATCTGGGACTGGGGATGGAACAATCTGGTAATGGGGCAGGACTGAGCTGGAAGCGGGGATTGGAGACACTGGTCTGTGGCTGGGGAGGGACCAATCTGGGACTAGGGAAACTGATCTGGGACTGGCTGGGGAGGCTGGTCTGGGACTTGGAAGACTGGTATGGGACTGGATTGATCTGGGACTGGGGAGACTGATCTGGAAATGGGGAAGGTTGATCTGAGGCTGAGGACGGATTGATCCGGGGCTGGGGATACTGATGTGAGACTGGGGACCGACTGATCTGGGACTGGGCATGGACCAGCCTGGGACTGGGAAGAGAGTGGTCTGGGACTGGGAAAAATGGTTTGGAAGTGGGCGTGGATTAACCCGAGACAGGGAAGGCTGGTGTGGGGTGGGGAGGGCCCGACCTTGGCGAGGCTGAGCTCAGCCCAGTTGGGGTCAGCACCGGGAACGGCCCGACCCGGGACGGACCCCGGACATGGGCGGGTCACCCCGGTCCGGCCCCGCCCCCTGCGGACAACGCCCCGCCCCCTCGCTCGAGGCCCCGCCCCCTCCGGATCAGCTGATTTCGGGGAAGGCCGCGCGCTTCAGAGAAAGCTGCGCGGGCCGCGCGCGCCCCGCCGGGCGGCTCCCCATTGGTCGGCGCGACGTTTGGGAGGCGGCCTCCTATTGGCGGAGCCGGGCAGGGGCGGGGACAGGGCCGGCCCCACCTCCCCGGCTCCCATATAAGCCGGGGGCGGCGCGAGGCGCGGGTGCGGCACCGGGAGCGGGACGGGAGGGACGGGATCGGCACCGGGAACGGGCAGGTATCGGCACCGGCAGCGTCCGTGGGAGGGCAGGGACCCGCCGCGGCGACTGCCCGCACGACTACGGGGAGGGGCAAGGGACTTTTCGGGACCGTGGTGATAAGGGGCGAACGCTGCGGGAGGTGCTGTCCCCGTTTCCCCGGGGCACAGCCTGGGATGGGCGGGTTGGAGCTGCGGTGCTGGACCGCAGGGGGATAGTCCGGGGCTGCCTCTGCCCGCCCGATTTGCTGGCGGACGGTCGCCCCGAGTGGGGAGCTCGGGAGGGCGCCTTGCCCATGTCCTGAGTGTGTTGCCTCTGGTAGTGATGGGAAGAAGCTTTCTAGAAAATGAGGTAACTTAGAGTCCCATTTAAGCAGGATTTTTGAGGTTTTCGGTGTGACAGGTTTGGTACAGGAGCCCCCAGGAAAGGCTGTGTGTACCCCCGTCCCTCTAGGGATGAGCTGTGGCGTGTCTTTTGGAACATCCAGCTGGGATCCAGAGTTGTGCCCTCGATGGTGTTTTGGCTGTTGCTGTTGGTTCTCACAGTCTCTGAAAGCAGACTGTGCTGTGCATGGCCAAGGGCATCACTGTGTCCTGCTGGGCAGCAGTGGAGAAGGGACAGAATTTGGTGGCACGGAGCTGGTGGGAGCCTGTGGCAAAGTAGGAGCTGCTCTGTCTTAGGTTATGCTAGGAACAACCTTGTTTTCTCCCCAAAATCCTTCAGTGGGGCAGTAAATAGCAAATGAATGATGGAGAGGCAATCTTGTAAAATTTGCAGGAGGGCTGTGAGCTCAAAATGCCTGGAGAGCTGATGCTACGGCTGCTGGTCACTTCTGCCAGGCCATGAGCTCCTGCAGGTCATGGCATAGAGGTGACTGGGGGTGCAGGGAGAGCTGAGCCTGGAACTTTCCTTCCGCCTGGGTGGGAGAAGCTTTCACATGGGTCTTCCATGAAGTCACCCAGAGGTTTTGGCTAGAAATGACCTGAGGTCCCCAGCAAGGGTGGTTTGGTTTCATCTTGCTCCATCCTGGCATTGTCTCTCTGTTTCAGAGGTTGGTTGTATGTTCCCCATGACTGTGGTGACTTTTGATGCTGCTTGGAGTCACCTGCTCCCCAAACAGGCAGTGCCTGGTGAGAGGGGCCGCTTTTCCTCTGGGGCAGATCCTTGTGCCAAGACCAGGGACTGCTCTAGGACTCATCACTAATGGGTGTCTGCCCTGGAATGTCCTGTCTGGTGTCACTTGCTCAGGTGTTTTAATCCCCATCCATCTGCTTTCTATGTGACTTATCCCCCAGCAAAATAGGAGTAAGCAGAGCACTAAGTCAGCTGGTTCTGTGAGCAGAACTTTGATAGAGCCAGAGGAAGAACTTGTAGCAATTCAGAGGAAATTGCCTTGATTTTTGTGGTTGTGAAAGAAGCAGGGGTGAGTATTTTAGTCACAGAATTATAGAATAATGGAATCCCAGAATGGTTTGGGTTGGAAGGGACCTTAAAGATCATTTCATTCCAACCCTTTGCCATGGGCAGGCACTGGTACATAGGACCCTCAGAGATGCTAGAAGCTTCTTGTCCCTGCAGGCAGTGCCACTGCCAGCTGTGCATGGGGAAAACCAGCCGGATCCCTGTGCCCCAGCTGTGGTGGGATGGTCCTGGAAGAGCTAACAGGGCTTGGCCCTCTCCCCCCATCCAGGATGTGTGACCGGAACGGTGGCCGGCGGCTCCGGCAGTGGCTGATCGAGCAGATTGACAGCGAGATGTACCCCGGGCTCATCTGGGAGAACGAGGAGAAATCCATGTTCCGCATCCCCTGGAAGCACGCCGGGAAGCAGGACTACAACCAGGAGGTGGATGCTTCTATTTTCAAGGTAGGGGCAGATATTTGATGCCTTTTCTTGGTGAACTGTGGTCTCTGTGGTGCTGTTTTGTCCCCTTGATGAGTCCCACTGATGAGACGTGTCCGTGATGAGCCTGAGTTTTGCATCTCTAACCCTTGCAGGAGGTGCTTCAACCTGCAATTGGTATCCCAGGTTCTTTTGGGGGTATTTATTCCTTTCTGTGAAATGTTGGTACCAGTTCTGGTACCAAGAACCACAGCACCCTGAAGAGGCTCACAGCCCCATCCAGAGCTGCTTTTTTAGACCAAAAACCAGTTCATACAGGTTCACTAGGTTTGCTTTTATCATATTTGAATCCAGGTCTTACATGAGAAGGAGATCAGTGTGTTCATTTTGACCTACTCTAAACTTGTCAGCTTTTCTAGATAAAAGGCTGGATTTATAAAAAGCAACTAAAAAGACTTGGCAGGAGGGAAGGAAAGATTTACTGATGCAGGGGGGATTTCCAGTTTAGGGGGAAAATGGGAAAATTCCTTACTGAAACAGAAAGGTCAGGTCTTCCCCAGGAATCCCCTTCCCTCTGCCCTATTTCCAAATATCTGTACTGGTGAGGGAATTTACTTTCAGGGCAGTGACAGCTGGTTAGCAGCTGTTTTGGGAGCACTGAGTTACGAAGATGGCACTGAATTCATCATCTGAAGATACAAAAAGAGCTAGGAAAGAAATAAATATGTATATTTAAAAAATATCTCTTTTCCATCCAGAGTAAAATGTATTCTCCTTCCAAAAGCACAAATTATGCTCTGATCTTAAAGGGAAAGCAGCTTTCATTTATTACTTAGGAACTGGAAAATGAAGGTTATTTTGATTTTTATTTGAGGTGTTACTGGGGTATTAGGAACAACAGTTTCAGCAATGATTCTTCAGATTCCCAGCTGGTGCAGAGATGAAGCCACATATTATGATCTTGACCTTTGCTTTTTTAAAACCTGAGTTTTAAAAGAGTTTTTTGCATCCCTGGGGCAGTTAGTGTTGCTCTACACCCAAATACCCACCCCCAGGTGGTCAGGGCTGTGCCTCTGTCTGCAGTCTAGGAGTGAAACAACAAATACCCATGGGATGGCTGGGAGGGGGCAGAGCAAGATGCAAAATGTTCTCTGCAGCCCCAGCTCCTTCCTCCCTGGGCTCGAGAGGGTTTGTAGAGCTCGGGTGGAGGATTACTTTCTCTTTTTTTTTTTTTTTTTTTTTCTCTGTTGTTGTTCTGTGCTTTAGGCCTGGGCTGTCTTCAAAGGCAAGTTCAAAGAAGGTGACAAAGCTGAGCCGGCCACGTGGAAGACGCGGCTGCGCTGTGCTTTGAACAAGAGCCCTGACTTTGAGGAGGTGACAGACAGGTCCCAGCTGGACATCTCCGAGCCCTACAAGGTCTACAGGATCGTGCCAGAGGAGGAGCAGAAATGTGAGTGCCCCAGTGAAGGACTGAGCCCTGTTGTGGGTCCATCTGTAACCATGGACTCGTGCTGCTGACCTGTGTCTGAGCAGAGCTGCTTGGCCAGACCCTGCTCTGGGGCTGTCTCTCTCTGCTTTTCCTGCTTTGCAGATGTCCCCATGTCACTGTGGTGGCCAGGAGGGGAGGAGGAAGGACAGGCTTGTTTTTCTAGGCCCCTGAACAGCTACTTAGGGGACAACTACAGCATTGTGTAGGCTTCCATCCCCTAAGGATGCTGCAGGGGCAAATCCCGCATCCTTCCCTGCTTGGGGGAGGTACGTGAGCCCAAACCCCTTGTCCTCCCAATATCTGCCCTCTGTGGATGGTGGGGAGCTGCAATAAATCCCTCTCTTGCCAGCAGTGATGGAGAGGCAGCAATTTTGCAGAGCTGCTGTGATGTCTGGTGTGGCCCCGGTCACACTAAGTATATCTCTATTTGTGGTTAGGGGTGTGTGTGCTTTTTTCCTTTTTTATGTAAGCTTAAAATTTGCAAAAAAAATTAATTATTTTGCTCTCAGGAAATCTGCCTTTAGCATCTCTGTCTCTTCCAGCCTGTTCACACAGGGGGCTGTGCTGCCTCTATGCAAATGGCACTGCAGGTTCCCACCAGCAGCATGACTGCACTGGGGTGGCTGGTGGAAAAAAGGAGAAGCAGCAGCAACCCCAGTCTCTGGGGTGCTCAAAAAACCCTCCAAACCTCTCCTCTGCTCTAGCTGTGTTCTAGCTAGCCAGAATTTTGATTTTCCTTGCTGCTGCTCGCTGTACAGTGGGACAGTGGGTTGTAAACTTCATTTTTGGCGTCAAAAAGCAGCTGTGGAGGGAGCTGTGAGCCTCTCCAAGGTGCTGTTACATGGCTCTGCTGTGCTGTGGTTCTTGGTTTCACAACTTTCATGGGATGAAAGATTTTTAAAGCCCATCGTTGAGATGAGGTGTGTGTGTCCTCACTGCATCCCTGCCTCTCCTTCCAGGCAAAGCAGGTGCTGGCAATGGGAGCAGCCTGAATGACGTCACGGAGATGGACTGCAGCTCCTCTGCAATCGATGACCTCATCAAAGAGGTAAGTCCTCACTGTGGCTGCAGGTCACCTTGGCTGGAGGGGCACTGAGGGGCCAAGTTGTCTGATAAAGCGTTGCCTCCCAAAAATTCCAACTGTAAAACCCTGGGGATCAGCAGCTCATTCATGTGAGCCAGCATCAGGATGTGGCTGTGATGATGTTCCTGCTTCTCATGGTCATCTGGGTGGGCGAGACCTTCACTAGGGGATGGAGTCTGTGTCACAGCTCTGTTCCTCTTCTCAGCCATGTCACATCCAGCTGCCTATCAGTAGCTCTTGAGGGTGTTATTTGAGTGTACAACCTGGGCAATGCCGGACTTGGTCTTTCCAACCCAAAAAATTCATTGGCATCCTGTTGGCATTGCCATTTGGACCCTCTCTGAGTGCTGCAAGTGCCTCACCGGAGGGCAACTCTGCCCAAGGCATCAAACCTGCTCTGATCTCAGTATCTCGTCCCCCACAGCCCTCCTGTGTGGATGAATACCTGGGGATCATCAAGAGGAGCCCCTCACCCTCCCCAGAGACCTGCAGAAACCCCCCAATACCTGACTGGTGGGTGCAGCAGCCCAACCCTGGTAAGTGGCTGACAGCGTGTGTGGTGTTTGGGACTGAGGTTTGTCTGGGGCAGGAGAAGTCTCCCTGTGCAGTGATACATAACAGACAGCAGCTGCATGTTGTCTTTCTTATTAAGAGTATTTAAAGTACTGATTATGAAATCCTCCTGGGAGTTTTTGCTGGCATCTCCTGTGTGGGAGCTGGGAAACCTGGGACCAAAAACCAGAGTGATGGTGGGGGAAAACAGGGGGATTGGGGTTTGGGAGATGGGCATGTAGGCTCAGCTCGGCTTTCTCTGCCCACAGCGTTGCCCCTGATGAATGGATACTCTGGCTATGAGCAGTATCATTCAGGTAAGGCACCTCACCTGGACACTGGATACCTCTCTGGGGTTCAGCCTCTGTGTGTGGTGGCAGAAGGTGGCTCTGACTCTGCTCCTTGCCTTGAGAGGGAGGCTTTGCTCTGGGTTTAGGAGGTGCTGCACCCCCCTGATTATCCACAGGGTTTTCACACTGAGCAGTGACACATCCTGCCTGGCGTGGCTGCTGTGCTGGGATGTTGGGATGCTGGGATAAGCTGTGCCTTTGGCATGGGGGGATCTGCCCACAGCAAGGAGAGAGTGGAGCAAAGGCAGGAGGAAGGGGTTCCATGTGTTTTATGGCCACAAGCTAAAGCACAAGAAGTTCCACCTCAAGATGAGGAAGAACTTCTTTCCATGGAGGGTGGCAGAGCACTGGAGCTGCTCAGGGAAGGCGTGGAGTCTCCTCCTCTGGAGACATTCTAAACCCACCTGGATGTGTTCCTGTGTCACCTGCTCTGGATGACCCTACCTTGGCAGGGGGATTGGACTGGAGGGTCTCCAGAGGTCCCTTCCAACCCCACTGATTTTGTGATCTTGGGAGCTCTCACTTCTGACCAGCACTGTACCAGTCTAAATGCCCTGGGAGAGATGTCCCTTCATCAAGTGAGACTTGCTCCCAGGAAACTTTGCTGCCCTCACAGAGTTTGGGCACTGAGTGAGGAGCAGGCATGCTTTGCCTTCTCCTGATGAGACATCTGTGTCCATCACCTTCCAGGTTACTCCCAGATGGTGATCAGCTTCTACTACAGCGGGAAGCTGGTGGGCCACGTCAGCACCTCGTGCTCTGAGGGCTGCAGGATCGCTCTGGGCCAGCCCTCTGGCCACGGGGAGAAGCTCTATGCCCCGGATGCCCTGGAACATGTCCCGTTCCCCTCGGCCGACGCCATCCCGAACGACCGCCAGAAGCAGATCACCAGGAAGCTCTTTGGGCACCTGGAGAGGGGTGTCCTGCTGCACAGCAACAAGCAGGGCATCTTCATCAAGAGGCTGTGCCAGGGCAGGGTCTTCTGGAGCGGGAACACCGTGGCCTACAAGGACAGGCCCAACAAACTGGAGCGGGATGAGGTGATGAAGATATTTGACACCAGCTTGTTCTTCAGAGGTTTGTAAGAGCCTTCTGTTCTTGCTTCTTGGCATTGGGACCTCTGCCCTTTCCTGTGGGAAATAAATCCCTGGACTAGTTGATTTGAGCTGATCAGCCAACAGGTGTGGTGAACAGCCATGGTGAGCAGGAATGGGGTTAGGAAACCTTCAGGAGGGGGAAGGAGGGGATGGAATGAGGAGGGTGGTCCCCATAGTTCTGCCCAGAAACTTCTCCCTGGAGAAGGTGGAGCAATTCTGGGATCCCAAAACCTTAGGACAATGCATAAGGAATTTCTGGAGCCTGCACCCAGTGAGGGGATCCACTTGGGCCATATGGTGGGGTTGAAAGGATAGAGCCTTTTTTCCTTGGGGCACTTTGAAGTTAGCACTCTCCATCACTGTGTTCCCTGAGTGCTCAGGATGAGTAGGTGATGCTACCAGATCTAGGAAGGCATAACCTGGTATTTTGGGTCCCTTGTTTTGTCCCAGTTGGAGGCTTTGCACGATGAAAGTGGCTTCTGGAGCCCACAGCTTCCTTTAACAGCACAGAGTGGTTGATCCCAGAGCTATGTAACCAAGGCTGGCAGCTTCCAAGTGTTGCCTTCTCCTTGCAGAGCTGCAGCAGTACTACAGCAACCAGGGCCGCTTCCCAGACAGCAGAGTCATGCTGTGCTTTGGAGAGGAGTTCCCAGATGCTGTGCCACCAAGGTGTAAGCTCATCCTTGTCCAGGTACGGAGGGTTGGGGTAAAAAAGGGTAACGTGGTCCAGAAAAGGTGGGAATTTTGGCAGCAGAGCTCTATGAGTAGGGCTTGAGCTTCAAACCCTGGAGGTGCAGGGAATTTGGGTGCCTGAATTGGTGGGGTGGCAGGTGTGATGGGAGTGTTGGCTTATCCACCGCCTCCTGAGAGGTGCTTGGGCTGTTGCTTGTCAGATTCCTTGGTCTGGGTGGATCTTGTTTGCAGACAAAGCTCCTGAATGGTAAAAGCCTTTCTAAACAGCTACAGAAAATCATCTCTTCCTCCTGTTCCTGCTTCTTGGTACTAGGACCTCTTCCCTTTCCTGTGGGAAATGGGGAAGTAAATCCCTGGACTGGTTGATTTAGGCTGATGAGCCATCAGATGTGGTGAACAACTGTGGTTGGCAGCAGTGGGGTTGGGAAACCTTCAGGAGGGCGAGGGAGGGGATGGAATGAGAGGGTCAGTCCTCATGGCTCTGCCCATAAACCTTTCCCTGGAGGATCTGCAGCAATTCTGGGATCAAAAAGCTTTGGGGCAGGGGTTTTCTGGAGTCTCTTAGGCCAGCCGGGCTGCAGCAGCAGGGACATGACACGGAGGGCACAGGGAGGGTGTTGCATCCCTCCTTGGGCAAGGAGAGACCCACCAAGTCTGTGAGGTCCTGGAGGGGACTTTACAAGGTCAGAGACTGGTCCTGTGCCTCCCTGCCTAACTTTCTGACCTGGTCACCTCCTGCCTTGGTTGTCTGCACCAGAGGATCACTCTGCATGTCCTTGGACACCCACCAGCCTGTCCTTGCACCTCAGTATCTCCCTGGGAGGAGCTCCTGTGACTGCTCCTTTGTTCCTTGACTTATTCCATGATTTTTCTTCTTGCACAGGTGGAGCAGTTGTATGTCAAGCAGGTGGTGGAGGAGGCTGGGAAGACCTGCAGCAGCAACCCCATGCTCCCCATGGCTGACGAGCCCCAGCATGACCAGGTGTACAGGATCTTACAGGACATCTGCATGACACACCAGCGGCCGCTCTTCCGAGAAAACCAACAGATTGCTGTCTGAGCCTCCTCCTCTGCACTCAGTCTGGTGGTTTGGGTTGATCTAGACCCAAACTGGTCCCACGAGTGCCTAAAATCCCATTTTGGAAAAGTTGGGTTTTGTTCTTTGCTGTTTCCAGTCCAGAGTCAGTATAAATCCAGTAGTAAAAATTGCCGTGAGCAAGTAGGTTGGAGGCTCAGTGTCCATTGTGCAAACAATTTATGATAAAAATGATTTGTTGTAGTCCCAGGACTGTTTATAGCTCATGGCTGGGGGAGGAGGGAGTGTCTAAGCTGTGCAGGAAGGTCAGGGCTGGCTTTGTTTGTGTTGCCTTTGTTAATAGCCAGTCAAGCAGAACCAAAAATCAACAGCTATAACGACTTGGCCCCACGATCTGCAACTCAGACCTTGCTGAGAATAGTAATTGGGTAAGAGGTGAATCTTGGAAAAGCCTTAAAATGCTCAAATTTAGGAAATTATTTCTGGGAATCAGCTTTCCCCCTCCAAAGAGTCCTGCTGATGGAAGACAGGGTGTCCCTTCCAAGGAGAGTTTCTGAAATTCCTCTTTATTTTTGCTATGAGATTTATTTTTGCTATGAGGTTTATCTTTCCTCCCAACGTATATGGAAATTTGGAAACTATTGCAGAGATTCTATATGTAAATTTTGAATATCAGAACTATAGGAATCTTAATTTTTTCCTAACCAGAGACAGAGTTTATATAAATATAAATAAATCTTTAATTTTAAAGATCGCAGCGTAGTGTGAATAGTTTGGCTTCACCCTCCCAAACACACGTGTTGGGCTCTCCCAGGCGTGACCAGGCAGCGTCATCCATGTGTAAATCCTTGTTAACATGCTCTGTGTGTGCCCCCAGCACTGGGGACCTGCTGGGCCATGGGGCTCATGCCTTACAAACTGGGCCAGCACATGTAGGCGTGCCACCAAGCTGCCTATTTATTTTATGCTTGAGGTTCATTAATTGTTTTGTGATTTTTTTTTTAATTTCCCAGCAATTAAAGTGCTATGTTTTGTATTTCTCTCACAGAGTGGTTTTTGGGTGCAGTGAGTGGGGTCTCAAAGCTGGTGAGGAGCGTCTGGTGTCTCTGACTTGCTCATAATTTGGTCTTACCTGGGGTGGGGTTTGTGTTCAGCCTCTATCAGCTCCTTCCTGATCTAAAACTTCCTGGATTCATCTTCTGGCAGGAAAGAAAAGAGTCAAATTGCTGTGATGCAGTGTAGGGAAGGAAAGGGTATCACTTGCAGATCCTTCATCCCAGGGAGGATGGAGGGACATCCCTGCTCATCTGCCACAGCACTGACCTGGGTGTTCGTGGCTCTGTGCCCTGGGCTGTGATGCTTCAAGGTGATGGGATGGGGGCAGTTATTTAAAGTTCTACTCAAAGGCTTCCTCTTTTCTCTCTCCCATGGAGTTGGGAGTGTTTCACCCCTATCATATTGTGGGCAGCCAAGTACCTTACACTTGCTCGTTCCCTTTTATCCCTTCAGAGGGGAGGAAAACTGGAAAGAAAAGGTAAACCTAGTGCCTTCAGATAAGAGCAGTTTATAGTTTTTTAAAATTCTTTTAATTAAAGAAAAAATTCTTCCCTGTGAGGCGGGGGAGGGATGCTGGCACAGGTTTCCCAGAGAAGCTGTGCCTGCCCCATCCCTTAAAGTGTCCAGGTTGGAGGGGGTTTGGAGCAGCCTGGTCAAGTGGAAGTTGTCCCTGCCCATGGCAGGGGGTAGAATGAGGTGAGCTTTAAGGTTCTTTCCAACCCAAACCGTTCTGTGATTCTAGCTGAAAAAAAGAGTAGATACTGATACTTACACAAATAAAAAGGAATAAAACCCAAGAGAAACAACTGATGCACAATACAATTGCTCATCCCTCCTAAGAAGAAAATTATCTCAGGGGAAACCAGGATACTTCTCCATCCAGATTTCTCATGGGCCCTGGTCTAGTGGGGGTGGGTGGTGTTTGTGAACCACCAAGGGTGAAAAGGGAGCATCTGCCTTGGTCAAACGAGGTCAGTGTTGCAGCAGGGACAAAGGTGAGCTCCATCTCCTTCCCCACAGCAGACCCTGCCCTGAGCCAAGGGGCACAGGCAGGGAAAAATTGGTCTTCATGGGGTGATCCTGGAACCTAAGGTACCAGGGATGCAGGCACTTCTGAGAGGGATGGCTGCAGATCCAGGCAGCTAGAGGCTGAGTCCCCTTAGAAGATGCTGAGGAGGTCGAAGCAAAACTGGCCTCTCTACTTGGGTATCAAAGCAGAGCTGCACTTTTCTGCTGATCTACCTTTCTCTGTGGATGACAGAGCTCTTCTCAAGCATGAGTGTGTGCTCAGGGCACAGTCAAGGTGTGAGGACCCTGACCTGAGGTGAGTTGACCACAACTCATGTCTGCCACGAGGCTCTTCAGTCTGCAACTGTTTTAGGGTGAGCAACTCAGCCTTCTCAGTGAAGCCTCCCTAAAATAAATCAAGTGCTCAGCCCTTGTGGGACTTAAAGCTGAGCCCCCTGCAGTTACAGCCTCTGTCCCAAAGAGTTGTAGGTGCACAGTGGACAACACAACTTACAGCACCCCAAAAAATGCCCTGGGATGGGAAAATCAGCTTGAACTCTGTGATCAAACATTAGGATTAAGGGAGTCCCTGTGTCTGTGCTGCAACTGTGTTGGTGGGATGCTTGTGGTCTTACCTGCACCCCTGTGCACGTTCCTTGCAGGTATTACAGAATCTAGATTTGGTGCTTGTGAGTGGAGATGGGTGAAGACCAAGATTTTTGAGGATTCACCAGGATCCCAAGTGAAATGGAGCCTCCAACTCCTGTCAGCTCCCATGGGATGCTTGGTTACAAAAGTGGGGATGGCACCTTGTAGGTGCACCATCAGCAGTCAACCCAGCCTTTCTCTGCTCCACCTGAGGACCATCACAGTGTCTCCCATGGGGTTTAATCCTGATCCTGCCCTTGGTGGAGCATGAGGAAGACTTTCCCCCCGAGAGTGAGGTGCCTGGCAGGAGGAGGTGGGAGCAAGGCATCCACTGCGGTCTGTGCTGGAACAACACGTGCCCACTTGTGAAACACGTGAGGGCTGGAGGCTGGGACACCAGAAACACCACTCGTGGTTTCCCCAGATGTGCTGCGCCAAGTCCTTCCTCAGAAACCCCCACCTTGTGCTTGTCTGGAGCCACCTGCTTTGTGTTCAGGGCTCTTTCAATTTCCACCCCAAGACCACGGAAGAGCCATGGGAAGCAGAGGTACCTTTTGTTGTACTGGTTATTTTTAGTGTTGTCATCGTGTCTCAGAGCCCAGAGTTTGGTTTGGGACTTTAAACCAACACTACAGCTCCCATCCCAAACAGCTTCCAAGCCATGGCACAGAAGAGATACCTGGTGGGTGTGGAGGGACTGGGAAGGAAACAGTGGACAGCACTGTGTGGCAGAGGTGGGATGCAAGAGGGATAATGCAGTGGGCACATGACTGTGGGCAGGAGTCTCTTTTTGCTCAGTGTTCAGGTAGGACTTGCAGCAGTACTGGGCTTGGGCTTAATGCCTGGCCCAAGCTGGATTTCCTCATCCTGAAATCCATCAAGAGGGAAGCCTCTGAGGCTGATGCTCCAGCAGACTGGAACTGGCTTTGAGGTAACAGTGTTCCTTGCACACAGGGATGGTCTGGCCCAGACTCGAGGTGGCCTTTGTAAAATTCCAGGATGAATTTCTGCACTTCTCCCACTTTTCCTGCAAGCCTCTTTGCCTGGTAGGCAGGGCACTGCCATCCCCATCACCCCACCTGGGAAGATGCTGGGGTCTGAAAGTGCCCCAACCCAGAGGCAGCACCTGCATCCTGGGCACCCATCCCTGCAGGGTGTCCGGCCTGGGCAGCTCCAGTGAGCTGCTGGTGCAGCTGTGCCCTGGCTTAGTGGTTTGGGGCGACCGGTGACTCAAATACTTTCGTTGGTTTCTGCTCATTTGGGTTCTTCTCTGTTGCCTCACTGAAGTGAAACCTCAGTGCCTGCTGTCGGCTCTTCTTCATCAATGACTTGTCTGCTGGCAAGTCCCAACGGTCCCCCAAATCTTTGGGAATCCCAAGCCCTGGGAATGATGTACGAGCTGCATATGGCATCTGTGGCACAGGCTGCATCTCCTCTCCTGAATGATCCTCACTGCTGTAGCAGCGTTGTGGCAGTATGAATGAGAAGGTCAGAGGCTGCTACCCCTAAAGCACTAGTTTGGGTGGTTTACTACACCTTGAGCACCTGTTTGAGTTGGAACAGCAATACCATCAAAGTCCTGCCTGATATGGAGATATTTCCTTGCTTCCCAGGAAGGCCAATCCAGGTGCCAGGACCTGCTGCTCCTCTGGAGACGGCTGCAATCCCTGCAGGCATGGGAAAGTACTTTCTGGGAGATGTCCAGGCTAATGGACTCCTGTTTTCAGGAGCAGAAGGTTTCATATGGGAAGGAGAGCAGAGCTTGGTTTCCATGAAGGAAGACTTGTAGGAGATAGATTGTTCTCCTCAAGTATGTCTGGGAAGGAGCAGTGTGTTTATCCAGTCCTATCAACCAATAGGGAAAAGCTGAATCAGGGCAGATAATGTGGGAAGATCCTTCTCTAAAGTCTTCCAATATAAAGGCATCTATTCCATGGTGAACACTTTGATTTTTGGGTGCTGCAAAGGACATAAATGCTGTAGCCACCCCTGATGTTTTGCTCACTGGCTCAGGGATGTTATTTGGGTTAAGAGTCAAAGTTGCTTCTGAGATTTGTCATGACAAGAAGTCAGTTGTGCCACTGGGAAGCATTTTCCTTGGGAGAAAATGAGCCTGATTATATACTGCAGCATTACCAGTCTTGTTCAGAACATGCTTCTGTAGTTTCCCAGGACATGCCCCTCTCCAAATGCCGAAAGCACCACTGCATGTGGCTTCAGGGGAGGAAGTCAGTGTCCATGAGGACAACCAGTGTGCACCTTGGTACACACCTGAAACACAGCGTGAGGAGTTACCTAGTGACAAATCTGCATGGAAAACAGGTTTGCTGGACGGGGGAGAAGGAAGGCGAGTTTTGCTCCAGCTAAAACTCCTGGTATTTCACCCAATTCAACCTGGACAAAGAAGAAAAACTCTGCAGGCATCTCCATGCAGCCCAAAGGCCAAGTGCTCTGCACAGAGAGACAACCACAGCTCAGTCACAGGTCCCAGCTCACAGTTGAACTGCTCAGGAATACAACACCAACCAGCTACAGCTGCTTCCTCCAACCTGCCGCCGCCTGGCGTGGGCCCCCACCGGCCCCTATAGAGGCGTTAGAAAACAAACAGTCACTTTTTATTTCTAGACACCAGGGTTTTCAACTGGTTTGATTGCTCAATGCCCCATTTCAGCACAGCAGCCTGTCCACGGCGAGCATCTCTGGGCTCTTCCTGCCGGGATGTTGTAACATGGGAAGCAGCCTCCTTCGCATGGTCACTGCTGGCAGGACATCTCCCTGCCCTCAGGAAGGCAGGAGAGCTGCATGGGGAGGCTCATACTTCCCTCTCCAAAGGGGTTTGTACTCCCTTTGGATATTCTTATCATCAAGGATGATGCTTTGTGATGGAAGTCCGGCAGGACAACCCACCCAGAGCTGACTTTGGTGGATCTTGAGGGACTTGCACTGTGGTGTGACTGCTCAGTGCTCTCACTGGTCTTACGTGGCACCTTCAGTTCATGCTCGATTTGGGTGGTCACCCCACGTGTCTGCTGGAACGCGGTTCATGTTTCAGACCAAGGTCTCACGAGGTCAGACCTGTGCAGGCAACAGGAGGGATGTTCCAAAGGCACCTCATCAGCCCTGGACATCTCAGCCCCATCAGGGATGGCTGAAAAGAAGGCAGAGGAGGTGCTGGGAAGGGCTGAGGGTGAGGAGGCTGAAACTGCAGGATTTCCTCAAGCTGGACTTGGCTGTAAAAAGGCCTCACACAGAGGAAAGGAGATCCCAGACTCAAGCAAGTGTGACAGCTACTTACTCTTCTGAACCCCTTTTTGATAGATGACCTCTTCCTCCTGCAAGTCCAGATACCAGGTAATGAAAACAGGCTCCACCCAAGCCACAGCTGCAAAAATAACACAGGGACAAGAAGAAACACGGCAATACTTGTTCAGAACTTTGTGTTTATTATGAGATCAAGTCTGTGAAACCAATTCCAGGCTGAAATCCCCTCCCTTCCCCCTGAAGTCCTTAGGGGTTGTATCATGCATGTCCTTAGGGGTTGTATCATGCTCTGAATACATACTCTTATTGCATGTGATTTGTTTGCAATAACACAAACACCATGTTGTATTGAGGTGCCTGGAGCTTTAGAAATCAGTTGGAGCTTTTTGTGGGAGCCACAACTCACCCAGACACCAGGTAATCTGGGCCTTTGATGCTCTTTGTTAGAGTGACATGGAAGAACTCAGTCCTAAAATGGTCACGAAAATGGGAAGAAGAAAAAGGGCATTTCAGGCCATTCCACAAATAGATCTTTGCTGTGTGACAATTAAAAAAAAAAACCACTCCAATCCGGAGAAACATTCTTTTTCCTTTTTTTCCCCCCATAGCATGTGAGAGTAGCTGGTGTTCAGAAGAGTTGCTCCAGCTTTCTCTGAGAGTATGATTTGCATGGATTATGTAAAGCTTTCTTACAGTGCTGAGTGTTTTACAGAGAACCACAAATCATAGAGTCCTAGAATGGTTTGGTTTGGAAGGGACCTGAGAGATCACCTCATTCCAACCCCCCTGCCATGGGCAGGGAGACCTTCCACTAAATCAGGTTGCTAAAAGCCCCATAATGACAACCTGATTTACTGAGCAAGTAAGCTGTGGGTTTCAATAATATCAATTTCCAGCATTCTCTGGTTTCTGGTTCTTCTTCTGATGGGCTTCAGGGGAGGACTGAGGTATGTGGAAGCAGCACGGTGGTTCGAAACAAGTGATTCCCTTGTCTGTATCTTTCTGTTCTGTATTTCTCTTGAGAAGTAACCACTTCTCCTCAAGATAAATCTGGCTCATGGACACGTTTGCAAGGCACAAAAGGCAGGTTGTGTTTGCAGGTTTGGTCTTCCCAGTGATCACAGCTGGAAAACAGCAAGAGACATCATTTTGAGGGATGTTTTTACACTTCTGGTCTGGAAAAGATAGACTGATTTTACTTAGGAGGAGGATCTGGACAACTCTTTCATAAAAATCCTGAATATTTAGAATTTACCAGTTTGCTTTGCTTTTCCTATCCAAGTTCTTGCTCTGGGTTTTTTTTGTGTTTGTTGCTAAATGCTCATGACCACTGCAACCTCCCTGGGGAGATGCTGAAGTCTGGAGATGACCCTCTTCATGGAGAGATGGGAAGAGCCTCTCAGCTCTGTTTTCAGGGGCAAGGTGCTTTCAGGCGGAGAAGAGAAGGGACCACTTGATTGCACTAAAGTCAAGGAAGGAAAGAGCAGTAGAAATGTTTCCTTGTGGTGTTGCCAGCAAGGGCAAGGAGAGCCAGGAGGAAGGAGTCTCGTGGTGGGGAAGGTGGGGAAGGTGGTCTGTGGTGAAACGAGATTGAAAAGGTGGGGAAAAGTGAGAGTTGACGATGGCTGGAGAAAAATTCTTTGCTAATACAGCAAAGGAAGTTGAGAGAGTAGGGTGAACATCTGCCATGCCATGGGCTACCAAATGTCCACCCAGCCCTGATCCTGCACAAACAGCACTCAGGAGATCCCTAGGGGAAGAAGGAGCAAGTGTGGCTGAGCTGAACCCAAAAACTGGTAGCTGAGAGAAGCCTGGACCACATGTTATGCCTGTAATCTGGTGGGTTGTAATCCTCAGCACAGCTTTTCTCCATGGACATGTTTAATGCCCTTAACCCTCTAATTGGCTATGATGACCAGTCTCTATGAAGTGATGGCCAGGAGCTGGGCTATGTGGAGAAGGTAGGGGAGAGGAGAGACTGGGTAGGATGTTGGACCCCTGGAAGAGGGGGAGTCTCCTGGGTTCCTCCTGATGAATCTGAGAGCATCTCTGGTGCACGGTGCTGCCTTGGTTCCTCTTTCCTGACCACAGCAAGAGACAGCGCTGAGACTCCTTTTGTGGGGCTGAGATGAGGCAGGAGACCAAGATCAGACCAAGCACAGTGAGGAAAACAAACCTGTCGTCCCCAGCTTGTACGGCTCTGCCCTCGAGATGGATGTGGGAAACTGTCTTTACAAGAGTCTGGAAATTCTGGTGTAATTTTAACCTTGCTGTGGGTTGTGAGAAACCAAGGGGTTTTACAGGTTTGCCATGTCAGTCAAAGCCATGGTGTGCAGCTCTCCCAGGAGAAATACTGAGCCCCAGTTGAACCACGGAGTGGAGTGGGGCAGGATCAGTGTGAGCCCTTGGGACAGTGACCCCCTGGAATCCCCTTTCCCTGTCTCTGCAGCCTTTATGGCTGAGGGCTGCGTCCTCTGATGAAATACACAGTAGTAATAGCTCAGGGGAAATGGGTTTTCAAGGAGGGCAATGGTTGGGTTTAGAAAAAGCACAACTTCTGAATTTACCTCATCAGGCTTTCTGGGTGAAGCTTCTTCCTAGCCTGAGGATGAGTCCCGAAGCCAAGCGATGTCACTGCAGGAGGGTTTTGAGTACCAGGGAGGATTTTGAGTAGCAGATTCAGGTGTCTGTCTGGGAAGTTTTTAAGCATCCATCCCATTTGCATGGCCATTTGGGCCATCTAGTTTGGACTGGATGACATTTAAAGGTCCCTATTCTATCTTGACCTGGAGCTCTGACTGCTGTGAGTTTGAACCTGCCTTTCAATTCAGAAGTCTTGACATGAAAGCAAGAGCATGAAAGCAAAACCTGGCCCTGTTTTTTCCTTGTTCAATAATTTCTTCATATTTCTAGTGAAGTGACAGCATTTTTGAGAGCTGCTGGAGGACAAGGGGTCTTGTGCATTGCTGCACAGACGACCATGTCTTTTCTGGTTCTTCCTCCTAATTTTGGCTCTTCATAGAATCACAGAATGGTTTGGATTGGAAAGGACCATAAAGATCATCTCATCCCAACCCCCTTGTCATGGGCAGAGACACCTTCCACTATCCCCAGTTTCTCCAAGCTCCATCCAACCTGGCCATGAGCACTTCCACGGTTGGGGCAGCCTCATCTTGAGTAGTTTTAATATTTTAGCACTGGGGAATTCACCCTAATTTTCATGAAACTGGTAGAGTTTTCAGCAGCCTTTTTCTAAAGTGAGAAAGGATAAAAAGGCTATAAATGATGCCTGCAGCCTATAGAACACTTTTGCACAGCAGCCTCAGCCTCAGGTGCAGGACCAACGCTAACCTTGCCTTCCCATGTTTTGTTTGCTGAAGGCTGAATCACCCAGGGCTGCTCATGCTGGTTCTCACCTTGCACGATGGTGATTTCCTTTATCTCCAAATAACCGGGAGCTACCTGAGAGGAGCTGGTTCACCACGATCCAGTCCTTGAGCCCTCGTGTTCCTTATCATCACCGGAAGGCCATCAGTGGAGGTGAGGCTGGAAATGAGCCCAGGGAATTTAATAATTCACCCTTGATTTGTGTGACCATCACCGATGGATGCTGAGGTCTTGCCAAAGAGGAGATCTGATTTCAGGGCAGGGCCAGATCTTAAAATAGGAGGTTGGGAATTAATTGTAACGTTTACTTTCTCTTTTATTGTCATGCTGTAAAGGTTCACATCCAGCCTGAGCTGTCCGTTGGGCACGATGTGGTAATTCCAGCTTTCCGGGAATCCCTGGTGACACGTAGACCTGTGATCCCAATCTGAGCTGGATTTAGCACACCTCTGTTTTTTCTTGAGATAAGAAATATTTGTGAGTTGATAATATCTCTCCTATTCCTTACTTTTCTGCCATTTTAGCCACGTATTATTATTTTTTTGGCCAGAAGTGGAGTCCGGCAGAGTCAGAGCCGCTGCTCTGTACATTCAAGCAGTTTTTCTCAGGCTGGGGTTTGGGATAGACCCAGTTCTCCCCACAAGCAGGATTCTTCCATCACATGCTTCAGCTTTTGAGTCTGCAGGTGTGACTATTTCATCTGGTTGCAGAATAGCCCCACTGCCTGCAAAATCAAGTGCTTGAGCTTTGCAAAAAAAAAAAAAAAAAAATTCCCCAGCTATTTTTCCCCAACACCAAGACCTGCTCTCAGTTTTCTATGCTGGCAAAACCAGAGTTTCACTGAAACAAGCTGGAAAAAAGCCTTCCTGTCCTCTAACTCCTCTTCTTTTGCAGCTATTTATTGTGTGCTTATGTTACACCCTCCTCCTCAGTCTGGGCTTTAAGAGAAACTCTGGCTTAACACCAGATTTTGAAAAACAAATAGGAAAAAAACCCATTAAACCAATGAACTCCAGTGCACAAAACCCACGTGCACAGGAAAACAAAATTCACTAAATAAATATTTATTTTACTCAACTGAAGCTCCCTAAATAGTCAAGGAGGACTTTTTCTGCTGGGATGAGCCACATCCCTGGGATGAGCCACATCCCTGGGATGAGATCCATGTCCTCTGACAAAATGAGCCTTGGGTCTGAATTCGGACTTTGGCCTCTGCTGGGAATTAATTTATCTGTGTCGTACTGCTCTTACTGAGCTCTCAGCTCTCTGGTTTCCCACTGTGGGACGCTGAGCCTGGGGGGTGCCCCTGCTTTCAAAATCAGAATTTTCTGTCAGAAATTCTGGCCAAAAAAGTGACTCGAAACCTGGTGTCTGATGGTGACGGAGTGGGTGCAGGGCTGGTGGCCTCGGGGCTCATTTACATCTTGGTGAGAGAGAAGTCAGGCGTGAGCTGCTTTCCTGTCAGAGCCCAGCTCAACCTAAACCCCCCGTCTGCTTCATTTCTGAGGGCTGGCAGAAAGATCTTGAAGGGGAAAAGCCCTGAGAGCTGTCAACCCTCTTTTCCTCATGGTGTCTGGTAATGGGTTTGAGCACGTTCTTTGGCCTCTCCTTCATCACCTCTGTTAGTGGTGAGTTGGCAGTGCTGCTTTAACAGTCGGACTTGATGATCTTAGACAGCTTTTCTGACCTAAACGATTCTATGAGTCTATGATTCTATTGCCATATTTGCTCTTTCCAGGTGGTTTGCCCCATCCTTGGAAGTGTTCAAGGGCAGGTTGGGCGGCGTTTGGAGCAAGCAATATTCCCCAACAAAATTCCCAAAGGTATATTTTGTCCAAGTGTTCAAACTTTGGACCCAAAGGAAATAAAAGTGTTTTGGTGGAAGGGAGCTGGTGTTCCAGCTGCCATGCCGAGGGAGTGGATTCCCTTGGTCTGACCCTGGAATTCTGTAGGTGGCTGTGTCCCATGTCCCTGAAGCCCCAGCTTGCCAGTCATAGGTGCAGGAGATGAGCTTGGGGACATCAGGATCCATCCATGGGGAGGGAGACACATTTAATAGAGTCAATCCTAAATGAAGGCACTTCTCTTACATCCCACGCTTTGCTTATTCAATAAATGATGTGTCAGAGAAGCTGCAGGGCAAGGGTTAGGGTTTCCTTTTGCCATATTGAGTACCCCAGTGAATGAGAGATCTATATTTCCTTTTTCCTGCTGTTATTGATGCCATTGGACTCCTTGTCCTTTTTTATCACCATTTTCTGGTACAGAAGGTTACAAGGTGGGATGGGACATTAACTCTTGGACTTTGGTCCTGTCCTTGTACCTGCGGCGGGGTGGGAGTCAGAGTTGAGCATCCCCATAGGGAAAAAAGGGTGCTTTACAAGGATAAAAATAAAAAGAGAGAGAAAAGCAGGTCAGAGATGAATCCAGGCCTCAGGGGGTTTGCAAAATAGCTGGAAATCTCACAAGGCCAAGCTGTGCCTCATGAGATTTCTGATACTTCCCACTTCTGACTGGGCCAGAAATACCACAAGAACAACGCTGCATCATCATTCTCAGCGCTGGCTTGACTCTTCCCACACTCCCAGCTGGGATCAGCCTCCCAGACATCCTCCAGGCTGCGGATCCACTGGCACTGGGCGCAGCATCACCGAGCAGCACCCGGCACAGTCGGCATCCGGCTTTTCCTTTCAGACCCATGTGTTGAGAAGGGAGATATTTTTGTTCAAGAAATCAAATGACTCATTTGTGGATCCGAAGAACTATTCTGGGACAAAGCGTGGCCTCCCCGGAGCGGTCCCGGGGTGGTGCTTACTGGGGATCTTAAACCTGCCGGGGTAGGTGGGTGCAGATAGGATACTGCACCCCCAGCCTCCCGTATCCCCCTGGATTACAAACCCTGGAGGCTGCTGGTGGCCAGGGATGTTGTGCAATCCCACTATACACATTTCAGCTCGGTCCTTACCCTTTCCGCCCTCCGGCCGGGTTTGTTATACAGAGGAAGCTTTTTAAGGAGCCTCGACAAACAGACAGGAAACCGAGTCTTTCACTGCGCGGACACATTGTCTGCCCGGGGCTAAATTTGAACATAAAAAGACCTTATTTATTTCTTTTATTTATAAATCCTGAGCCCTGTGCTTTGAAGATGAGCACACGCTCTGGTTGGGTTGGGAAGTGTGCAGGAGAGGGCAAGGGGAAGGGCAGCTGGCACGGTGTGGAGCTGCCGTACTGTCCGTCTGTCCGGTGGGATCAGGGCAGGCTTGGATAATCTGTGATACGGTCTGGGGTGATGCCCATGTGGTAATGGCCAGCAGAGATGCTGCAGGTTCTGGGTCTTGAGTTGGGCAACTCTGTGTGAACAGTCTTGTGGTGGAGACTCCACCAAGGACCTCATGGGCATCCCCATGGTGAATGTGGTGCGGGGATCCAACCCACCTTGCCCAGCTGTAACCAAAGTCCTGGGTGGCTCCATGTCCCCACAATGGTTTGGATGATGAGGAATTGGCATTGGCATTGGATTGGTAGAATTGGCATCCAGGATGGGATTCCAGGATCAGCATCTCTGCAAGTGTTCAAAGCCAGGTGGGATGGGGCTTGGAGAAACCTGGTCTAGTGGCAGGTTGGGTTTGTAACTAGATGATCTTTGAAGTCCCTTCCAATGCAAACCACTCTTTGATTCTGTGATCACTGAGGTCAGATGGCCACTGCTCAGGTCCACAAATGAAGTCACACCACTGGTGTTGGCCACCACCTCTGGAGAAGATGCTCAGGTGCCCACCAGGATCTGAGTCAGGGTGAGGGCTGCCTCCTGCCCACCCAGGGGCTCCCAGCCCCTGCTGGTCCCTGGGGACCTGGTGAGACTGTCAGGGAAATCAGAGAGTCCTTTGGAGATGATTTTTTTGAATTTTCCATGTGCTGGTGGGTATTTCCAGGGCAAGGTAGTGTGATATGGGCAGGCAGATATTACTCACCGCAGCAGCCTTTAAAAAGTGAAAACCCGAAGTCGAAAGCTACTGAATATTCAGCAACTTCCCAAATCCCACCTGAAAAGTAGCAAAAGGCACAAAGAAAGTAAAAGTTCCAGCACTCCTTTTTTTTTTTTTTTTTTTTTTTTTTTTTTTTTTTTTTTTTTTTTTTTTTTTTTTTTTTTTTTTTTTTTTTTTTTTTTTTTTTTTTTTTTTTTTTTTTTTTTTTTTTTTTTTTTTTTTTTTTTTTTTTTTATTATTATTATTATTGTTGTTGTTGTTCTTGGAGAAGAATCATGCTTTATTCTGAGAAAAGGGAAGCATTGGGGCCATCGGCTCTGTGGAGTTGTGCATCTCCCCTTGAGAGAGGAGAGCAAAGTTGGGGTGAACTCCAGCACGCTGGGTTGCATCAGGGTTTGGGCAATGCAACAGCAATGCTGAGGTTTCTGTGGCAGAGCCAGAAGGGGCAGGATGAGACATGTGGGTGATACAGAAGAGAAGAAGCTCCTCTTATCCTCACACTCTGACCCTTTAGGGCTTTGCACAGGTGGGTTTGGGCTCGGGGCTGCTCCGTCTCTCCCCCTTCTGCACAGCCACATCCTGCTGCTGAGCTTGGCCTCAGTTGCACCCAAAAGACACACCGGTCATAGCAGCTCTTTTCTTTATTTAACCCTCCCTGGCCCCAAGATCGTGGAACCACTTCCACATTTTCTGCTGGCCATGGCTAAAAAGCCCTTGGAGCCGTTTCTGCTCCTCCTGCCCAGCAGGTCTCACTTGCAGATGCTCAAACCACACGTTCCTTCACCCAGGCTGGCCCATCACAGATGGACATGGCTAAAAATACCTAAAATACTGCCTGACTGCAGGCGTCCTATGAGGGTCTCACAGCCAGAACAGCTGGGACTGAGAGGACAGGCTAAAAATAGGGGTGTGGTGCGAGTTTCTGAAGATCCCAAAACATAAGGTGAAACTCAGTCCTGGTTAGCAAAAGAGTTGAGGGTATCTTTGGGCTTATTTCTGCTTGCAGGGACTCAGCAGAAGAAATGTGGGAGCCTGGTGGTTCTTGTGCATGGATTTAGTTGGGTATCACCATCACCTCTGTGCATCAAGCCTGTTTGCTCTTTGAGGTCAGCACCCATGCAAGGAGCTTCCTTTTTTGGGCTAAAGGTGCTAAACCCAAGCTCTATCCATAAGTCTTAGTTTGGGGTGAAAGTCTGGAAGTTTGTCACTAGGACCAGTTTTGCATCCAGCCCAGCATCCCAATGTAAATGCACGCACTGGCTGAGTCCCATCCTGCCCAAGATGACACTCAAACCCTCAATCCCTATACAAGGATGGCAACTGGAGCTGGGGGAAATCTCTCTATGATGTTTCCAGCCATGACCCACGAGCTGGGGACATGCCTAAAGGTGTGCAGCCCAGCTTGGGACCTCTCAACCCACCACCAAGCCTGGAGGAACCCATCACATCCCTGTCCTCCCACCTTGCACAACCCGCCGGTCCTTCTCCTTCCTCACACTGGGTGAAATCAGAGCTGTTATTTCAAAGAGAAGCTTGTGATTTATCGCTGTAATCTCAACCACAAGTTGAGCTGGCAGTAGTTAGGGGAGCCACGAGGAATAAGAGAGGGCTTAGCAATTCATTTCAGCATCCTCTATGCTCTTGAGGTTTTTATTTCTTGTGTACAAGAGCAAGGAAATATGGGTTTCTGCTGAGTAAAGAGGAAAAATGAAAAGGAAAAAGAATTGCCCAGGATTTGTGCTGAAGTGGCTCATATTGGGCCATTTCTTTGCATACTGCTAAAAAAAAAAGAAAAAAGAAAATAGCAGGTATTTGAACTTTGAAAGCCAAGGTTCTTGCAGCAACCAGAGGCACCAACCTTGCCAGGGGAAGGGTAACACCCCGGGCTGGGGATCAGGGTGGTGCTGGTCCACGGGCAGAGCTGAGTGGGGGTTCTCCTCTGCTTTTCCCTTTTTCCCTTCTTCATAAGTCACTTTTATGGATCCCAGCAGCCAGCCTGGAAGGCGCAGCTTTGCAGTGACGTTAATGAGTCTTTAAATCAAAGGCTTGTGTTGGCCAGAGCAAACCTTGTGTCTCCTTCCAGAAAGGGCCAGGCTGGGACTCAGTGACAGAAAACTCCCAAACCCCCACTGTCTGTAAAGTGACAACATTTTCATCTTTACTATTTCACTTTTTTTAATTTCAATCCTAATTTATATCTGGGTTTACACTTCATTTAAGGTTCTAAATTCTATTTTCTCCACCTTTGCTTTGGTTTGAATGGACCTGGAAGCATATGTTTTGCAAAGTATCAGTGCGATGCATGTTATCTTATGTAATTTCAGACCCTGGAGATATAATAAACCACCCAAATTCCCCAATTTTCCCAACACTTTAGCCCTCTACATCCAATTTTCTGTGCTCCCAGTGTGCTCAGAAGAAATCCATCAATATTTTATATCTTTTCCTTGTTTCACAGAAGAAAAGGCTGTTTTCCAGGCTTGCTGCAGGCTGTGGAGGAGTCAGACAGCATTTTAACCCAGGCTGAGGAAATGACAAAGCATTAACTCCCCTGCAAGGCACTGGAATAGTTTTCATTAAAGACAATCCTTGCCAGGAGCCTGCAGTTATTTTCCAAGCCAAAAAAAATAAGAAAAAGAAAAAAGTTGCTCTTTCTTGGCCTTTCTGGTTTGCTAATCTGCTTTGACATTTATTAGCAATTATTTATTTCCTTCCCCGTTGGCTGTTTGTGGTGCAATTTTTCAACAAAATAGGCATTACTCAATAATAACCCCTGCAAAAAGGCAATTAGGAAACGTCAAGTGTGTTGCAGGGATGGTTACAGAGATTGTGGGTCTTTTCTCATCTACAAAATCTCATTTTCTGGCCCAAATGGAGCTGAAGATGTTGCTCTGGGCAGCAGAACCCAGCCAGGATCTGGGACTGGAGCATCACAATCCCACCCCATCCTTTCTGCAAAGGATCCAGGGGCTTGTCTCTGCTGTTTGCAGCCTTTGCAAGGGGCAAAAAGATACAAAATGCATATTTAGGAAGACCTGCTTTTGTTGTCTCCTGGGTGATAATGTTCTTTCTTCCCTTTGGGTTTTGGGGATGAGGAAGGTCTGTAAAAAAACAGGATTTTTGTTCCTTAATGAAAATGCTCTGTGTTGAGAGGCTCCCACGAGTTCTCATGAAGCCACAAGGTAGTGCAAAACTGAAAAGAAAATCAAAAGTATTAAAAAAACAGCTCAACTTTTTAGCGCAGCACCTCAGGAGCATTTCCCCATTCCATCCCTTTGTGGGGAGAGCTTGGTACTGGTCACCCACCCTGCAAAATCACCCTAGAGCCACTACTTTCCCAAGAAAGGGCTTGGGAGAAAAAAAAAGAGCTTTTAGCTGAAATAATGCAGCTTGTAAGAAAATAAAGGCTTTTCTGGCTGTGCTTGCATGCAGCACCTTGCACTGATCACCCCACGTCCTTACTGATGGGGGCTGTGGGGGAGTTGGGGCACAGTCTTGGATCCTGTGGGGGGTTTGGGCATGATGTTGGCCCTTCTCTCATCCTGCCCAGCTGGGCATGAGTTGCAAAAACCATCCCAGCCCTCACTGGTGCCGGGTGATGGCAGGAACCACGCTAGAGAGGGGTGAGAGAACAGCGGGTGCTGCTCAAAGGTGGGGACAGCCCAGTCCTGGTTCTGCTTGGCTGGAGCTGGCACCTAAAATAACCAGCCTCACCACAGTATTTTTGCTGGTTAGGGAAACTTAATTTTCATTTTCCGACTGGTTTCCTGGCCGGGACAGGAGAGGGCTGCTCAGGGCTGTGGTGAGGGTGGGGGGTTATTTGGCCCTAAGTGCCACTGAAATGCTGGGTTGGCTTTGGTGTGGCTTTTTGCTGGGGAGAGTGGTGTGAGAGCTCGTTGGAGAGGAGATGCAGCCAGGGGAGCACTGGGAGCTGTGTCCTTCCCTGATGCTAAATCATGGAATCTCAGAATGGTTTGTGTTGGAAGAGACCATAAAGCTCATCTCTTTCCACCCCCTGCCATAGGCAGGGACACCTTCTGCTATCTCAGGTTGCTCCAAGTCCTGTCCAACCTGGCCTTGAACACTTCCAGGGGTGGGGCAACGGCAGCTTCTCTGGGCAACCTGTGCCAGGGCCTCACCACCCTCATAGGGAAGAATTTCTTCCAAATATTCCATCTAACCCTGCCTGCTGGCAGTTTGAAGCCATTCCCCCTTGTTCTGTCATTCCAGCTTCTTGTAAATAATCTCTCTCTGTGTCTCTTGTGGGGTCCCTTTAGGTACAGGAAGGCCACAGCTAGGCCACCCCAAAGCTCTCTTCTCTAGGATGAACAATCCCAGTTCTCTCAGCCTTTCTTTATAGCAGAAATGATCCATCCCTCTAATCAGCTTTTTGGTCTCCTCTGGCCTCACTTCAGCAGGTTCAGTGGAACATTGTGCTGCTCCCCGAGCCGTGGTGGCTTTGCACCATCATGACCTGTCTGTCGGTCCTGCCCTGGGACCTGCCCTGCTCTGTGGTGGGGTCATAGATCCAGGTCAGCACCAATCAGGAAGGTATCCCTGCCCATGGCAAGGGGGTGGAATGTGATGATCTTTAAGGTCCCTTCCCACTCAAACCCATTCTGGGGTTCTGTGATTCCATGAATTAAATTCTAAACCCTGCTCCAGGTTATGTTAAATCATCCACCCCCTGATCAGCAATACCCATAAACCTTCTGCAGACACCAAATGCTCCTCAAGACAAGATTAAGCTCACCAATAACAAATCCAGCGGTGTTTCATCTATTTATATGAACCATTAAAGTTTACAGACAACCCATTGCGCATTCCTTGACGTCTGCCATGAATCCCACATTCCCTGGTGCTCTGCACTTCCCCAGCCAAACCGCTCCCTCTGCGTGTATCCAATATTTCCTTGGCACTTCCAGGGGCTGAAAACGTTTCTCTTTGTGGGTTCTCCTAAATTCCACTCCCAAAACAACCCTCTGGATCATTTAAAGTGGGAATGTTTGTAATCAGGATCCTACAGGGAGCCTGGGAATTATTTTACCACGACAAACTTTTCTCACGTCTTAACAAAATGCAAATGTCCTAATGTTGCTAAAACACTGAGCTAAGATCAGAGTGACTTGCTCAGTGTGTTGATTTCTTTTTTAGCTGCTTATTCTTAGTAGTTACATTGAAAAAAATATGCATTTCAGTTTGTAATAAATACAACAGCATGGCTCAAAAAACGTGACTTTTGAGCAAACAAAGGCAATCTTTGAAATCAGGAGCTTCAAATCCTCCTGGAAAAAGTGTATGAGGATCATGGGGAAAAATATCTCTCTAGAAATAACAACCACAGCCTGGAAAGAGAACAGTGGAAATATTCTGTATGAACAGGAAGAATCCACAGGCATTGAGAACCATTAGAGTCAGCATTAATTAGGGCTGATTGACTGAGAACAGAGTCCAGCATGAGCTTGGCTCTGCTGACAGAGCTGCTCAGAGCCTGTACGGAGCCACTGGGAAAACCACATGCTAAGTTGTGAGAGGGAAAAAAATTAAAAAAAAAAAAATATATAAACATGAGCAGGTGGGATTTTCCATGGCCCTGAATGATGGAGAAGCCCGAAACTGGATATCAACCCTAATTAGTGGAGAGGCTGCCACCTGTGCCCCAGCTCCAGCCCCCTCTTTCAGCCTGGGAGTGTGATGGGAAGTGTTTTCCAGTGAGATCTCACATCTCTGCCAGGGATGTGCATCCCAGGAAATGGAAAGGCAGGAACTGGATGGAGAAGCTGCACTCCCTGTGGATATTGTGTCCTCAAAGGGTGGGAAAGAGGGAATGGAGAAGCCCTCCTCCTCCATCCCGCTGCAGGCAGAGCTCCCATGACTGAATCCAACCTCACTGGTTGTCCATGGGTGCTCTGCTTTAGGGTGCTCCCCTCTCCAGAGAAAGTTTTAGGGCTGTGGAAAACCACTTCCCCAAATCTTTGCTGTTCTTTCACCATTGGAAGGGCTGGACATCCTGCAAAAACCAGATGGCACAGTGTGTTTTGCTGGGGGAAAGGTAGAGAAAGCAGAGCTGAAGCCTGGAAAAGGAGGGCTCTGCCAGACTGGGAGGCAGCTCCACTGGGCTTTTGGAACATTTTAGAGGATGGAGAACCTCACGGGCTCAGGGGAGAGACCTGGGAGCTCTCCCTGCTTCTTGTCCCAAACCCTGAAACTTCTGATTTCATGACTTTTCCAAGATTTCTTTGTGCTGTCATAAATTCACACAGCTTTAACAACCCTGCTGGTGAGATAAGTGACAATCCTGGCTGGGGCTTTTGGTGCCTTCTGCCTTCTGCAGCATCAGGAGTGGAGCTGGAGCTCACACTGTGCAAGAATATCTCCATCACCACATCCTATAGCTAAGTTTGGGACTGGGAGGTGGAAAAACAAGCTTCCACCACCTCTTGATGTAGTTTTGGCTTGGTTTAGGGCTGTTTTGGCTCTGTCCTTGCTCTCTCCCTCCTCCCTGCACACCTCAACCCCCTTCTCCACGTGCTCCAGCCATAAATGTAACAGCACGGTCAGAGTCTCACTATTACTGTTCATCCTGTTTCTTATATAACCGAGTTTGCTCTTTTGCTCCCTCCAGGCAGGGTTTGCAGCAGGAACTGTGCTGTCAATCAACACAGTTAACTCAGAAACTAGTCACTGGCATGGATAATTTAAAATATTCCCTGGAGTGGGCTGGTTTGCACCTGTGTCTGTGGGACATGGACTTGGGTCCATCTCCACAGAGGCTGAGTGGATGCTCCGCTGCCAAGTGGATGCTTTCCCCTTTGGGGTTTTTCCCTAAGAAAAGTAGATTTTAATACTAAAATCCACTCCTTGCTCCTGGGAGTTGGCAGGAGGCAAGGGGTTTGAGACCCATCTCTGTTCACCAGCATGGCAGCCTCAGAGAAAGCCTCTGAGTGCCCTTCTGAGCCCAGCAACTCCAAACTCAGCACTATGTGGAACTGCTGCCACAGAGCCATCCCAAGGAACTGCTCAGTGACTGCTTAATCACCTGTTTCACAGTCCCTGACTGTCCTGGCTCTGGATTTTAATGCTCTCTATGACTGCCTGGGTCGTGACTGTCCCTGTGAGCAAGGACATGGGTTTGGACAATGCTCTTAGGCACATGATGTGATTCTTGGGGTTGTCCTGTGCAAAGTCAGTGATCCTTGTGGGCCCCTTTGAACTCAAGATATTCTGTGATTGTATGGGTGCTGTCTCTTCTGCTCCCAGCTTGTGGCCATGCCACCCTGCAGTCCCTGGGACCAAGAGGGATGACTTTGGCTGGGTGGCTGCTTCCAGGTGAGCATTAAAGCGGGGCTGCAGCTCAGTTTCATGGCTGAGCCCTCGAGTAAACCCAGTTCCACAACTAAATGATGGTTTATTGCATCCAAACAACAGGGAATTTGAACCCAGCCAGGATGTAGAGATAAAATCTAAAAGACACCCAGCAGCTGGGTGAGAAAGCTCTACCTTTACCCAGGACTCTGTCCTCTGTGCCAAGTGTGTTTAAGGGATGCTCCCAAAAATGAAATCCCTTCTCTTTGCCTGGGCACAGCTTTTTGGGGTCCTGGAGCCAGAGTTGCTCCCTAGCACAGCTGCCAAGGTAGGTGGCAGAGGAACAGAGAGTGCTTCTTTTTTAGGAAGTTAAAGAGGGACCAAGTTCCCTAAAGGGATGGACTGACGGTGAGAAGGATGGTGAACAACCAAAAGCACCCAGCTGCTGGAGCCATAGGGACCTCTGTCCCCGGTGTCCCTGCTGTCCCCCAGTGTGGGGAGGCACCCGGAGCTCCCAGCGCCCGGCTCTGCCGTGTCCAGGTCACACCGAGCCACATGATCTGCGGGGTCGGAGCAGCAACAACAACAGGAACAATCTGTGGGAGAGGAACTTAGGATGAGCCCAACTTCTCTAAAAGTATAAAAAGACCCTGGGGGCCTCGAAAGGCATCGACTTGCACGTCCTGCCCTCCCGCCGCCGCTGCTGCCTCTCACAGCCCTGACGGTTGGAAGCGGCGTTGTCCTGGCGTTGTGCAATAAACACCATTTGTGTGCTCTTGGCATCGGCTCTGCCCCGCTCCCCTGCCCTCCCAGAAAAGGAAACACAGCCTCACCGAGGCGTGAAGGTCCTCTGCAAGAGCGCAAACGGCTCTGCTCAGCCTCTCTCCTGCTCAGGTGCTTCGCTTGGGTGATGGTCTCGGGGAAAGGAGTGAACAAACCTGCAAAATACCACACCCAATCCCACTAAAGAGCATCAGGGAAGGGAACTGGAAGGAATATCTCTGTTTCCTGTCAAAAGATGCTCATGCAGTTGCAGGGCCAATTTATTCAAAATCAAACAGATTTTGAGCACCTTGCTGGACAGTCGCTCACTGAGCACAGCTACACCAAGGTGGGTGAGAGTTTTAGGGTCCCATTCCCATAAATTTTTCCTTTTTCCCTTTGTTTATTGGTGCTTCCACTTGCTGACCCAAACCATTTGGGGGGAAGGATGTGTCCCTGCAGCACTGCAGCTTTTGTAACTGCTCCCTGCAGGCACTCTGAACTAAGATAATTAGACATTTTAAAGCCCCTTTTCAACTTGGGGAAATGCTGTTTCTGTCTGAAACCCTCCAAACAACAGAAAAAATCCACAGAAGATGAAGGCAAAGCTTTTGTCAGGTGGTCCTGCTCCAGCCCAGGCAACAGACAGGCACATCCCACATACAAGCCCATCTCCAAGCCAGCCCTGGTGGCACCTTCAGGAGATGGGTCAGATGTTAGGACTATCATCAGGCACATCTATAGATGCTTGTGGGTTTTTTCCATGTGTTGTGAGCTAAGAAAAAGTATCATCCCCCACAAAAACCCTTGTTTCACCTCTATCCTTTGTCCCCCACACCTGCTAGGCTGTGATAGAAGCCATGTACAGTGTGACATTTTTTCCTAGCCTAGGGGAAAACATTTTGCTGCTTGGAGAGAGGGGAATAAGAGAGAAGAAAATTAGATCCTAAATTCTAGGTACTTGTGGCTGCTAGAAAATTGGTCTTTAGTATTAACGCAAACTGATGAGATCAGAAGGAGAGAAACTCAAAACAAGATGGGATTTTTAAACTGTAGTTCATGGCCTCTTGCAAAGCAGCTGTGGCCTTTTTTCAACATTTTTTCTAGCAAGTCACTTGAATGAACCAGGACCTGAGATTCCAGGAATTTTAGGGTTTTTTTAAACTTATAGGAAAGGAGGAAGAAACAGACAGAGTCGATGCTTCTGAACTAAAAATACTGTTTAGAGAAGGACATCTGCAATGCAGCTTTGAATGTCAAGGTCCTCAGTGTTTGGGCTGTTCTACTTCAAATGTCAGTGCCTGACATTGGGAGAGGTAGGAAGGCTGGAAAGTGGAGGATTGCAGACATCCCTTTCTTCCCTTAGAGATATTTGTTCATCTGGAAGTTTTGCAATGGAATGGAGAGAAAATCTCATTTTCAACCTGTAGTGCAGGGACGGGGGCACCCCTGAACTGTCTTTCCGAGTTTGGGATCCCTGTGTGGTGGATCTGGACCAGTCCCAGCTGCTGGAGGCTGTTTGGGGACGTGGGAGTTGCTGAGAAATCTGACAAGCCATTCATAAAACTTCTGGGAGAGTATTTGTGAAAGCCAAGCACATTCTGCCCCTCCCAGCATCGAATAAGTGACCTTTGTCTTGTCTTTTATTTTCACTTTCGAGCTCTTGCCTTCCAGAGGTCAAGAAGTTTAAAAAGTTCGGCTGAATTAAAGAGGCAGGATTAATCACCCCAGTTATATTACTGTGCTGGCCACCATGTCATCCTGCTTTTGCCAAGGTCAGTTATTACGCAAAAAATCAAAATGTTCCATTACACCACAAATCAGCCCCCAAAGAACCCAGGAAACTCGGGTTAAAATCTTTGCGAAAATACCCTTTTGGGTCTTGTCCCTCCATTCGGGGAGTCTTGGCAGTTCTTGTTTTTCAAAAAAAGGAACAAAGATATTCTGATGTAATGACAGAACTCTGGGAGCTGCAGATTTACAGGGAAAAAAAATTAATAAGTATTGTACAGCTCATCATAAAATGATGAGAAACCACCTGTGCTTTCCTGCAGTCTTGTTAAAGCAGCTCTGCAACAAGGTACCATCGCTTTGCTTCTTGAATGTGATTTGTTTTATAAGATTATGTTAATATGGGGCAAGGACTGTGCAAGTCAGGCCATAAACCTCCATCAGCTTCAATGTGTTGCTGTTATTTAACCCCTGATAATTTAATCCTTGATTATTTAATCCCTGGTGCGCGATGTGGTGTCTCTTATCAAGGCTCAGTGGGAATATCACCTCTCCTGTGCTCTGATAGCAGCACCCCACAATCTGCAGTTAAACATTAATGGGCTGTCGCAGCACTGGGTTCCCAGAAATCTGTCGCCCTACGGTCATCCATAGGGATGAATGTTGAGGTTGATTTGAAATATAACCAGGATACAGTGGGTCAAGGCTGTGAGGGAAGGCTTATGTGTGTGTCAGCAGTCCCTGGTCGAGGTCTCTCTTTGCTAATGTCAAGACTTCATCAGACTTCTTGCCTCAGCCTTGTGGTCCAGCGGCTGCTTCCCTCCAGATGCTTAAAGGAAAATAGCAAGAGGGGCGGGGTCAGACTTGGTGTCTGAAAGCCCTTTCAGCCCTGCATTTGTTACTGTTAATGGGATAGCACATGGAATTCTTGTTGCTCAGGAACCTCTTCTGATGGTGACTTCAGCTGACAGCGTGGCAGTGAGCTCCCAGGTCTAATTACCTCTGCCAAGTGAAAGTGCTGCCCTTTGAGGGAGGGTTTAATTTCCCATCTATTCCTTTCATCTAATGGCTCCTTGTGCTTGGAGTACAAGCCATGAAAACAGCTCTTAATCTACCTCCTGCCTCCCACCAATTATTTAATACCTGGATTTTATTCCTTCTCATTTGTCTTTCTAACTACCCTAATTTCTCCAGTTTCTCTCATCAGCGTTTTCCCAAGCTCTTTATTGTTTTCTGATTGCTGTAATTCTGCAATATCTTTTGGCACTAAAGCCCAGCTCCCCAGAGGAACCGGCTCATGAATTTATACAGTGACATTACACAGGCTTTTCAGACGAGTCTTGGGGCTGATTTGGATGCCCAGAAATGCTCCTTCTGTTCCTGCCTCTCCTGTCACTGCATCTCTTTAATGACTGGTTCTGCAGAAATTAGCAAGAAGAAATTGCACAAGCGGTCGCACTCCTGGTATAAAGAGCCATGAAAGTCTGAGTCAAGAATTTTAGAGACTGAAAGTTTGGCCTCCTCCATCCTTTCCCCACTCTCTACGCCTGTGACTCGGCAGGGCATTTCTCTCTTCATTTGTCAAGACAAGAGTTTCAGCCTGGGAGGAAATTTCCCCCATGGTACTAATTTCTTCTGCTTCTTGCAACTGAAGCACATTTGAGAATTTGTTCCTGAAACTTGCCATGTTCTAATTTTACATGATGGGGCTGTCAGAAGCAGCACATGAGAGAAATGAGATCTCCTGCGCAGCTTTGGGGTGACTGTGCTGCCCTAGAAGGGCTGATGAAACTCAGAGGCTGTTGTCCTGCTCATTAATACCAGATTTCCTACCTTGGTTACTGCGCTTTTAGGTGAGAAGGCTCAGCCTGGGCCTGGCACAACTCGTTAAATCTTCTGTAAGCAATGCCGTCTCCTTTATTCTGTCTTGGCAGAGGAATCCGCCTTCTAACCAAATACTTGGATGCACTCATGCCAGGAGAGGAGTGTTAAACATGATCAGTATGAGGAAATACGCTGGGGTGCTGGGAATAAACATGTTCCTTGGGAGTTTATTTATTTGTCTTACAGGGTTGCCCCAGACTAAGGATCGGCGGAGGCGGCAGCCAAATGTTGCTCTAAGGGTGCTTTTCCTCTTCCAGGAATTTGTTTCTTTTTCTGTCTGAGATTGGAATTAAGGGAGTCACAAGTTACGATGAGAGATTCTGCTTGTGAAATATTCTGCATTTTTTGAAGGGCAAGAGGATGCAGCTGCACAAAGAGTACCGGTGGGTGGATGGAGAAGCACCCACATAGGGATCTGGTGGAGCTGCACTGGGCAGAGACTAGGATTGGGGCCCTGATCCTTCACAACTGCTTCCTCTAGCTCATCCCAACTGAAAAGACGCCATAATTGCAAATTCTGTCTCTAGTGAGAACAAAACCTTGTGCTCCCTAAAGGCTTCACACAAAGGCAACTCAGGGTCAGAGAGGGAAAGCTGTTTCCTTTATGGCTCCTTAGTAATCTGCCTTATCTCTCTCCCGTTGAGTGCAGGATGAGGTGAGCAAAGACTGATGTGTAATTACTTGGCTGGGAACAAGGAAGAGCTCATAAAAAACACCTGAAGATTCAAACATCTTCAGTTCTGGGCAGGTTTGGATTGGCACTTGGTGGTGGGATTTGATCTTCCATATCAGTTGAACCACAAGAGCAACAAAGGTCAGATTCACGGCCCAGCCTTAGAAATCTTCCCAGAACCACAACCAGTCTCAGCGGCGGTACCCGGTGCTGTTTTCCTGGGCCTCAATTAGTTGGTTTTCATTAGCAAGGTTAGTCAGGGTATCTGACAGCACAGCTACTGATGCCTGCTGGGAACTCTGTTTTTTTGAGCCCACAAGTGCCGTCACCTTCTGCCCAAGGAGTTTTTTCCCCTTTTCTGGCCCTGCTGTGGGTTGACGGGAGCAGGTCATGGGACAACCCATCACACGGAACCAACAGCCTGCATCTTGGTGTGGTATGGACTTACCTTTTTTTATCTTTGGAGAGACCAGATTATGACCATAAAAGGGAAAAGCGGAATATTGGGCGAGGAGCCCTGCTCCAATTGGCTGGGCGCTGATTTGCAGCGGTTTCGGGGGAAATAACCAGATCGGAGCAATTTTTGGGCCGAGAACAAAAACACTACAACAAAACCATGTGGTTCACCATTGAAACCAAGACAGGACTTTCGGTGTTGGTGCCTCCCGTTGTTTTTGGTTCCACCTGCATGAAACTGCAGCAGGGCCCTCACTTCCACATGGGCACAGCCGCACAGAGCTCCTGGTTCCCATAAAACATCTCTGCAGCCACAAACAGCTGATGCTAACCAAGGTAACGTCTCCTGGAGGTTAACTGAAAGTAGCTGATGGGCTGAGAACCAGAATTGTAACCACCTCCTGTGATCCCATCTCTGCAGCCATGACCAGCCATGATCATCCGGAGATGATCTGGAAGGTTCTGATGGCCAGCTTGGCCAGGAACCAGATTTTCAGTCACACTCCGTCAACCTGGTGTCCTTTTGAGTTGGGAGCCCAAGCAACAGTTTGTTGTGGTTTAGTATCTGTGTATCCATGTTTGAAACTCAACAGAACGAATTTTTTTCATGCCTGAACATCTCTTCCACCCAACCTTGTTAGTCCATTTGCATGGTTAAACCCAGGCCTTTAAATCTCCTGAGACACTCACCTAAAATGTGCCACCGGCACTGAGTTAAAACATTTGGTAAACACGATAAAAAAGGCTGAGAGGGTTTCCTGGAAACTTTTGCCGCTGTACTTTGGGAACAGATGTGGGCGACGAGCAAAGTTCTTGTTAGCTGTGAAGGCATTTTCCTGTTTAATGGTTGGCATGAGAAATGTGACACCTGGATTAGGGTATTTGGAATGAGGGTATTTGTGCCCAGGAGAGCAGAGGTATCGGTGTCATTCCTTCTGGGAAGGCCATGCCCATGCAAATTCTTCGTGTGTTGCTTTCATCCAATAAGAGCTGAGATAGCTTTACAGTTAATGTTGTTCTTGGAGTTGGAAACAGGCTCTCATTCCTGAGCTGATGGCAAACATCTGCCTCGCCTTGTGTGCTCAGGGTGGCACCAGGGCCATCTGTGACCTGGAGTGTCTCCTCTGGAGGGTGAATCCAACTGCCTGCAGAAGGAGACAGCAGCCTGGCTGCCATGTTGGGGGATGTTTGCATTAACCACCTCCCAGAAGAAGTGAGTCTGGCAGCCTTTGGTTCCTTCCTTAAACCAAAATGGGATGTTGGTCCCCTCTCGCTGGATGCTTCTGGCAGCATCGAGTCAATTGTTGGCTCCTTTGGCAAGTCCATGAAAGCCCATGGAGATGTGCCTTGCAGGTTATCACGCAGACACTGCACCCTGCTCTGCTCATCCCTTTCTTCAACTTTCCTCCCCATTTCTCCCCTCATCCACCCATCCTTCCCGGCCTCCCCCCTTTCCCGCAAGCACCTCATTTTGGATAAGCACCAACGATGCTGATGATAGTCCTGCACCATCACCCCACCTCTCCCTCCTCCATCACGCTCCTTCCTCTGCTCCTGCCCCAGTCCCGGGTACCTTTTGCTCTCCCGTGGCAGCAGTTCCCTGGTTCTTCTCACTCCACCAGCCGCTGCAATCCCTCTGCCCGTCACCACTGCAGTTATTTCTTGAGTGGTGACTGCAGTGGTGAGTCCCGGGACCTATCGCAGCATCGCAAGCCATGGCGCTGGGCCCCACAAAACCAGAGGGGAACCACAGCGTCTTACTCATTGGCACCAGAGTGATGCTCCCCCATCACCTCCTTCGCGGTGGGCAGCGGTTTGGGGAGAGGGGGAAGAGGTGGCTGTGCACATATCAGGGAAGAGGGGCTGCTCCAGGGTTGTTGGTCTCCACAGCCATCAACCCAAGCACGTGGGGTTCTCCAAAACCCAGCCTGGGCTGCACGAGCTGAGGTCTGGGGGAAGCATTTTTGTGAGGTGGGGAAGAAGGTGGTGTTTGAAGGTTTGTTACTGAAGTGGTTCAGGGTAATACTGGTGGTAAACAGCTCTGGAAGAGGCAGTGGGAACCTGGGTAGAGCCAACCCGTGTCTGTGCAGTGGTTTGCTGGTTGCTGCACTAGGCTTGAATCATCAGGGTCTAAGCTGGGCTGTTCTGCAGTATAAGTTAAAAAACTTTCTGGAAGTACTATGGGAATTTCAGTTATTCCCTTATCCTCATAATACCTCCCCAGGGCAGAGTTGTGCTGATGTCACCACTGCACTGGCTGTGAGCAGGGATCACGGGACACAGAGGGATTCACCCAAGGCTGCAAAGGAAGCCTGTGGCAGAGGCACAGTGAATCCACCTCCAGCTCCCACCCTAAGCAGGCTCCAGATTCCCAGACCACAGGTCTCCTCCTCAACCCTTCAGTCCTAACCCCAAACCAGCCTGCAGAGAGTGAGAAGGAATTGCACAACCACCTTGGCTGCATTTCAGAGGAACCCTCCAGTATTGCCTGAGTGCCCTGAGGATGCTGGCAAACCCCAATTCTGGGCACAGCCCAGTGCAAGGGGCACCCAGCCCTGCTCAGAGCAGCCAAGGAGAGCAAACTAGAAGTTTTAAGGATAATTCTCACCCTTCAAATGGCAGTATTCCTTATCCAAGGGGCACTTTTCCCCAGAAGGATGGGGACAGGTATGGGGCTTGGAGCAACCTGGTCTGGTGGAATATGTCCCTGTCCATGTCAGGGTTTGGAAGAAGATGATGTTTAAAGTCTCTTCCAACCCAAACTATTCCATGATTCCATGACACTGCCTCTGTACCAGGCCACACTCTGCACAGCCCCTGCAAACAGGTGATAAAACCGAGCAAGATGCAGCAGGGCGAACAACAACAGGCAAATGAGCATTGAAAAAAAAAAGAATAATTAAAAAAAGAGGAAAAAAAAAGCTTTAACTACACGACAGCTTGGTTGAGACCCTGTTCCTGTATTTGCTTAGCTGAGGGCTATCTTTATAAGTCCTTGCTGCCAGATGTTACCGCATTTGCATGTGGGGTGAAGGGGAGGGATGCTCAGCAGGTCCCCGGGGGTGCTGGCTCGGCGCTGCAGCCGGATGGCGATTGCCACCCAGTGGCTGCGCAAAACATCCTGCCTTTTGCCTTGCAAACCCCCTGAAAATTAAACCTCTGCTGCAAGCACAGAAAAGGCGTGCCTTTTCTCTCTCTCAGCGGTGGAGAGACCTCGGGCGCAGCTCAGAGCGCTTCTTTTCCCAACCAGGGGGGTTTGGCTGCGTGTGAGAGATACAAAACAGCTTGGTTTTTTTTTAGTGCAAGTCACTGCGGCTGCTGAGCAGCTGAGCCCGGCACTCAGGGAAACTCTGCAGCTCTGGCAGGGCTGAGGAAACCTTCCTGACATGGCTTGATCTGTGTCCTGATCGAGGCACTACAGACCCATCCTCAGGGCAGGTCCCAACAGGGACCTGTGAGAAATGTGCTCACATTTCCAGGGCTCCTTTTTCCCCACCCCGAGCTTATTCCTCAGCTCAGGTCATGCCAAACAGGAGTTACCTGGGGATAACTCCTAAATTTGTGCCTGCTGCAATTTTCCATCACAGAGAACAGTAAGAGATACCCCAACCATCAGGTTCCTGGAGGAACCTGGGCTTTAATGGTTTTCCAGCAAAAACCCTTCCAGCAAAAACCCTCCCAGATCTGGGATAACTTTCAGCTCTCACTAATTTTCTGCCTGAAGTGGAAACAGCAATCACAATTCTCTACTGTAGCTCTCCTGGAGGCTTTTTCCAGGTGTATTTTATATTTCTGTACTGCTAGCTGCAGAAGTCATAGTGAATAAACAGAATTATTCCTAGTGTCTACAGCAGAAGTGTCTCTGCCCCCAAAATAAGCTTTCTTAACCCTCTTTCCCTTACTTACATAGCAAGCAAGCCTCACCTTTACATAGACACCTCTCCAACATACTTACTTGACCACAGACCCTATAAATTCAGCATGGTGCACCCTGCTGTGGCTAATGAGGCTAATTAGGAGCAGAGGGAAAGGAAGTGCTTTTGCTGCACCATTATTATTTATTTTTTTCTGATGTTTTAGTGGTTGAAGCAGATCATGTACCTTGGGCTGTAGGTGTTTGCTGACAGAGCTGAGCCAGCTAGATGTTCCTTTGTGCCTCCAGCTGCTGCTAGAGCTGTTAGGGCAGAGTATTCCCTGGATTTCATTTTAAATGTACGCTGCATCCCTTGGAAATGCTTTGAGTAGGTTGTTCCTAAGCTATGGCTGGCTGAGCCAGGGGGGAGCTGTATCAGAGTTAATGGCTGCTGGCAGATTTCCTTTAAGACTTGCAATGGAGCATAAATTACTTGTTCCTGAAGCTGTAGGGAGATAACTATGACTCCAAGAATCCTCCTGGTGAGCTTAAGTGATAACTCCTCTTGCTTTCCCTATGCAGCTGGAGAGGCAGCATTGCTGCCTTGATGGTTCCCCCATCATGGGAGGCGTGGGTGTCTCCTCTCCTTTGCTCTGTTCCATTCCTTGGTGGTTTTCTGCTGGGAAAATCCCATTAGGCTGATCTATGAGGAGAGAATTGCCTGTGTTAGCTGATAAATTGTGATGGTTGGGCAGCTGGTGGAGGTAGGTGCTGTGATGAGCTCCTTTCCCTGCTCCATCATGCAGGTAATGAGAACCACCCCAGGAGGGCTTCTAGGGGACTCCCTTGGGATGCTGCTGCTGCTCAGCGTCCTCCTCTTTTCCCAGAGCAAATTTTGCAAAATGAACAGGACAGGAAATCTGGGAGGACTCAAGTGGGTTTGTGTTGGCTGTCCAGAGCCAGAAGACTCAGGTCTGCTCTAATCCCCCAGACCAAACCCTGATGTCAGGGCCAATTTTGGGGAGCTCTGGATTAAGAAAAAAGTGTTTTCTCAATCCTGCTCTCAAGCCACAGGGTTTAACCTAAAATCTCTGCTCAGCTGCTTTGTAGGAATCACCTGGTGCTTTTGCAAGAGAAAAATCTGCTAGTGGTTCCAGCGCTAATCCCAGTTCTGATTGTTCCAGTACTATTTGCAGCCTGGCTCTGAAGCTGCTTGGGCACCCAAAGGCACCACTGCAGAAGCATTTCATACACAAAGCCTCATCTCCTGCAGCACAGCTGATCCCCTGCTGCAGAAGAGCATCCGTGGGAACTGCTTGACCACTGCTAAACTTTCTCTCAGTGCAAAACTTCTTCCCTGTTGCTCCTTCATGTCAGCATTTAGTTTACACTTGGTTCATCATCTGCAGAAATTAAAAAAAAAAAAAGAGAAAAAAAAAGAGAAAAAAAAAAAAAAAAAAGAAGAGTATCAGCCTCCAAACCATTTCCTCTTTCTGTGAGATGTGCTGCTGAGCTGGGAGACAAACACAGCCTGTGTGGGTTTGACAGACTCTGACTCTGCAGCTCCTTCAGGCTGGGTTTAGTGGGGGTGAAAGCAGCCTTTTCGTTATGTAATAGCCCGGGGCTGCTGTAAATTCTGCCTGTTGAGAGCCGGAGCAGCAGAGTGGAAGGTGAGAGCCGTGTGTGCTCTGCTGCGGTGGCTGCACTGCTGGGAACATCCGACCTGGGCTCTCCTGAGACCTTCATAGGGTCAGACACTTTCCTACAAACTTAATTACATGTAAGGAGGAAGATTTTTGCAAAAGAGCAGAAAAACCCTCTCTCAGGTTGTCCAGAGTGGTGGTGGATGCCCCATCTCTAAAAACATTCAAGGACTGGTTGGACAGGGCTTTAAGCAACCTGATCTGGTTGGAAATGTCCCTTCTCATTGCAGAGAGCTGGATTAGATGAGCTTCAAAGGTCCCTTCCAACCTTAAGCAGCCATGCTGGGAGGGATTTTGCACAGTTCTCAGCTGGAAGAGATGCTGTCCTGGCAGCTGAGGAGCAAAATCATCCCCCTGAGTGCTAATGGGAAAGCAGAAACTCTCTGCTTTTTCCCCTCTATCAGCTGAGAGAAGGCACTCTGGGGTTTCAAAATCTAACCTTTTCTCAGACTTCCTTAAAAATTCTTATTCCTTTACTGGGCTCTTCCTTTCCCTAAGGCAAGGGAAGTAGAACCACATTGATTTTAAATCTCTGATTTTATTCCGGACCATTCCAACAAAGCTTCAGAAATGCACAGTGTTTAGATGCAAAGCTGAGTGCTTGAGAAAGGGCTTTTGCATCAGGTCTCTGTAAGTTTTTATTCTCTATCCCTCTGGCTGGTCTATCTTATTATCATACAATCATTAAATGGCTGTATAACAAGTTGCCCAGCCTGGCAGGTAATTTTCTAGATGTCTTAACATAGATATTATACTGCGTTTTTAAAAAAGTTCCCTTTTTCTTGAAAATCTGTTAAGAATAGTGGCATTTAAATTTCATTTCTAGACATAACTACACTGTATTTTGTATATCCATGCCTCAACATAAAATTTGCATATCTATGTAGTAGGTGTGAATAACACTCTTCATAAATATATAAAGCTTTTAAAACATTAATGTCCCAGCTAAAACCCATCCCAAATCAAACTGATTTGTGGAAAAAATTAAGGCAAAAGCCTGAATTTTCTGATTTTCTACCCATTCCACCTTATTTAAAAGGCCAGTAACACTCTCCTCAGCTGTTGCATAGTTATTTTTTCCTACAGAAAGTCCTGATGCAGTGCGAAGATACATTTATCAATGTTATTCCTCCATTCCTACCTGGCAATTAGCAAAGGGATTTGCACTTTTACCACCCAGTTGTAATAGATTTATCACTTCATAATAAATTTAGGAAAGCTGCTGTTTTCTGTGCTGGTATAAAGGACCTCTGAGTTATGCCTGGCCTGACCCGGGTCTCAAAGCACTTTAATTCCTGCTTTAATCCACACAGGGCTGATTCTCAGTGAATTTTTTCTGCACAATAAGGAACGGAAGGAAACGGTAGGATGAGATCAGATGGAGACAGGACTCGGCTAAAGCTGATTCATTTAAACCCGGAGTTCTGCAAAGAAAAAGGTCCCTGGGTGAGTGCTTCTGGCACACTCCAGCCTCTGATAATGGGAGGGATTAGGGACTTGAAGGGGATTTGGGGAGGCAAGGACAACTGAGCCCAGCTACCTAAAACAGTGCCAGCCCAAGCCCATATCTGTGTTATTATTCCACACGGCTTCTGCCAAAGCCCCACTCGATCCCGGTGAGCACCGGGGAGGTTTAAATCCGTGCTGATCCCAGGAAAATGCCTCACATCGGGATGGGAGCACAGCCAGCCAGCCCAAGGCTGCTGCTTTTCCTCTCCTCAGGCGGCCAGAAAAGCTCCTGCTGCTCAGAGAGATCCTCATCCGTCTTGTCTTGGAGACTGCCTCCCTCTAGTGAGAGCCAGAGCCACCCACACGCCGGCCCGTGAGCTGTGCCGCTCACACGGAGGATGCTGCACAAACCTCGTGTGCTGTGCATGTCTTGGGTGCTAGCCTGCGTCCAGCAAGAGTGCTGTGAGTGTTTTTGATGCTTTCCACACACTCCAGGGGTGCTGTGCCTGTCTTGGATGTTGTGCATCTCTGCCTCTGAGGCTGTGCTGCCACGAGGGTGCTGCACTCCACGGGCCAAGGGTGCTGTGGGTGTCTGGGGTGCTGTGCTGCACACATCCCAGGTGCTGTGCATGACTCTCAGGTACGTGTCTTGGCCCTGAGCGCTGTGCCTGCAGAATCAGTGAATGGTTTGGGTTGGAAGGGTCCTTAAAGATCATCTTGTTCCAGTCCCCTCGTATCGTGAGTGTTTGATTAACCAGAGCCCCTGAGCTGCATCACGCTGTGTGATGCTGCCTGGGGAGCAGTAGCTATGCCGAGACAGGAGGATGGAATGACACAAACAATTCCTGATCCAGCATAGGATCTGCCAGCACGCAGATGAAGGGGCAGCTGTGAACCAGCAGCCTGAATTTACACTGAATTGGCGCTTTGCGTCGAGTGGCTGCAGTGTTTTTAATCCAATCCCAGAGCCCCCAGGCAGGATTTGTTGTGCTGCCGGATTTCTCGTTCGCCAGCCAGGGTACGGTTTCATCAAACGAGCTGTATAATTTCCTCACATCCTCAGGGGCTCGCCCGCAGCTCAGCTCCTCCGGGCTGCCCTTAGCAACCAGAGCTGGAAAAACGGAACTCCACCGCCAAAGGATGCTTCCCACTTGCCCGAGCATCTCCCTGAGGCCACGGGCAGGGCACGGGCAGCACCTGAGCATGTCACACTCCTGGTCCTTGCCCTCTCCTTTGTCACTGCTGAGCCTCTGCTGCTGGCACAGCCATAGCCGTTGGCTCCAAAGGATTTGAATGCCATCCTAAATCGGCAGCAGCTCTCACTGGGGGATAGGCAGGAGGAATGCTGTGAGCTGCGGGGCTGGAAGCCCCGAGGGCAGTGAGCTATGAGCATCCTCAGCTCGTCCGGGCTGACCTGAAGGTTCTTGACCGGGATGGGTGGAGGGGAAAATATTTACTGTCCCAGCAGCAAGGATCGTGATTTTTCCAGCCAGAGCATCTCTGGCTGCTGCAGAGCTTTCAGGGGGGTGTGCTGCCCGCAGAGCTGGGGGGAAAGGGGAAAACAAGACCAGCAATTTCCTCACTCATGCTTGCAAAAAGGTTAATTCCCTTCCCACACCACCGGCGTTCTAGAATCCCCCCGTCAGTGGGGGCTCGGTCGGGAGCGGCAGCGGGGTCAGTGCTGCTGGCGTGCAGAGGTGGATCTTCCAGCTGGGGAACATATGGAAGCGTAGCAAGCAGGAGCAGCGAGAGGGGTTATTTGCAAGCTCTTCTTCTTTGGCAGCTGACGTAGTTTCAAAAGGAGAATGTTGTTTTCAGCGCCTGAAGTGAGGTGGCAGGTTTGTGTCGGGGATGAGCGAGGCAGCGCCTGGCAAAGGGACCCCCGGTGAGAGATCACCCACGGGCAAGAAATGTGGGGAACGGCAGCAGACTGCAGTGTCTGTTTAGATCACACTTAGAGAAATGAGCAGGATTTACTGCAGGGAGGGAAAAAATAAATGAGCTGAATGTGCTAGAAAAATGGGGTCTGGAGGGAAATACATGCCAAGCAATAACGGTGCAGGGTGTATGTGTGTAAGTTGGCCAGTTAGTGAAAAAATCAATATTGTGGGCCAAAACCAGAACACAGATTTGCTGTTTTCCGGATTTTGAAGCATGAGATGCTCTCCTCCTCCCTCCAGATTTGGGCTTATTTCTGTTTTGTTTCTGTCACACATTGATAAAGGTGGACTACTGATGCTTTTGGGGCTACTGGGTAAGCAGAAAAGCTCACAGGCACTGGGGCCAAATTGGTCTTCCTTAATGAGACCTACTGGAAGTCACCAGTGCAGGTATCTCTGTCTCTGCTGGGGCATAGAAACCAGTATTAAATTGTATTAATAATAACCACGTCTACATCCCAGGGGTGGGTTTCCCCTCGCAGGCCACCTCTCCCTTCTCAGCTGCTCCCCAACCCCAAGATGGGGTAACACAGGATTTTGATTTCAAAGCCTACTGTTTCCCCCCCCCTTTTTTTTTTCCAAATCTTTTTCTTCTTGTTTTACTTCGCCCTCCTGCTAAATTTCCTCCCTCCTTGAAGATACATATCTCCCCCACCCTGCTTTTTTATATAGCACCTATTAGCCTGCTACCTATGTGTGGATGAGAGGGAGCACAGATGTGCTGCAGCTCCCAGCCTCCCTCTGACCACCCTCCTTAAATCCCCCAGAATTCCAGAGGTCTGGAAAGGCGACAGCTACAGTTCCCCTGGGTGCCATATAACAGCAAGGGGGCTGTTTCCACCAAAGGGTCCCTGACACACATATATCAGCTGGGGACTTTGATTCAGATAATGATCTGCACAGGGCTGACTTCAGTTAAGGGTGAGAGATGGGGTTTATGGCTCTGGTTTCCCCCAGGCAATTGCCCATCGGCAGCAGAGGGAATGGCATTGGGTGTTATTGGGATCTGCAGCACTGGTATTGAATGATGGGAGGGGAAATGATGGCTACGGGGAAATCTGGGTGGGTTTCTCTTTCTTCTTCTTCTTCTCTCCAAGAAAATGCCTGGTGGTGACTGAGCCTGACCCATCCTAGACTGAGAGCTGAGGTTCCCTGTGACCCATTTTGTTGGAAATTAGGGATAGCTGGGGAAATGGGAGTAGAAGAAAACCTGTACAGACTATGTGAGCACAGGACACTCTCTCCCATGCTCTCCAACTGGACAGACTTCAACAGCTGTACCCAAGTGCCTGAGGTTTTTTTGGTTTGGTTTGTTTTTCTTTTCTGTAGGGCAAAATGGGAAAAAATTGGGGATAATTTGGCCATTTTCTGAGAAAAGGCAGCAAATACTTGCAGTGCTGCTCTGTACTGGATGTTATCTGCACCTCCTGAAGGATTAATGGGGCAAGGAGCCTCCAACTGCCATGTTTTACAGCGCCCAGTGCATTGTCCCAAGCTGCTCCCCTCGTGTCCAGGCTGCCCTGAGCCCTGGAGCTGGTTTTGGGGTGTGCAGCCAAAACTGCACCCCCAGCACAGGAACTATTTACATCTATTCTAATACGGATCAGTCAACAGGCTAAGTCAAATTTCGAGCTGATTAATTCCTTCCCATCTTAGGCAAATCCATGATCAGCTTTATAGTGGGGTGCCACCCCAAATTTCTGGGATCAGAGCTGCACTGGTGCAGCTCAGGGAGCATCTCCAGGTATGGGGGTGAACCCTGCAAACCTGTGTTGCTGGAGCTGCTGCTCATCCCTCCAAACCCTCCTCTGCCGGGTGGTAGCCAGCAACGTTCCCAAACAGTATCTGCTGTTATTGCATTAATTACAGTAATCTAATGGGAAATGTAAACAGGAAAGCTCCAGGGGGAGATAAGGGGTGCAGGGATGTGAGGCAGGGGCTGACAAGCTCCCTCTGGCGCGAGGAATGGATTTCAGAGGAAAGTTGACTTTCCAGCCAGCGGCTGGCGGCCGCTCAAAGGTGTTAATTAGGGCGGCCAGATAACAACTGGGGCAGTGTCCCCAGCTGTTTCCCTTTTTGGGAACAATCGCATTCCTGGGGCTTGAAGTTCAGCTGCAGAGAATCAATGCCTTCAGTCCTTGAGGGGGATGGGGCACTGCCGTGCTGTGGAAGAGAAGGGGGAATGACTTCAAACTGAGAGGAGATTTAAATGGGCTATAAGGGAGAAATTCGCCCTGTGAAGGTGGTGAGGCTTTGGCACAGGTTGCCCAGAGAAGTTGTGGCTGCCTCACCCTTGGAAGTATCCAAGGCCAGGTTGGACAGGGCTTGGAGCAACCTGGGATAACGGAAGATGTCTTTGCCCATGGCAGGGGGTGCAACTGGATGAGTTTTATAGTCTCTTCCGACCCAAACTGTTCTATGATTCTATGATTATAATTTTTAATCAGCTGGGTTTTAATCCCACCTGAGCTGAGCAGTGTTGCTTTGCTGCCAGCCAAGGAAAGGTGGCTCTTCCTGGGACATATTAGTGCCAGACATCTGAGCTGGATTCATTGGATGGGCAAGACCAGTAAACTTCCTGGTGTGGTTTCAATCATCTCACCCTGCTTAATCCAGAACAGAAACCTGCCTGTGGAGCTGCACTTTTCCTTGCTGTATCAGTGTGCTGGAAGCACCTGGGTGGAGCAGGATTTTCCCATGTACTGCAGGTGCCCATCTCCTGCCCCACCAGCACTTAGGAGCATCTTCTGGTTCTGCATCTTGAGTTTGGATCCAGGGAAATAGGACACAGTCTTGGGTAGGCAAGGAAACAGGACAGAGGTGAAGCATCCCCTTCTCCTTTTATTCCACCTTCCTCTTTTATTTTATTCTCCTTTAATTCTCATTTTCATGTCCACAGATTAATTTCTTTGGCATTTCCCCCTTTCAAGGCCCCAGCATCTCCTTCTCCCAGGCTGTGCTTCCAAACACTGTGCCCAAGGGAGAGATTTGTTCTAGAGACCTTAATTTTTACTTTTGGAATGACATATCCGTGACTATCAAGCACCTGAAAAAGCCCTTTCTTGGAGGTTATTTTCCCAGCAGAGCAGAGATTCCCAAGCTCTGATCCTGCCTGGAAAACAAAAGCTGTGTGCAGTGAAAGTAGAGCTGGAAGGCCCCAGGAGCCACCTTTCCCTGGGGAAAGTGTGAAGCAGGACTCCAGCTCCCATTTGGGAGTAGCTGCTGCTTATGCATTGCTGGGGAGTGTCCCCAGCCCTGGAACCCCCCGGGCACTGCTGAACTCCCCAGAATTCACCTGTTAACTGGCCTCTTAGCACAGACCTTGCTTGGCTCTTTCAAAACCAGGAGGAGGCAGATCCCACTTCCCACCCCTGAGTCCTTTACGTTCTGGATTTTTTCCTCTTGGACGAATTAGAAGAAAACATCATTCTTTGATCTGAGCTCATTTCTCAGCAATGAGATTTTGTCCTCTCTGGCTGCTTTTAGTCTGGGTAGGTGTGTGTGGGGGGAAAAGGAGGCAGATGAAATTACTGTTAATGGCACCTCCTTTGGCCTTAAAGCAGCAAGCTAGGAATGTTTGAGCTGCCAAGGCCATTTATTTTTATTAAATCCAGTTTGCACAATGAGAAATGCTCTTCATCATGCTCCTTGCTCCAGCTGCCAGATGCTCCCAGCTCATTACATGCAGCTCCCAGGAGGATCTGTCCCTTAAGGAGTCTGAAACTCCTTCCAAAATACCTGTGGCTGGAAGCTGATGATCACAAACACAGCAAAACCTGGTGCAGATCCAGAGAAAGCTTCTGCTTATCTTTGCATTCAGTTTGCACAAAATCCATGTTCAGTGGATTTGGGTCACAAGTTTGTGATGGGAGCAAGGAGCTGTTGGAGATGTAGGATGCTGTGTTGGTCCCCATGTGGACTTCCAGGGCTCCTGCTTGGGTCTGTGTGAGCAGTTCTGGATCCTTGTGCTTCTGCTTCCCTGCTCTTGCTCCAAAAACGATGACCTGAAAATGAAACAGCAAATAAACAAAACATGTGCAGCCTCAGCTCTTGCTTTTTTACCCACCCAGAATTATTTCTAGAATAATTCCACATTATTCCATATAGTTATTCCACTATTTTCCAGAATTATTACAGATTATCTATTTGAATAGGAGTTCATGCAGATGGAGATTTCTTGCAACTGATATTTAGGATTTTTGGGGGGAAAGTGTTAAATACAGAGAAGATATGGTTGGAAATGGTTGTGCAGGATTTGGGGAAATGGATCACTCTCTGAGGCAAAAGCTGCTTCCCTGGGGTGTGTGAATGCCCCTGGCATCTCACAGAGATCCTTGTTACATCCTCCCTGAGAGCAAAGTGTCATGACTCGAATGAGTTGTAATTTAGTGACCTTGTTGGAGGAAATTATTTTGCTCAGAGCAAGATAAATTTAGATTTTTATTCTCAGCCATTTTTATTTGCAGGTAGGTTTTGTTTCTCTTTCTAAGCATTTTCTTTGCGTTTTCATTTGCAAAAAGAGGAAAAAAAGTCCCCCCCATGCTCTTGGCAAACAATTTTCATCTTGTTACCACCTCCTCCACGAGCCTGACTGCATTGCAGAAATCCTGCTCATCTCTTCTCGAAGTCTGAACTGAATTAATTTTACGGATTTTAAAGGTGTTGGAAGTGGTGAGAATCTCCTCCTCTCCCTGCCTTTTGAGGAAATCCCCAGTGTCTCTCCTGCTAAGCCTGTTGCTCTGCCTTCATCTGGATTTATATCTGTGTCATTGGGAACATAACGTGGCTCTGAACCTCTTTGAACTCTGTTGTCTGGAGGACAAGGAAAGAGCATAAACCCAGCTATTAAAAAGCCTTCTAGTGCTGGTCAATTTAAAATACATCTGGAACAATAAAAGGAGTAACTGTGCCAGCACTGCACTCGCTGAGCCATCACCCCATTGTCCTGCAGCCATGAAGCTCTGCCCTGTTTTCCTTCCTTTCAAGTTGCCTTCTTTATAACCAGAGAAAAGTGATGCCTCTGCCAGTCTGCTCTGAAATGTGAGGTTCCCAGAAGGTGGATTTGTGAATGGTTGGCTGGTAGTTATGTGCCTCAGGGCCTTCATTTTAAGACTTTTTTTTTTTTTTTCCACACCAGCTGAGGGAGGAAGTTTGCAGGATGTTATCAGCATCCTGTTGCTGTGACCTGCTGAGCAATAGCATGTAAATATGTCTCCCCTTCACCACACCCCAGTGTCAACCTTTTGGCTCCTGTCTGCTGGCCGTGTTCTGGGAGATTAATGTGTTTTTCCACTGTGGACAGGGCCCTAGAGCTAAAAGGCATGGATTTCTATTTTTTCTTGGGTGTCTTTTACCAATTTCCCAATATTCAGTCATTTCTGGCAGTGTTTATGCAGTGTGTTAATGAGATGATGTCTGGCATGATGGAGGCACCTCACCATGGGGTATCCAGCAAACAGGATCAAGGTATCTCATGTGGCTGCCTTGTAAGAAAGGTGGAAAGAGATTTTGGCTTTCTGGGTAGAGTCACTGGTTGGAGAGCATCTGCAAAAAAACCCCCATTAAACAGTAGAAAAGAATAAACCCAAGAATTGTGTCTTGATGAGGACAAATGTTTGTTCTGTAGCTTTTGGAGGGGTTTCCTCCAGAGCAGTGAGTACTGAACAGCTTGGACAGTCCACATGCCATGTTTTTACCAACAGCTGTGATATTGGCCATTATTCATCTAATTCCATGTTCTCTGTCACTGGATCCAGCCAGGTAGAGCAGCTTTCCATTGGAAATAGCATCCAGATTTGGACAGCCTGGGTTTGAAAAGGTGAATGGAATTCACTGCCTTGGTGCAGCACTGGTGTCCAGGTTGGACTCAACCCTCCCACCTTCCCTCATCACTTCCAGATCTGAGAGAAGAGAATCTCTTTCACCTCCTGCAGGGAGCCAGGCTGAGCACAAACCCCGTAAGACACCAGAGACCCTGCAGGGAAAGGAGTGGGAACAGTTCTGTGTGGAAAAAAACTGCCCAAAGTATGGATCATCCCAGCCACCAGAGAAACCAACCAATAGACTGAAAGCTTTGGGCAGCTGTGTTTTTTTGGACTCCCAGCTGCAAATGCCTTTGTCAAGTGGTTTCTGAACTTCTGGGCTTCACCATCTCATGTGGGCTGAGATAGTTTAATACCAGGACAAGTATTAGGGGCAAGTGTCATGTGATTTTCCCATTCCCTGCTTTGTTGGAGACAATATTGGTCTGTATGGTCTCATCTACTCAGCTTCTGCCCTGATTTAGGGTTTTTCTGCACCTGCTGTGCCATAAAATCCAGGTGGTTCTGGCAGAGAGGCAGAGCTGTAAGCAATTTGGGGGGATGTCACCACTGAAAATTTGGCCACTTAGTAGTGTCTTGTGTCATGATGCTCCTGGTGTTCCTTCCCATATCTTTTCTGCGTTCATGAGTCCTCATGCAGCCACCCTGCCAGGCTTCCCAGAGAGAAAGATCCCTGCATCCTCACCCTGATCACAGGCTCTGGATTCTTCTCCTCTCTCCCAGCAGCTGTCCACTCATTGAGAAATTACTCCCCAAGGCTGCTTGGGAATACAAACGAGCCTGTAACAGAAGCAATAAATTATGTTGAGTGTCACAGGTCCTGCCAGGAGATGCAATAGCTGAGTCTGGTTCAAACAGCATTAACTCAACACACTGGTAGAGAAACCACTGGAGTTATCGTTATCATGGTGCCCTGACAGGGCTGTCACCCCTGCACCTGCTGTGATGGTGACACAATGCATTTAAGGATAGTTCCTTAGAGGTGATTTCTTGTTGTCCGTCATGACCTGCAGGTTTGCTTTGAAGACCTGGAAAATCAGGTCCTGCTATCCCGGCTCCCAGCTAAGGGGATTCTTATGGGACCAGCTGAGACCTCCAAAGAGGGATGATCATCAAGGCACATCAAGGCTCTGTGCTTTCTTGCGATTTAGGATGTTTGCCCTCTCTCTGTGCTCAGCATGAGCTCGTGGGACAGAGCTGAGGTCTAGGTGGTGGCAGCATCAAGAGATGGAAGCTCTGATGTGGCTTGAGGCCAAGGAGAACAACTGGAGCTGCTCTTGGCTGCTGGAGTATCAACATCAGCTTTTATCATCCCAAGGATTCTGGAGGATTTGCCAGCTGAATGCCCCGAGGTTGTGACATTGTTTGTCCTGTTCCTGGCAGAACAAGCCGGTGTTTGCTGTGGGGAGAAAAAGCAGCCTCCAGCAGGAATAATTCTGATTTAAGGTCCTGTGCAAGCTGGTCCTTTCTTAGGGTTCCTCAGGGAAAAGACAATTCTAACCCTGTTTCTATCCAATGACCTATTTTTCCTCAGCTTTATGGCAAAGATGCCTTGGCTGGTCCTCGCTGCCAGCGAGTGGGTTGGTCACGGCTGCGCTGCCCTTGGCGAGGAACATCAACTGTCCCTTTGCCCCCTGCGCCTGGGGGACAGTAAATCTGTAGGCAAACATTAAGCCTTCCTGAAAAGCCTGGCATTGCTGGGAGAGAAAATAAAAAAGCTGGAAGGTTTTTATTATCTTTCTCCTTATTGTCTTTTTTTATTGCCTTTCGGAGTCACCCTGGAGAGCAATCTCCATCCCACATCGTGGCCCTGCCAGACTTCCTCTGCTGTCGCTGTGACCTAAGAAATAGAGGCCAATGCCTTCCTCTGTTCAGAGCATTAACAAACCCTGCCTTAGAGCCCTTTCTTAGAGGCCCTTAAGGAGCCCCTCTTAGAGCCCTAAACTCAAGGGATCCTTTCCTCTGTGTGTTCTGGGGCTCCAGCAGGTCTTTCAGGACTTCCCTCCCCAAACTATCACCCCTTCTCCCTGCAAATAGGTGTGAGAAGCTGCACTTGAATTTGGGAGGCGGAAAGGCTGCAGGTTCCTTGTCTGCGCAGCTGGAGCCGTGGTGGGAAGTCTCTGAAATCCCCTGATAATTCAGGGCTGACTCTGAGGGCGGTCTGCACGGGGGAGAGGCCCAGCATCTGGCAGGAACCTGGAGAGATGCTTCTTGCAGGGAAACTATGTGCTCTGCTAATTCATTAAGCACTTATCTCCTGCTCCTGCTCTTAAGGGAGAGAGAGCTGGAGCGGAGGAGGCACGGGACAGACCAGGCGGCCTGTTGCAACAGGCATATATCCTCTAAAGAGAAGGTGAGACACCATTGCTGAGGTCAGTGTGAGATTACAGGGACTCCTTTTTGCCCTTATCTCTCTGAAATATGCAGCCCACCTCTGCTTTCCTGGGAAATCAGGAGTCGAATAAAAACTGTGCACTGAAGTGCTGCGGAAAATGTGCTGATATTGAGGTTTCCTTGCAGCAACATACCCGGCTGCATCTTCAGCTGGAGGCTGGCTTCACTCCGTAATCACAGAACCATGGAATGGTTTGGGTTGGAAGAGACCTTCCACTAGATCAGGCTGCTCCAAGCCCCATCCAAACTGTCCTTGGACACTTCCAGGGATGGGGCAGCCACAGCTTCTCTGGGCAACCTGTGCCAGGGCCTCACCACCCTCACAGGGAAGGATTTCTTCCCAATATCCCATCTAACCCTGCCCTCTGGCAGTGGGAAGCCATTCCCCCTCATCCTGTCTCTCTAGGTCTTTTTCCAAAGTCCCTCTTCAGCTCTCTTGGAGCCCTGTTAGACACTGGAAAGGGCTTTAAGGTCACCTCAAAGCCTTTTCTTCTCCAGACTGAAAAATCCCAGTTCTCCCAGCCTGTCTAACTCCAGGTCCTGGATGTACTCTATGCCTTAGTCAGTGGGATTTTCCAGCAAGAAGTCATGCTCCCTCAAGGTTAGGGAGCTGCAGAACGTCAGATATAATGGTGATAACTTCTAGGGTACATCCATAATTTCTCAGTGTTGACTAAGGTTTGTTTTTGATGTATTGCCTGGATTTTCCCCGTAGCAAACAAAGAAACTGCTTAAGGAAAATAGTAATTGCAATTTCCTCCAAATTTTTACTTGCTCCTGGCCCCTCCTTTCTTGCTGTCCCTTCCAAGAAAGGAGGGGATTTTTCAGTCTAAGAGGAAGGAAGGATAGCCTGCCATTGACAGGTCACTGCCCGGAGAAGCCTTACAAACCTGGAGGAAACATGTGCCCAACCAGCCCATATTTCCATAAAGGGGTTTATAATATGGGATGTGAGTTTTCAGGGTCTGACCTTTCTCTCCCGACAGTGACTTCCTTTCCTACTTATCTTCTCCTTGTGGCAGCAACTCTGATCTCATTTAATTAATTACACACTTAGACACCTGCTCCTGTGGGTGGAGCTGGTCCGAAAACGAGCTCTGCTTTGCCAGGACATTTTGCTGAGAAACTTTGTCTGGCCAGAAAATGATCTACTGGATTTTTTTCCCCCTGTATTTCCTTCAAAGCATGAGAAATTGTGTTAGGTTCCTCAAAACCTGGAAAACCTCTGATTAAAATAGGAATACTTGCCAAAGCATTCAGGCAGCCTATTCCTTATCCATCCCTGTGGATGCTGTGTTTGATGGGCTGTTTTCATGTAGGTTGCAGCCACTGAGGAGCTCTTTTCCTTGGATACACCTTTCTGTTGGAAGTCAGCAGTTGCCTTATACCATATCAACGCTGCATTTGGAGCATGGTTGGACCTATGAGCTCATCAGCTCCTGGCTCCTCATGCTGCTCCATGCTGCAGCTGGGCTGCTCTGCACTCCTTTTATGTCAGACGACATTCCCATCATACTTCCTAGGTCAACATTTTGGCTGACTCACTCAGGACCAAAGCGGGGATTTCCAGAAGCAAAAGCTGCAACATGAATATTTCTTTTTGCTTTGGGTTTCTTTTAATTATTCCACCCCCCCCGACTCTGTGTGTGTGTGAACTCTCTGAAAACTGTCTGACCTGATTCTGCACAGCCTGGCAGAGCTCAGCTGAGACATTCCAACTTCCTTCTGATCCTTCTGGGAAAGGTTAGAGGAGGTCCAGGCTCCTCATGGTTGCATGGGATGTCTTCTTGCACCTTGGGTGGGGGAAATGGGGGAGACTCGGCAGTTGTTCAGCTAAATCATAAAATCATGGAATGGTTTGGGTTGGAAGGAACCCCAAAAATAATCTCATTCCACCCCCTGCCATGGGCAGTGACACCTTCCACTGTCTAGGCTCTGTCCAACCTGGTGTTGGACACTTCCAGGGATGGGGCAGCCACAGCTTCTCTGGGCAACCTGTGCCAGGGTCTCACCACCCTCACAGGGAAGGATTTCTTCCTGATATCTAGTCTAAATGGAGCTTAAAAATCCCAACAGCATATATTTTTTGTATTTCCAGATAACTCTTGAAGTTTGGGCTGCAAAGGAAACCCCAAGTAAAATATCTGCTGAAATACCTACATGTTGATCCAGCCTGAGGTCAACAGGGAAGGATCCTGCTGTAAATACAAAGGGATCCCCTATTAAACCTGATCCACACTGACCTTGGCTCTTCCCTTGACAAACATCTGAGCCAGGGTCTCATGTATATCATGCTGTCAGGAGTGGTTATGGTCATATCCCATTTTTATTTGCCTTTGCACATCTCCTCCCAAACCTAGAGAAGTTCCCTAAGTCTGGGGGAAAAAAAAAAATATATATATATATACATATAAAAAAATCCAGATGTTCTCCCCCAAATTGAAACTGAACATTGCAATACCTGCTTTGAATTTCCAAAGTGCAGCTGCAAAGAACCTTTTCCATCACCCCGCTGCCCTCAGAAGGGTCTGAAGCAGAGTCAGCACTTGGAAAACTCTCCAGGAGGGGGGGTTATTCCTTGGACTACTCCCTGGGCTGACCGATGCCCCTGGGTGACTTGAGGGAGCTGACAGAGCATTAAAAAAGGGGACAGGAAAAAAACATTCAGCTGTGGCATTTGCTGGTTGCGTGCAGCCGCAGGCAGGAACTGCTTCCTCTGTTTGCAGGCTTTTAGGGAAAGGGGAGCTCAACGGAGTTGCTAAATTGGAATGAAGTGAAAAAAAATATTGCTGCGAACAACAGAATGTTTGGCTTTTTTTTTTTCTTTTTTTTTTTTTTTTTTTTTTTTTTTTTTTTTTTTTTTTTTTTTTTTTTTTTAAAGACTGAAACACAAAACCTTGGAGTGATTTACATGGGAAAGGGGAGCCGGAAACAATTTTAGATGCTGTTTTCCAAAATTGATGAATAACAGAAGATACAATGGTTAAAGCAAATGGCCCAAATTTCCTGCTCTTTTAAGCAGCTGAATAGATACTAAAAACAAGGGTACCCTGTTTTTCTCCTTATGGAGGTGGCAGAGAGGTTTTTTTTTTTCCCCCTAGGTTATTTTGGTTTTGAAGGCAGAAGCAAGGTGGGTTCCAGGGGTCCCCATGACCATGGATGCTCAGATGGGCAGAACGCGTGGGAATTCCAGAGGTGGGGAAGAGAAGTGTGAGCCAGAGGAGTAGTTTTGAATAATTTCTGGCAAATAATGCTGCAGGCATGAGTCATGAGAAGGGATCTGAAACTTCCTTTTGGGTTCTTTTCCATTATTTCTCTGGATAACCGTTTGATTTCTCCTTTGCCTGAGGCTTGTTTCCCCCAGAGCTGAGCACATTTCCCTTCTAACCCTTGCCCCTCACCAGCCCCACTGGATGAGGACAGAGGTTTGGCTCCAACCAAAAACAGGCTGGAAAATTTTATTTCTCTTTGCAAAAGTCTTTGATGTTTCTAGAAAATATTCATGTTTTGCTTTGATAAAAATAAACAAAAAAACAAAAAAACACTTTGGATGAGATCCCTGCAAAGATGTTGTCCTGCTTGGCTTAGCCAAGGTCCAGCAGGTCCAGCCCTTGTTTGAGACACCAAAAAGGATGTCCATGTGTTTAATCTTTTAGCAGTGGTAGAAGAACCCAGGGAAACCTCCAGTCAAGCCTCTTTGCTGTATCCTCTTGCAGCCATTCCACTCCACAAAATCCCAATGTAGTGAAGTGATTTCAGTTAAACGGACAAACAACTTTTTTTTTTTTTTTGGTAGCTTTGCAATTGAACTGTGTGTGTTTAGCTGGGATGTAAAAGACTGCGGGACAAGGGTGAAAATTAGGAGTTACTCTGGAGACCTGAAGAACGTCTCTCCAGCCTGTCCAACCTGGTGCATGGATATCACTGCAAAATCTCCCCTGGTTTTTGGACCTGGCTAAGTGGTTTCCACCAGCAGTTGCTGTGAAATATTTTGAAATATGTTGCTGTGGATATTTTCTGCTTGCAAAGCAATTTTATGCCAGAAACTTGAGGGGTGTCTTGAAAACTGCTGAGCCAATGACTTCCATCCTCTGTTGGGTGCACCTTCCCATGACTGTGCCTGCTGGATCCTGCAGTGTCCTATGAAACAAGGCTTCTCCAGGTTGCTTTAGGCTTTGAACGTGCTTGAGATAATGAATCTCTTTCTCTATTCTCTTCTCCCACTTCTCCAACATCTCTTCCTCCTGAAAATCTGGGTACTCCCCCAGGCAGTTGCACCTAATTAATCAAAGTAACCACAGACAGTAAGTTGAGTCGTTAACTGTACTCAAAATGTTATCTTGTTTTTCACTGTTGAGATGAGCAGTCAACCTTTCCCAAAATCTCCCTCTTCCTCAGGCTTGTGAGTTGGACAGAACATACATTAAATGCGTAAAGCAAAACCACAATTACAAAATCCCTTTCTTGGGTTGTTTCCCATGTTAACCAAAGCCCAATAAATCATGTCATGTATTTATGGACTCTGTGAGCAAATTGTCATTCAAAATGCCACTTGTAGCTTTCAAGCCCAAGTGAATTATTGTGTATGTGATACACACCTCTTCCTTAACAGCACATTCAGATGTCAGGGCACTGAGGAGCACTTTCCTCCTGAAGGCTCATTCAGGCCTCAGAGGAAAAGGGATTCAAACCACTTTGGTATTTTTAACTGATTCTTTCCCAGTGGTGGGGGCAGACTTCGATGTTTTGCTGAGACATCATCTCTGTAGGTTTTCTGGTGTGTGACTCAACATGAACTGAAGGAAGGTTTTGGATGCTTCTCCCCTGTAAAGACCCACAGAAGGTATTTGATGGTATAAAGTCATTCTGGAAACTGTGTGGGTCTCATTAGTCCTTGCATAGAACAAGGGAACAGTGTGGATTAGAAGGAGTCTTAAAGCTCATTTAATTCCAACTCTCAACCCCAAACAGGGATCAAACCTTGATCATCTCATGGGCTTTCCCACTGACATCCATCAGCAGCAGTGGTGATGATGAAGGTGAGGTGAGGCATGAACAAGAGATCAGTGCCGGGGGGAAGGAAGACGAGTCCTGAGGTGGAAATTAATCCTCTCCAGAAATGCATGCTGGATAAGTGTGGAGAAGAGCAGTGAAGGCATAAAGGAAGTCTGTGATGAGAGTCACTGCATTTTCGTGGTCTCTGTGACAAACTTGGTCTCAATGCTTGCAGCGAAAGTCCATGAGATCATGCAATCCACATTATTACACACCAGCACTACTCACTGGTGCAAGAGGTTCAGATTGGACACTAGGAAGAATTTCTTCACAGAAAGGGTTTTCAGGTATTGGAAGAGGCTTCCCAGAGAGGTGGTGGAGTCCCCATCCCTGGAGGTATCCAAAGAACAGCTGGTGTGGCACTCAGTGCTCTGACAAGGTGGGGATTGGGCACAGGTTGGACTCCATGATCTTGGAGGTCTTTTCCAATATGAATGATTTTGGGATTCTTTGATTCCAAGTGGGCTAGTTCCTGTCCATGGAGACGCTTTTGGCCTTTGGGAGGTCTGATGTGATCTGCACTGACAGATAATTATTGGTGAGTATTTAACTCTGAAGCAGACTTGACTGTCCCAAGAAAATATGGTCTGTATTTTACCCTGAAATTTTCAGGGTGCAGGGTGTGCTCTGCTGTGTAGAAACCTGGTGTCTGGGATTGACATGGGGGTGTGACAGCTGAAGCCCACCATGAAGTGTAGGCTGGGCTTTGGTATCATGACTGCAGGTATCTAATTTACCATCTAATTTCAGGATGTGATCTCAGGCCTGAGAGATGTAGAAAGCCGCCTCAGATCTGGGTTTTATGAGGAACAGTGATGTCAGGGAGGAGGATGAAGTGAATGCCTTGCGCTGTACAAGCCCCCAGAGAGGATGTCCATGCCATGAGACTGAGGCTGCGCTCAGCAGCCGAACACACTGTCCTGAGCCATGTGGAGCTAAGAACTAATTACATACCCCCACCTAATGTCATTAGCAGAGCTCAGCATGGGTGTGGGGGTTGCACACCCAGAGAGCCCTTTGTTCCACGGGGGCCACCGAGCAGATGGAAACCATTCCTGGCCCCAGGCTCAGGATGCCCAGGAGTTCCATGTGTACCCAAGGACAAAGGCTGGCAAGGGATGAAAGGACTCCTGCACTCATTTACTGCACTGGCGTCTCCACACATGACATCAGCAAGGATGGAGGCTGCTGCCATCAGATGGGGTGGACATAACACTCTGGACATGGTGGGGCTCCTTTTCCAGTGCTGGATGGGGTGCGGGTCTTGGCTGAGAGGTGCATTTAACTCTGGTGTATTTTGAACATTCATGGCATCTTCCACGAAGCTGTGGGTGATGTACATTTTGATTGCCTACAGTGAAGTCCTGTGGCTGGTAATCAGACCACTGGGGTCACCGTGAGTCTGCTGGGAAGGGGAGGGGAAAGTGAGCAGCTTGCTGAGGAAGCCCCTCCGTAAGCATTTTCCTGCCCTGGGATGACCAACGTACATCCTGAGCAGAGGGTACTTGCATTGTGCGCCCTGCTGCTCTGCCCATCCTGCCAGGAACAATGAGGAGGCCCTTAAAAAACAAGAAAATGCATTTTCAGGGTTGTGGGAGAGAAAATCAGGGGGCACTGGGGAGGATGGGCAAGAAAGGGGGAGATAACACAAAAGGAGCAGTTATGTACTTCATCTGTGTAAGGTCAGAGCAGCCCTTGCTCTGAATGTCCCAAGCTTGTCAACGGGCTTGGTCCAGGCTGCTGCTGAGGGGACAGCAGAGAGGCAAAAAATCAGGACCACAGGTTGAAATTAGCTCCCAAACCACCTCCCAGGGGGCGTTCAAAGCTTTTCCCACAAGTCTGTAAGATGCCACTTGTGAGTGTGTGTCAGGAATGCTGATGGCATCTCCTCACTGTTCCCAGCTGGAGTCCCAGAGCCTGTGACATGTTGGAGACAGGTAAAGAGGTGGGTGCCAGCAAGGTGATACCAATCCCAGTGTTGAAGAGAGAGGTGGCAGCTGTGCCAAGCTTCTCCCCTATCTGAATCCTCCCTCCTGTTTGGCCTTTCTTCTCTTAAAATTGCCTTTTCCTCACATCCCCTCAGCTGGATTCAAATGGTTTTGGGCTGTTGCTCCAATAACAGCTGAATTTTCCATCAGTCAGGAAGCAGCTTTAGGGTCTTTCAGGAGTGCAGGAGGGCCCTGTGAGGTTCAGAAGCCATGCAGGTAGCTTTCGCTGTCAAGTAGCCTCAATAGGAAGAGATTAATCCTATGACCCATTTTTTCATGTCCCAGCTCATCCTCACCCTATGAAAGACACCCATGTAAGGACGGATGGAGTTGGAGATGGAAGAGGTTGTATCCCCTTTGCTGAGGAGCATCCTACCCTATACATCCCACCTTCCATGGCCTCGGCAGAGGGAGCTTGTCCTCTGTGCTTCAGTGATCCCTAAATCACATCCGGGCTGACAGGGAGAATTTGAAAGGATATCATCACATTTTGTTGTCATTGTCAATTAGTCTTTACAGCTGGTGCCGGCATTCCCGGCTTCCAGCAATTCCCCAGCAGCCTGAAGACTTAATGTCTTCCTTGGCTGATTGTGGTAGGGATTGATTAAACTGGGTTGGGGCTTTCCATGGGGGTCTGGCTGTGGAATTTTTGCCTTTGTGATAGAAATGGTCACTTAGTGCTCTGTTGTGTGCTGCTTCCAGCCCACTGGCTGGAAACCCTCCGCTTACCTGTGAGCCAGAGAGGAGTTTTAATTTTGGGCTTCCTTTTCCTCTTAAAAATCAGAGCTTCTCCAGGCAGCCAAAGGAACTGAAGATTAATTTTCACGAGCAGATGTGAAATTCAAAGCAGCTGGTGGCTGAAGTGGCTCCGTGTGCTATGTCTCCCATTAACTCTGGTGTGGGAAGCAGCATGTGAGACACTTCTCAGTTGGTGATGATGAAATGCTCAGCACCGTCTTGTTTTGGGCTGGCAGCACTTTGCGGAAGGTTAAATGTCAGCTCTGCCATTTACACCCAGGGAAACAAGGTCATGGAGCAGGATGGGGATGTTGCCCCAGGGTCATGTGGGATCCAAGGCACACCGTTCAGGGCTGGGTCAGTGCTCTGGCCATTCCTCTGACATGGAAAGAGCATCCTCCGAGGCACTGGGGATACCTTGGGGGCTCCTTGGGCAGAGATAGATCTTTCTTTCCTGGCTGTCTCAAAGGCCTCTGCTCTGGCTAAGAGCTCCTGGGGCTGTTGTTGGACAGTGGTGGCCTGTGGGGAAGAGAGGGAAGGGTTTTCAGGGCGCTGCCGTGCCCTGAGTCTGTTCTGACTGACTGGCAGAGACAAAGAACCCTCCCAATCTGGCAGGGCTGTGACCAAAGGAACCCCCACTTGAAGGATACTACCACAGAGGTTATTTGAACTACCTGCCTAATTTTATTTTATTTTATTTTATTTTTGCATTTTTTTTTCCCTAAGCCCTAAACTATGTGGAGCTCAGACTAAACAGAAAATACAGCTAAGAAAACATCTTGGCATAATGCTGGGAGTCAGACTGTTGCAACTTCTGAAATCTAATTGTGGTTGTAAGGTGATCCCAGGAAAAAAAAAAAAAAAAAGATTACAACTGTAAGGCAGCTCACAAATACCAGCCCATTAAGGAAGGCATCTTGGTTACTGAGACCCAAATGACTTTCAGGGTCTGTTTGGAGATGAGGTGCGGAGATGAACACCAGGTGTTCAGCACCTCACTGTGCGCTGCAGTGGGAATGATTGCTAACCAGAGTATTGGAAATGCAGGTACCAGGTGCTGAATTGGGAATTTCACTCCTATAACCCATTGTTACCGCTCACAAAGACAATCTCTTCCATTTTAATTATATATATATTTTTAGCAGATATATTATATAAATTTTTATATTTACATATAATTATCTAATCTCTCTCTCTATATAAATATTATAGGTAATTATAGATGATATATCACACTATATATATTGTAGTCATAGTTTAACCTCATCTGGCAACTGCTATAATATCTATACTATACAGATAAACCAAATAATACTATATATCTAGATCTAGAGATCTAATATAATCTCTAAATATTATATATCTATATTAAATTACACCAGTCACTTTGGCAGCTTTCTAGTTTGTCTCCTTCAGGCTGTATCTGTTATTCTGCTTTCTCTTGAGAGCTAAGTCTCATTTAGGGTGTCCTGAACCAGAAACCCAATAAACCAGCACCTAAAAGCAGAGGGTGTTTTTTCATCCTTCAGGTTTTTTAAATCATTGTGCCCAGTCTGATGGACACAGGCCTGGGAAATCATGAGGTTCTGCCTCTGTCTGGTCAAAAGGTAATTTCTATTTATATTTTATAATAGGAGGATGAATGAGAGAGATGATATCTGGTTGATCTTCTAAAGCTGGTCTTCAGTGTTTCGGAGGCCAAAAAGCACTGCAGGATTACAGAGCAAGAAACTGCCTGATGCAGCCAAATGTATCACAGTGGCTTAGCCTGGGGATTTAGCTCAGCAGCTGATCCATTTATTCCATGTCACTGTGGGTGAGGAAAAGGGCCTTTTTGTGTTGCAAAGCCTGTGTCATCCCTTTCAGTCCCCTCTTCATGATGAGCAGCTGCAAGCTCAGCTTCTTCACGTGTGGTGTCCTGAACTTGGAGAGGCTGATGCTGCGGAGTCAAACTATGAACGTGGTTTGAGTCATAGAATTACAGAATCCTGGAATGGTTTGGGCTGGAAGGGACCTTGAAGATCATCCAGTTTCACCCCATGCCATGGACAGGGACACCTTCCACTTATCCCAGGTTGCTCCAAGCCCTGTCCAACCTGGTCTTGGACACTTCCAGGGATGGGGCAGCCACAGCTTCTCTGGGCAACCCATACCAGGGCTTCATCAAAGCTCACTTACTATCACTCAACAGTAGTAGTAATTCAAAATAGTTGAGTTACTATTTGACACATCAGGACTGCTCCCAACCTGCCCAGCATGAAGTCTGTGTAGGTTTTGACTCTGCTGAGAGACAGGTCCTGGTTTGCAGGATATTTTCCAGACTCAGTTAAACTGCCTTCCAAATGCACAGTGTGTTTCCGCTAGGAAAACCAGCCTCTGCCGTTGTAAGCTGGACCAAAGAGCTGATGATTCGGAGTCAATTTGTTACGGATGGGTTTGAAGCTGACATTCATTTCATTTCCAGGCAACTGCACTTTGTTGTAATTTGCTAAGGGTGCCACAAATGCTACTTTTCCCTTTCCTTGTAACAGCTCCTCCAAATTACAGTAACTCCTTTAATTTCTGAACAAGTCCTCTCTCTTGCAGCCCCTGCCACCTCAAAGAGCAGGGAGAACACCTCCCCTGTGCAATTTCCCTTTCCCTCTTAACCTTGACCTGTAATATGCTGAAAGTTGTTACTGAAAACTGCCTTGATCAGAAATGACATTATAAAAACTTGCTCAACCAGACTTGGAAAACTCCAGCCATAATAAAGGTTCCCAGAGCCAAAAATTTTGAGTTACAGAGAGACTCTGAATTGGAACATGGAGTTGACTTCTTCAAGGTAGCAGTGATTAAGTTTTGTTTGTTTTCTTTTATAGTGGCTGTTCTTTGTAAAAGGGAGGCTTGGCTGAATATTGCTGTGCATAAATATATGGAGCAGGGAGATGCTCCCTGAGGTGGGCTGTGAAAGCAGCCTGGATTCTACCAAAGGCACATTTGCAGGGATGGTTGAGATTTTGTGGCTTAAATTCAGCACCCGGGAGGAGAAGCTTTGCCCAGAGCCCTCAGGTCCTCCAGAGATTTTGTGGTTTGAACTCAGTTCACACCTAAAACTCTGCTGATGTGAAACCAGCTCCCAACACCTTGGCTTTGTGGATTGAGTCTTGATGGGAACCTGGATACAAGGCTGAGCATCAGTTCCTGTTATGCAAAAATTGAGCAGGATCTGGTTACCACAATCTGGCAAAATTCTTGAAATGTTTTTGGCATTTATTTTTTCCCCTTAGAATTTTTCTTTTCTCTGGGAATGCTTTGCTTCAGCCTTTTCCAGACTGTGTGGCAAATCCACAGACCCATTAGTCGGAGATCCTTGACCCTGAAGGTTACAATGAGCATCTGATGATTTGAATCCTTCTCCTGCCCAGCCAAAGGGCACTTGTGTATATTGAATTTTATAAGAATTAACTTTGGGAAAGACCAGAGCCTGGAAATTGAAATGGCTTTAATGGATTCTGTTCGAAGTTTTTATTTACTGCGAACTCGAGTAGAGAAATGAAGGTTCAAAGTTGTTCCTACTGCAGCCAGTGGAAACAATTTATTTATTCCAGTGGATAGAGACTCCAACCCTCAGCTTGCGTCGAGCCTGAACTCCCCCAGTCTGCACGAGTTGGCAGTGAATGAACTGTTCTTGGTTTCTGGTCTTCAAGCTCTGGAATTCTTTTTGATCCTGGAGATAAGAAAAAAGGCTTCTAAACAGATGCGTCATGCCTCCTTAATTTTCCATTAAAAGCAGAGAAGATATTTAACTCTCTCCTATCGGGGTGTGAGTGTGTGAAAACTCTGTGCTTTCTTGATGCCAAAATCCATCCTATTAGTGGAGATACTGTGGAGACCTTGGAGTATCCATCCCTGTAAACATCATTAGTTGTGGAAAAGCCATTCATTAGTAACAGGCAATATGTTCTTCTATCTCCTCCTCTGAAGAATAGGCAGTGCTATCTAAATAAGCTGTTTCCTGAGAAGTTACTCAAAGTTACTGCTGTAGCTGCAGGCCAAATCTCCTCCCCCAGGAGCTGGACAGAAAAAAAGCTTTTGGAGAGGAAAAAGCTGCCCTTTAGCCCAGGAGACGGTGCCATTCCTCTGAAGTTCTTCCTTTCTCCTCAGCCTCCTGGTTAATGTGCTCCCTGATTGTTTCTTTACCTCCCATCGCCTGCAACACCAGCCATCTCCAGATCTACACACGAGCTGCAGGCATCGGTGCCCTGACACCCCTTTGTGCTTTTGGTTTGACCAAAAGCAGCTGCAAAAATCCTCCCTGGCATCCCACACGACCCTCTTCAGATTCCCCTTGCTGGCTTTCCATAACCTCCTGCATTCCTTGCCTTCCTCCTTCCTCTTCCTCCATAGTACCACTGATTACCTCAGTCAAAAAAACACAACCAGGCATCTTCTCACAGGCATCTTCTCACATCCTGGGAGCAAGGACCTGATACTGGAGGGGGAAAATTTGGAACACCCTCTCCAAACGCCTGAGTGACAATAGTGCTGTCGAAAAATTCTTCCTGGTCGCTTCTTGACAAGGAGAAACAGGTCTGTGGAAATCTGTCTCCAGTGGACTGGTGGAAACCTTCTCTGGTGGTGCTGGAGGGTACACTTGGAGGATGGAGTCTCTGTTTCTGTGAGTTGTACGCCCTGCTATGTGTTACCAGCACTTCATTTCACCTTGTACCTTGAGAACTCTCCCTTGCCCTCAACAGTCCTCTTTGGGAGGTGTTTGGACAACACATCACAGCAGGACTCTCAGAAGAAAGGGCAGATGTAAGAACATTCATGTGTGTTCTTGTGCTGTCCTTCCGTCCAGCCCTACAGCCAGGATTCCAAGAGTTGCTAATTACTTCTAGTTTAAAAAAAAAACCCCAAGTATAGTGGTCTCTGCACGGTGGTATTCCAACTGCAGGCCTTCCCTAAATGCCACTTATGATCTCAGCTTCTCCTTACTGCCCTTCCAGTTGCTGTCAGATATCCAGATACCTCCCCTGAGAGATTTGGGCTGTCAGAGTGGCATTCCCTGCTTCTGTTGGTTAATTTTTCTAACACAGTCAGGTTTCCTAGAAATACAGAAAAATTAGAGTGTTAACTGGAGAGGAGATGAAATAATTGTGCCTGTGCAGTGCATGGTCTCTAGCACCTATTCAGCATTTTCTATTAGACATCACATGGATCCAAGACACAAATCCAAGCAGAAGAGGAATAAAATGTATTAGGTACACCCTTGGACCACCAAGCGGAGAGGATTTAGTGTGTATAATAAACTGCCTGTGTCTCATTTATCACAGCCCTCCAGTGATTGCCTGAGGGTGATGATGGACACCGTAAGTTGCACAAATCTAATGATGTGTCGTGTAACAGAGCACAGGTGTCCGTGTGGGGATCCAGGAGGAAACCAACCTGACAGCCTCAGGAAAGGGGCTCGTCCCGGCACCCGCACAGACCCCCCAGGCCTGGGCTTGTGCCCCGCCCGCCACACTGCTCTCCCAGTTTCCTGGCAGGAGGGCTCTGCTGAAAGGCTTCTTTCTTCCTTCCCCATGGGGATGAACCCAGCCCTTCAGGCAGCCTCTGTTTTCCTTTGGGAAAGGGAACAGCTGGGGCAGATCTCTCCTGCTCTAATGGGAGTGGGATGCAGCCAAGCCCCTATCCTTTGCCTCCCCTGCACCTTGCTCCTGGCTGGGAGACAGCAAGAAAGCTTGCGAGAAACTTGACATTTCCCCCCATATCTCCGTCACCTTGGGATCACACACATCCCCATCCAAGGGGCTCAAGGGATGAGATTTCAGCAGAGCCCCCGTTTCGTGGCTCCTCGGTCCTTATTGGAGAGCCCCTGACCTCCCCTGACAGGTTTCTCCATTGTCTGCCTGACCTCACCATTATAAAGCATTTCCTACTATTTAGCCTGATGTTTTTCTTTCTTAATTTTAGGCCATTAGTGCTTGTTCTTCCCAAATTTACTACTGAAAATGACTCTGCCTCCTCCCTTCCTCTCCCTTGATGGATGGCTTCAGAGTGACCCTCCAGGATTTATATCTCCAGTGGCGAGGCAGGACTCCTCTCCTGTCTTAATCCCCTCAGGGCCATAGAAAAATAAAGTTGTTGTCTTTAAATCTGAATCTGTTACAACCTCTGTCTCAAAGCAGCGATGTCCCCCACCTTGTCAGAGTTCAGTTGTATTTGCTTTCACAGCTCTATCCCAGAAAGTCCAGGAATGAACTTTCAAAGATGATTCATTTTTCATCATAAATTTCAGAATCTGCCTTATGATGCACTAGCTAGAGATATATTTTTCTTTTTTATTTTTCCTTTACCTCCTTTCTTTTTAATTTACTTTTTTTTTCTTTATGTACATAATACAAAGGCCATTCACCTTGCAGTCAGTTAGATGAGAAAAGTTTGTCTTTTCCCTCTTTAATTTAGACCCAAATGAATAATTCCTTTTGGGGTTTGCTGCTTGAGAAAAAAAAAGGTGAAAAATAGTTCTAAAAATTAAAAAATAGTTTTCCAAAGAAGGAAATAGCTTGGTGAGCAGAACCTCTGTTTTCTTGGATTCATTGGCTTTCCAGATTATTAATAATTTCAACTCTCTTGGGCTGTTAAATTTTAGAGAAACTCACAGTGTGAGAGTTAATGGAGTAAATGTTCTTCTCTTCCACTGATATGAAAAGTAAAATTGATGTGAATGAAAACTTCCTGGGCACAAATTTCAAAATAATGTTGAATTGCAGATGAAATGCCCAGAAAAGTAATTTCACCTGGATGCACATAAGAATTCCCCCTTGAATGTGTGGCACTTGGTAATTTCTTCCACTTGTTATATATGGCCAAGGAAGACTGTAGTCCAGTTGGAGATGTTTGTAGCTGTTATGTCTGGGCTTGCCTGCTCAAACGTCATCCTGGGTCCTTCTTGGGTGGGAAAATTTATCTCCTGTGCTCCTCCCAGGCTTGCAAATCTGGGATAGGGAGGGTGGGACTCAGCTCTGACCGTGGGAGAAGTGTTAATATTAGAAGATGGACTTAAGCACAGGGAAAATGAACTTGAATGTGAGTTCAGGGTGTTTTCTTTGGAGCCCTGCCCTCGGCGCTGCTCCTGTGTGGTGCAGAGCTTGCAGGGCTGGGGACACAAAGCCATGAGTGGCTGTTTCCTTCCATGGGCTCCCTCCTGCTCAGAGAGTTTATTTCTGGGTTCTTTCAGCCATTCACCTCCAAGAGCTGTTTCCTCCTCTCTTTCCCTTGAGAGGTGCAAGACAGGAGGGAGGAGAGGCAGCAGCTCCAGAGGTGGGTTTCAAAAAGAGCCAGGAGCCTACTTGGGAGGTTGGAAATCAGGGCACTGACTCTGGCCACCAGAAGTAGAGTTGCTGCCAATTTACGACATTTTCCCTTAAAAGTAGAAGATTTAATGGAAAGAGAGGTCAGGCTTTGACCTGAGCACTGAGCAGGGTGACAGAGATGGCTCCTTCATGTCCTCTCAAGGGGTTTGTTAGTCTAAAGTTTAGCCCCAACGTCAGATGATGCATTTTCCAGGGAAGTTAATGGATTCACTTGCACCACGATGGAGTGGTTGGCGGGGGTGGGAGGGCGACTCTTTCGTGAGAGACAAATTACTTCCTCTCGAAGAGCAGCTCTGTTTTAACTAGGGAAATGATGGATGAGTCCCAAATAAAGACTTTGCACAGGCAAACTAACATGCAAACTTCACGTTGTCAGAGGTCCAGAACGACAACAAAAATCCCAACCACTGACAAAAATCCTGAAACCCCAGGACAGTGGGCAGGGATAGGAATTGGTCTGTAGGGGGAGACTTTGGGCCAGACAGACCCCGCGTCACCCACCACGCCGGGGGACATGGAGCCATGCCAAGGGGAGATGCTTGAGCTTCTGAAGTGAAATTGTGGGTTCATCTCCAAAAGATCCCCATTCAAGTTAAGTGCAAGCCTTCCTGTGGCACACGGAACCGCAGCCTTACCCTTCCGCCCTTGTCCCTCCCAGACCTTTGTTTTGATTTTCCTTGGCATCCTCCAGCGCAGCAGCAAAACTTGGTCACCATGTTTTGCCAAGTGTTTCCCTGGTGTTTTTCTCCTGTGCTTACCTTTACAAATGAAAAGGCTTTTGTATGTTTGTTTGTTTGTTTGTTTTTGTTTGGGTTTTTGTTTTCCTTTTGGTTTGTTGTTGTTGTTGTTGTTTCTTTTGTTTTGTTTTGTTTTGTTTTTTTTTTTTTCCCTCCTTTTAAAATATGTAGATACAAACACTTGGCAAGTGCTGGGCACAGTGGCTGCATCCGAGTTCCTGTTGTGAGCTGGAGGCATTTGTGTATCTTGCTGCTGCATCTGGAACCCCAAACCCAGAGTCTGGACTCCGCTGCGCTGGGTGTGGTACAACCATGGACAGAAAAGATGGAGCAAAGAGCAGCAAATAAAGCCCAAAGGTCCCCCACTGGGGGATGTGAAGGTGAAAGGTGTCTGTAACCTCGTCTTTCCCCTGTCTTTTCCCATCACAGAGAGCAAAAAGTTTTAAGAGTAGTTCAGGGGCGCATATGAAAATACAGAGGAGAATAACTTGAATTTTAGGTAACCTGTTTGCCTCCTGCCCTAAGAAATCTTTGAACATGAGACAAGAAATATGCAGATTAATTTTTAAATATTTCCTGTCCTGAAGAGTTGTTAACTGGGAATGACCTCAAGAGCTGCTGGAGTGAGACCCTGAGAGAACGCATTCCCTGGAGGGGGAGACAGGGATGATGAGCTGGGGGAAAGAGAGGCCTTTACCACCAGAACTGGTGAGTCCCATCCAGTTAAAGGTGGAGAAACTGCTTTGAAACAAGGGGTTTTCTCAATCCTGGACAATTTTCTTGCTTGTATGAAGCTCCATTTGTGTTGGAAGGCAAAATCTTCACTTGGAACGTGGTGAAATGCCTTGGCGAGCGGTGAGAGCAGGAAGAGCCTGTGCCCAAAGGGAACAAGCCCATTCCCTTGCCATGGGCACCGGTCATCCTGCCAGGGTCAGTCACTGCCTGTGGATCCCTCAGTCCCTTCCTCTGCTGTCCCCTCCTCACCCCCAGATAAAGCCTGGGATGTTTATAGACCATAATACAATAGTTCCCACAACAGCCAGGCCGTGCATGACGACACGAGCAGCCTGGCTGGCTCTTCTTGGGTTTTGGAAAACTTCCACAGCTCAGGTCCCCTTGTCAACAGTGAAGTTCCTTATCATTTCACTGCCAAGGATCCAGTCATCAACTTATTTATACTGATGGTTTTATTTATACCTGCAGTGACGGAGGGGGATAAATAAATAGGTCACCTTCTGAGTCTGAGTTGTTTTGTTGTTTAATGCTGGAAAGCCTCTCACCTGCCTGCTTTGAGTGCAGATATGCCTCTTCACTTCCAAAATTAATTGCTGATGTTCTTGATTGCTATCAGGACGACTGAACCTGCAAGTTATTTTCTTACACGGCTGTTAAGTGTCGTCTTTTCAAGGGAAAGGCAAAAGGCAGTGCTGAAGCTGTAGACTTGATTTATAGATTTTAAACATTTTACAGCAATTTTTTATCACTTTCATTCCTCTCTGTTCCTCCTTCAGATGTTGGCTGACCTGGAATAAGAAGGGTGGGGAGGGATAGGGAGACAGCAGACTTCGAATTGCCACAGCTCGGGAGAACGATGGCTCTTTGGGGGATTGGACCAACCTGATTTTTGGAAAGCTTTGCCTGTGCCTCCCTTTTAAAAGGAGGTCAGCAACTTATCTCCCTCCTGCCAATCTGCTCCCAGTTGTGCATCCCTGCTTGGAGTGGGGAAGCCCTGCACACAGATGTCTCCTGTTGGGTGTTATCTGCAGGCCAGGTATGGCAAAGCCGGTTGTATCCTCTTGGATGCCTTCCCAGAGACCTGCCAGGACCACCCTGGGCTCTGGCAGCGCTGCCCTCACACTGAGCCTGCCTCTGCCAGCTCTGGCCAGCAGCAGGCAGCACCACCTCCCCAAAAAATGCTGAGCATCCCTCCACCGAACATCCCCCCTCCCCACAGCCACCTGCGGCTTAGCCAGGCTTCTCCCAAACACATTTCTCTTTAAAAGCCCAGATTAGTCTAAAATTCTGTTCGAGATAAAACCTGGCCCTTTATCAGCAAACCCATCCAGCCCCCACGCACTCCTGGCGCTCTGCAGGCTCTGGCCCTTGCCAGTTACCAGAGAGTATTGCTGTTTTCCCATCAGTGCACAGAATCCATCATTCCTGAGCTTGCCTGGAGCAGAGAGCAATAAATCCCACCAAGGAGAGGGGTAGGTGAGACCCAAATTCTTCTCCTCCACGCACTCCCTGGGGAATGCATGTCCTACTCAGTGTGTGCCTCTTCTTCCAGGAATATTTCTCTTTCCCAAGAGTTCCTAGTCTTTCTGACCGTCATTTAAACTTTTTTCCCCTTTTCCATGCTTTTTGTTTCACATATAAACTTAACTGTTATGCTTCCAGGTGCTTCTCTCCCATCTCCTCTTAAACTGGGCAAACAGAAGAGGGGATAGAGCTGAATCTCAAACGGATGAAGGATGAAAAATCTTACATGGGATTTAGATACAGACTCCTAGAGCTGCAGTTTTCCTTAGCAACACTTAAAAGAAGGCATTAACTCAAGATGCTTTGGCTAATGGGAGAAACAGTCATGGCAAACCCTCCTGGCACAGGAAGCAGTGATGAGTTTGGCTTGACAAAGCCAAATCTGTTTTGAACTGGTAGAAAAATAAATAAATTAAAAATAGAAGCTGTTTTCTTCAATCTTAGATTGGTGAAATCCAGCCTATGCCAGCACTGGGACTGGCGTATGAATGTTAAATATATCAAAGAAGATATATGCACTTTGTGGCTGGGGAAAGGGGTTTAAGGCATGGGAATAGTTTCAGAGACAATTCTTTGCTGTTTTAAATGCTATAAATAGAACAAAATAGGAGGAACAGGGCCAGAGCTTGTGCAGGGACAACCTTTTAATCCATGTCATTGAGCACAGCAGGGGAAAGTATGTCTCCCCAAACTTCTGAATACTTTCCAGGCCAAAAAGGCAGGGAAAATCTTGCACAGGGTTTACATACAATATATTGCCCTGGTGCTCATTTCTAGCTGCCAACAAGACCTCCCAATTCCGCACCTTTATAAAAAAAACCAGCGGCATGAGATATTAAACCCAGCTGAGCTCTGTCAGGGGGGTTATCAGAGGACAGACAGTAGTTCCTTTAGCCAGAACAGCGAAGGTCTTGAGGTTAAAAGCCAAGGGTCAGCACGGCCACCCCCCCATGTGGCATGGATTAAATCAAAATTATCTGTGAGTGGCATTGCTGCAAACCAGCCACGAACATCCATCTGAGCGCTCGGTTGCTCCGAGCATAAATCACCTCGGTCTGGAGTTGGGGTTGGGCTTTAGGGGCTGACTTGTCTCTCCCAGCCCTACTCCTTGGTTATGGGTGGTGTAAATCCAGTATGAAAAGCCCCAGTGAGATTCACTGAGTTAGGGGAAATGGTATTTTTTTTCTGGACAGGGGTTTTCATGGGCAGTGCTGGCTGCAGCTGGAAGTGAGGATTGAAAAAACCAGAAAAATCTTTCTCAGCTCCATGAAAATCAATTTCAGCCTCTGCCATTCCCAGCTGTATTGCTGGTCACTCTCAAATCCACAGCTCTTCCCTTTCAATCAACACATGAATCATGGAAAAGAGATAAACAGAACTATAGAGATATAGAATTATTTAGGTGGGAAAAGATCATCAAAGTCCAACCAATAACCCAGCACTGCTGAGTTCACCACTAAACCACTTTTCTTAAAGGCTGTACCACCTACCATGGATAATCTTGAATTTTATTTCAACTATTTATCCAAGTTTATTTATTAATTTATTTTTAAATTATGGATAGGACCAAACTCCTCAGGCTATTTTTGACTCTAAACTTCACAACCTACTGTTTTAGTAGTGAAATTGAATCTGAGACTGGATTCTATTTAACTCCTCTCTAAGTTTCTGGCACTGAAAGATTCAGCTCAAGGAAAATCCATTAGATCTCATATAATTTTTTTGTGTGCCTCCAAGAAGCAAGCTGGCTTTAAATTTGTTTCCAGTTAACTGCAAGGAGGAGGAATAAAAGTACGAGCAGCTGGAAGTGTGTCTGTGGGATGTAAGAAAACATTTCAGTGCTATTCCCAAAAAACTCCAGCTGGTGGCAGCAGCAATTTCTTTTCCACCAGAAGTACAGCAGAAAAATAAAAGGGAAAAAAAAAAAAAGTCCTAGAGAGGATGTCTACAACCAACGTTGCGGAAATCTCAGGTGTGCTGCTCGAAAATCAGATAAAAAATATTTAGTGCTGCCTTAAAATGGAAGAACCCTCCCACCCCCCCCAAGCATGCCTGCTGGATTTAAACTAACAACAGAGAGAGCTGATGACAGAATGCCCTGGAATGGATGTGTCTGTGAGCGAGGTGTGCTGAAAGGGCCCTTGAAAGCTTTCTTGGGGCTATCAGGTGCCATTAGGGATGTAATGACCCCTGAGGGAACCAGATTTCCAAGATGGCTCATGTCTTCCCAGTGTTCACCCCCTGTAACAGCCTAAATCCCCCTGCAGGCAGAGAAAGACCTGTTTTGGTGTTTTTTAGGATAACTATGACATAGCACATGCTTGGAAAGAGCAGATTCACAAAGGACAGTGGCCACTGTTCCAGAATGGACTTTAGGAACAAATTCTTCACCAGGAAGTTGATGCAGGAACGGGTTCCTGAGAGGTCAGGAAAGCCCTGTCCCCAGGGGTGGACGTGACATCACGCAGGTGATATTTTGACTCTGATTTAGACACCCCAAGAGGCTCCTTCCACACAACATCTCTGCATTTAGAATTCCTTCGAATCAACCATCTCTCTTCCCCTTTTCCTCTGTCTCACCTGTAACATCTCATCTTCTTTGGCACAATATCTCTATTTGCATGAATTACAGCACTACCACAACTGAGTCTTGTTCTCATCCTCCAGTTACACCCAAATAATACCTTGGTATGTTTTCCTACGCAGCCAGGATGTCTGGGAAGGACTTATTTTTGGTGGTTTTACTCTGATCTTTGCATGCCTCTGGGAATACCTCTGTGGAAAAGAAATGCTGCTTTACCACTGGCACTGTTTGACTCCCAGAGGAGATTGGAGAGAATTTTGGAGCTCTCCTAACATGCAGTCACAATCACGGCTTCTGTGATTGAGTCGTTTCTCTCTAAATAAGTAAATTAACTCTAATACCCTTATTTGCTATCAACCTTATAAAACATAATAAAAGCCAGATGTCTCTTCCTTAACCTGATGTACTATAGAGGTTCGATGGATTATTTTTTCCAGACTTTATGAAAGTGACTTCCCTCTCTCTTTGTTTCCTCCAGTGAATTCACTGCAGAATCTGTTGAGAAGAAATTTGGAAATGTATAAAAATATAAAAACCTCGTATCATATGGACACAGGTCTCAGCTGGGGGACAACCAACTTTCCTCTCTCCAGGTCTTGTTCTGTGTGTGGGTGGCTTTGAGGCATGGAAAGTCTCTCTGGACCCAAGGAGATGGTTAATTATTGAGTTATTTCAGTTCAAAAGGGTGCAAAAGATGCTAAATAAGAGTCCTCAACCAAGAACCTCCTAAACAACCTATTTCTTCCTGGTTGAATCAGAGAAGTCATCCAGGACTGGAGTCACGGAAAGGATTTGGTGCCTGAGGCTCTTTGAAGGATTTCAGTGATAGTCTGGGGTTTAACTAACTCTGTGATTTGAAGGCTGAGCTGCTTGGCAAGATGGGAACCAAAACTATGAAAAAATACCAGTACTGTCATTTTCTGTGATTTCCTTTTCTCTTTGGGTGAGTTCAGCCGAATCACAGGACAGACTTCCTGGGAAGAAGGTGGACTGAAGACCACACGAAGCTTTGTCTTTAGTCCCTTCATGCTCAAATGGAGCTGACAACCTGAATCCAGCTTCCTGCAAAATGACCATGGGATCCCTCTGCCAAACTGAGCTATTAAAATCCTGAAACCTACACCTACCACTGCTCCTCCTTAATCAGCCACATGGAAAGCATGCAAAAACTGTAATCATGCTTAAAAACATGGCTTGGGATTGGGTTACCTGCACCAAGCCTGCTGCTGACAAGAGAGGAGGGACAGACAACCACAGGGAATAGCAAAACCATGTCCAGGAGGTCTTGCTGAAATGGGTCAGTGGTGGCAGCACATGGGCCTTGCTTCTCATTGGCAACTGTGGAGGAGCTGTGGTGGTAGAGACTCCCCCAAAATCATCGCTGTGTCCGTAGGGATGGTGCTGGCATAGGGATGTGAGTGGTGGGTGTGATGGAGATGTGGGACTCAGGTGCTCAGAGACAGCTCATCCAGAGGTACAGAAGAGGGTGAAGAGGAGCTTCACCTTCCTACTTTACTCTTTCTACTTATTTTATTGGCCTTACTTCAAAACATCTGAGAAGTGAAAGGACCCTGCTCTGCAACCCCTCTGAGCTACGGGACTTGTCCATTGAGTCATTTTAACTTCCAATTAAACTAAATATTGTTTTTACGCAAATAGCTTTTTCCCCAGCTGGGGGGATAACACGACTGTGCTGTTTGGATGAGGTTTCTGGTGAAGCAATTTGGGGTTTCATGTCATTTACTGAGAGTCAGGCTAGTTCCTTTTCAAAGATCATAATAAACAGGCAACACATTCCACAGAGATGTTCTCTTGAGATCAAGCAACCTTCATTCAAGTCCTCTTTCTCAAGAACTCATCCATGTTCTGCTTCTGCTTTGGGGTCAGTCACCTTGACTGGATCTCCTAAATAATATTTTAATTCATATCCATATGAAACCCAGGCAGAACAAACCCACCAAGATCCATGGGTTGCAGCTGCCATTTCTTCCTGGGATTATACACTGTGGGTGTCCCCAGAACACAGGGAAATCTCTGTTTTATGTGGCACCAACATCAATTTTAGCAGCACTGAGACTGGCAGAAGGCCATGCTGAGTTAAATCAGTGCTGAAACACTTATTGACCAGCAAGACTCTTTTCATCCTAATTTTAATCTGACAAAACCTGATAGAGAACAGCAAGGTGACCTGGAAATCATTTGAAAAACCATTCCCAGCTTTTCTCAGTCAAGGCCCTAAGACAATGCAAATTTAAAAAACCACAACAAATTTTAGAATCACATGAACATAAATTCCTTTCCTCCTTCATCCTTTTGCTCCAACAACACAACTGTGGCTGCTGGTTGACTTTCATCCTCCTGATTTGTAGGAATCATGTAGAACTTACGAGTGTGTCAGATGGTATTATGGTAAGTCTCTTTGCCTATCTGATTTTTCTGCAGTCTGATTTCTCCATATTCCTAATTCCAGACGTGAAATGCAAGAAAACCTCCTGCCTTTTAAATTAGAAAAAGGAATGGAAAACCTCTGCATTGAAATTATAGGTATCTCTGTGGTATTACAGAGGAATTAAGGGCTTAATCCGGTGAAGAAAGGTAGAGACCAAAAGCCTGCTGAGCAAAATTGTGCAAGATGTCAAAGCAATTTGTAGCAAACCCCTGGCATGGGTCCTGCTGGAGGATGCACAGTCCTCCCTCTGAAGAAGAATTAGTGGGAATCAGTTGTTTTAAGCTATGACCCCTTCGCTCCGCACATGCTACTGTCTTACTTGAACCATGTGAAGCTCCGGCCGTGCCCGTGGCTTTTAAACACAACATTTATTATCCTTCGCCCCCCAGATTAGGGGGATCCCCGCAATGGACAGCCCAGAGGACGGCACACACACGGCATCTGGTTTTCATGTTCAATCTCATCTCTTTTCCTCCGCCGTGAGCGAAGGCTCGAGTGACAACAGAACAATGCTCGCCCTGCAGACTGACTAATTAGGCTGCATCTGGAGCTAATTAAATGTGGAGTCACCCCGAAGAGAGCACTCTCCTTATCATACCAGCAGCAGGGGCGAGACAGAAGAAAAATCACTGATGATATGCCTCGTTTTTTCTTTGCAAGCAATTTAAATGAGGCAACGGAGATCAGAGCGCATCCCTCAGAGAGACGGGAGTAGGATCGGTCCCAGGATGATGAACCTGGATGTGTTTTTTTATGAAGGGGGGGAAAGGTGGGAGCTGGAGATATTTCAGGCATAAGAACAATTAAATGAGGTTGAGTTTGAACTGTTGTTTCTGTGCATAACGTATGGCTGTGAAGATACCTCTTCAGCATTAATATAATTTAATATTTTAGTTTCTGATACTCCATGGCATGTGTAATTAAAGTAAGCTGACCTTTACTAGGTGAGATACACTCTGATTTCTTTTATATTTTTTAACTCTAAAAAGGAATTTTTATTGTTAAATGTTCTAATCTTAGTTTTGTTTGGTCTAAGCTGGGAGAAATACGGTTTCCATTGCTTTATCAGTCACTAATTAGTAGGAGGCTGCACAGTTTTTAATAGCTGAACAGTTTTATTCTGTAACCTTGGGAAGTGAATGAATTCTTTCAGAGGTCCAGAAAAGCCAGAGTATAGAGAGTCATGTGGGTTTAAACATAAAGTAGCAGAGTTTATTTTTTATGCCTATATTTTTCATCATAACACTTGAAATGCCAATAAACGGAGAGAAATCCTTCAAACTCCAGAGATAACTTTGTCATGACTTGGTTCAGAACAGTAAATTATTTTTAGATCAATTTTAACTCCTCTTTTCTGACATGAAGCATTTCATTTCCAGGATAGACAACTGCAAATTCTCATCATATAGAGATTTTTTAACTGATTTTATTTTTTTTTTCTTTTGGTCTAAGAGGCATCACCAAGGGACCATGGTTGCTGGAAGTACCTCGGAGCATCCAGTTTCTCACATGGATCCATCCAGTGCTGGGATTTCACAGCCCTGCTGTACCTTGGGACTCGTTGCTCTTGCCCAACTTGCACCATTTCAATCCGTTTTGGTGAGATCAGATCTGGTTTTCTGCCAAGGCTTACTCAGGATCTAGACCTTTGAATGCCTCTTTGTGCCTTCTCCAAATTCTCCTCACTGTGCTGGGAGCGTCCACCTCTGAACATTATGCCTTGGAAAAGTCTCAAAGTCAGAGAAATCCCCCAAAACGAGTGATTTATATCTTTGGTTTTACATATTATACATAACATTTGTTTGATATTTGGGAGTTTTGTCCCACCACAGAGCCATCAACAAAGTAATCCATAAGTTCTCTGCTCCCAGCCCACCAAGACCATCACTGGGCACTAGGCTTGATTTTCTTGTGCCTTCTTCCCCTTCCCCTCCCTCCTTCATAGAATCACAGAATCATGGAACCACGGAATTGTTTAGGTTGGAAAAGACCTTCAAGATTATTGAATCCAACCAGGAATCCATCACTGCCAAGCCCACCACTGAATCATGTCCCTAAGTGCCACATCCACACATTTTTTTTAACAGTTCCAGGGATGGTGATTCCACGACTTCCTTATGATCCAGGCATTTCTTTCTCTTCCCTGCACTGAGTATTGTCCCCAGCACAGCCCAACCACCCACCCAGACACTCGTATCAAACCAGTCATTTGGCAGGAATGGGAGGTCATGGGCAACCAGAGGAGGCAGAAGGTTGCTTTGGAAGTGCAGGAAACATCTTCAGCCTATCAAAAAGCTTCCTAAAGGAATTTATTAGCTGGTCTGTGCATTGGAATCTGCAAGGGATGGATATGGGGAAAAGGAAAGCTCTTTTATGAATGTAATGCCTGACTGGAGTTGAGGGGTTAGGCTGGGCTCAAAATCCAGATGCTCCTGCTCAAGGAGAGCAGATTCTTAGTGGAGCCCCCGTGCTCAATGCCTGCTATTGCTTGGCTCAGAAATCAAACCAGGAGGCTCCTTTCCCCCGGGATTTTGAGAAATTTGATGTCCAGACCCAGCCTGGGGTGAGGTGGGGAGAAAATACGTAGATGCTCTGCATCCACGCAAAATTATCTGATCATTCCTGAATTTCAAGGATTTGGGATGTCCCTTTTCCTGAAAAGTAGGGAATTAAAATGAGGGAGGACAGTTTTCCAGTCCTTGGCTATCATCTTGAAAGAGAGAAGAGACATGTAGGAACAAAATTATTTGGTTTGTGGTTCTGTGGTTTAACAAACAGCTTATGCAGATTGTTGTTCCCTAACAGGGGGACACAGGCTGTAGTTCAGTCTTGGTGACTTTCCCTGCAATCCCAGACCCTGTCAATCTCAAAATTTAAGGATTCTGGCACATAAAACTATAGAGTTTTCTGAAGACAGGACTCAAGGATCAGACAGTTCAATTTTTAGGCAAATGGTGTGTGTGTGGGAGTGAAAGGTCACCTTAGGCTTATCTCTAAATAAACCCAGGAAACCCAAAATCAGCTCCCTTTTTTCTTTTTTTTTTTTTTTTTTTTTTTTTTTTTTATCCCATGCAGGTTGGCAATGGGCAAACCAGCGTGGACAGTTTTTTTTTTGAATATACAAATGTTCCCCACTGAAGCATGAATTCAAATATTAGCTTTCCACCTAGCAAGACTAGACAGGAGCAGGGAAAAGGCACGTCTGTTTCTTATCCTTGATGCAGGGAAACTATTTAGATCTGTTTTTTTTTTTTTAATTATTATTTTTTTTAGGACTGTTTACTTTATTTGGGGGGATCCAGGGGGCTAATGAATGCCGGCTTCAGTGAAACCCACCTCATTATAATTTTCACAAACTCCATCAAAACATCCCTTTCTCTCTCTGCCTTTTCAAAAGGAACCTTTTTTTTTTTTTTTTTCCCCCCTCCCTCCCCCGTGTTTCTGCATGTTGTGATTTCACTGAGGCTTCCAATGGTCTTCAACAGTTCATTTATGCCGGGAGCCTTCTATAAACTGTACAGCCATGGTCTCCTCACCCGGCCACCCACCGAACCAGCCTGTCTAAACAGCATCTGTCTACGTCCCAGACACATCCAGCGAGTTAAAAATGGATCCAATCCAACTTTTTTACCCTTTCCCCCCGCCTTTCTGCTCTCCTGCAAAGCCAGGGTGGGAGTCAAGAAGGGGGCAGTGGGTCTGGTGAGGTTGGGGTGCACCTCTTGCACCCCTGGTGCTGCCTCCCCTCCCGGGTTTGTTTGGTGAGCACTGTGAGAGCTCCATCCCTCAGTGCCGGCGTTAGTCCTACCAGATCTCCCCATCACCAGCAGATGCATTATTGGTGACGGGAGCCTATTTAAACTTAATCCCAAATGCATTACCTAGTGAGTTTTACTTGGCTTTTTGACTTAAGGTATTGGGGGTTATTACCTCTGGTATGCAGGCATCGCTCTGAAGAATCTCCCAGGCGAACAGCTCCATTTGGTGAGAGGGCAGGGATGGATGGGGTTTTCCTTGCTCAGGCAATTTGGGCACATTTTTGAAAGATTAAGTCAGATCAGCACTTGAAAGTCTCAGTTACCTCTGGAGTGTGACAGCACAAAACCCACTCCCCCTCCAAAGAGACTTGCTCTGCTCAGAAAGCTGGGGAAAAACCTGAAAAAATTAAAAGGGGGTTAATTTTGCTTCACAGCTTGGAGAGGTTTGTGTTTGCTAAACCACTGCTTTTCCACCCCTTCACCCTGCAACACTGTCCAAAAATATGCCTCCCTGGTGAAGGGAACTGCCCTCTGTGGTCACCAGGCGTTTGCATGAGGTTTATCCACATCCATGTCAACACGCTGGATGTGGCAGAAAGCAGACTGTCAAGGGCTTGTTTGGGTTTCACTCCTGGAAAGGTGTAATCTTTTTTAATTAGGGAAGCTGTCATTACAGGTAGATGGTATTTTAGGGAGAAAAGGTCGTGTTTCTTGGCTGTCAAGAGCCAGGCTCAGAAATAATAATTGAATACGTGGTTCAACTGAATATGTAAAATAGTCATGAAATGTGGAGTTTAAATCTATTAGAGTCATTAGCCTGTTCTGGGTTCAACAGAGCAGGGATTTTGCACTGCATTTGGTGAACACAGACTAAAAAACTTTAACATTCAATTTTTGAGACAAAACGTAAACTTCTTGGATGATGCATGAAACAGGTTTGTCTTTTATCAGATGCAGCCCCCTCTGAAATAAAGCAAACCCACTGTTTGCCTTATCTGCAACATATTTGACCTAAGAAAACAAAACAATAAATACATAAAGATGAAATGGAATGGAAGGTCTTGGAGGTAAAATATTCGTCTTTAAATAAAGCAGGAAAATAACACATAAATGAAGGAAATTAAAAAAGAAAAAGGCCAAAAAGAGAAAGAAATGCTGCTGCCTGGTGGTTTTACTGGTAATGGTTGGATCAGCTCTGAGAGCTCCAGAGACCCTCAGAGCTGCTTTGCAGATTATCCCTGAGTTTTTCACATTATCTCCACCTATAACATGCTGAGCTTCAAATTTAATCTCAATTTCTGCTCAGATGGGACAGTACAGCAGACTACACTGGGCTGCTTATGCCTCTGCAAAATTATAATAGTGCCCATTGACTCTCCTGTATTTTGACATTCCTGGATTTATTTCAAATTTCTGGTGTCTTAAGAGATGCATGTTTTGCTCTCAAACCTCTCCCTTGTTTCAGCACTGAGGGGAATTGGTTCTAAAGTGATGCCTGGCTTTAAAAACAAAAGCACGGGATGTGCTGCCCCGTGCTAAAGGCACTTCATTGTTCTTGTGCCTCCTTTAAGCCCAATTCAGATTAGATTCACTATCATTCATGATTATGTAAAAGAAGTGATAAAACGTGGCTTTTAAAAAAAATCATGTTTGTACAAGAATTTGCTGACATATTGTGGAGTGATAACATGATAGTGAAAATAGCCAGATCCTGCCTGGCCTGGCGTCTGGAATCAGTAAAAGGAGGCAGTCAGGAATATTGCAAGTCAACTTCTTTTCCCTTTCCAGCACAAAATCGGTACCTTTTATTATTTTTTTGTAAACCAGCCGATACGATTTTCCTTGAAAACATGCCATATTTCCTGGCTCCAGCCTGAGCTGCATTGTAATCATTTCAAACCGAAGTCATGGGGGGAGTTTCTGAAAATATGAAAGGAGAAATGGCCAGTGGGGCTTCCAATACCAACAGGTGCATCAAGAGCTGATGCTGAAGGAATGTGTTCGTGTGCACAGAAGGAGAGCAGGGTGACCCTAAGAACTGTGAAAACTGGTTGGTTTTAATTGGGGTTTATTCTGTGTTGGGTCCTTGAAGTTGTTGCTGATAGTGACATGAGGTGCTGCCTCAACACCTCCTGGGTTGCCTCACCTTTTGGCTCGCCAGGGAAATGGGGTGTATAACTCTCACTTCTGAATCCAGTATCCCATTTTGGCCAACTCTGATAATCACACAGGAGCCCCAGAGATAACCAGGGCCCTACAAATTAGGTGAAAATAGCTGTCTGGGGAGAAAAATAACAACTGGGAAAGCTGCAGAGCCTTTGCTGGCCATGGTCAATCTCATCACATTGATGGCTGGACTCGATGATCTTTTCCAACCTAACTCAAGGGTCTTTTCCAACCTAAATTATTCTTTGTTCCTAAGACCACGTTTTCCCAGCAAGAAAAGCTCCACCTTGAAGTTACTTTATCATTTGTTGTATATTACATACTGAAAAGGAAAGTCCTTAAGGACCTGGACTCTTCCACTGAAATTCCCAAGCTCTTAACCACAATCCGGTACTGCATGAGCATTTGCATGTAGACTCCTAAGAATAAGGAAAAAAGTGATGGAAGTGAACAGAAATGGAGGTACGGTTTTAATAATAGCAGTGTGGAAAGGAAGTGAATGCACAAAATGTGCTGGAGGTCTCCTTGTTACTTGCTGAAAGTCTCCACTCTATTTGGACTGTGTGTCTTTGGATCCCTCAGTAACCACAAAAGTTACTCGTTAGGTCTTCTGTCCCTTCTGCCAACACCCTGATTTGTAGAGTATTAGATAACTTCAGTAATAAAGTTTCAAACCCTTCTCCTAAAGGGGCTGGGATAAGCTCGGATATGCTTTGCCATAAAAGGAGGAATTTTTTTTGCTTAATTCCACCCCATTACTCTTCTTTTAGTCCCTTTGTATCACTCTCAGCAATTATGGCCCCTCCACAGGATGCTGCTTTTTTATATATTTAATGACATTTGGTTTCCAATACCTTATTTAAGAACAAAAAAAAAAAGATATTTGACAATTAAAAAAAGGTGAGAAGAGAAGGAAGAGGAAGAGAAGGAACAGCTACTAAGGAGTGGTTGCATGTGTGTTTTTTTCCAAACAATGCTATTTCTGTAGTTTTATGGCTGATGAGGCAGAGCGTGTCTAAAACGGGATTCTTTTTGTATAAGGTGAAAATGCCATGAAATGACTGGGATCCTCTTGCATCTGGAGGAATGTCCATGTTGCAATAGATCTCTGTAAATATTTATACCTGATGACTTAGCAGCTGGCTATTAAGTGCCCTGATTGTTCCTGTAACGCTGCTCACAAATGGAGATCTGGCATTTAAAGGATGCAGCACAAATTGTTCTGTTGGTCTTAACTTTTGGTCAGAGAGTTTACTCAGTGCTGGTGATATCACTGGGGAAACATCCTCTCACCCCTTCATTCCATCTGTGCCGACCAAGCAGCTCTCTCCATGCCGTCAAAAGGAAAGCAAAAGTGGGGAAAACACTCCAAAAAAATTACCTGTTCTGGGGCTCCAAAGAAAACACATGATTAGGGGACCTCTCTGGGGCACTTCCTCATGGTGGGGTGTCGATGGCACCTTGCATGGGGTTGTGCAGCCCAAGTTATTCTTCGTCTGGCGCTGGACACTAACCAGGCCACTGCGCCGCCGGAGTGACCTCCAAGTGCCAGTGACTCACTTTTGCCACGGATCTGCTCATGACAAAGCCTTTCCTGCCAGGTCGGGTCGGGGTGGTGGTGTTAACCCCTTGCTGGTTGGGACTTGTGGAGGGTGCCAGGTGGGTTGTTACAGCTCAGGGATTCCAAAACCCTCTGCGGAGCAGGTGAGGACGTGACGGCTCCAAGCAGCTCCAGTGGGGTTTGGGATTGGGACTACTGGGAGAGGAAATATTCACTGGGGCAACAGGATTTTCTGGGATTCAATTACTCCAGGGCTGGGGCAGGGCTTGAAGGAAAACAGTCACATCCCCATATTATCCTCACTACGAATTGAATTTGCCCCCAGGCATGTAAAAATACCACTTTATCATCACCACAGCCAGTGCCAGTGTCAAGAAGACCTTTGTGGCCTCCTTCCGTAATTAAATAATTCAGCTGCACCTTTGGCTGCACTAAAATTAATCATGAGTTTTGCCAGAAGGATTTCAGAGAGGGGACAGAAACCATTAAGAAACCAAACAAACCACAAAGTGCTTCGTTCTGATTTTCTTCTGAAAGTAACTGCTTTCAAACTTCTCCTTTTGAAAAGGTGTCTCATCATTGGGCTAATTTTGAACTAACGAAAAATAAATCAGCCCCCTCTGGGCCTGCCAGGAGAATCCTGTGCTTCACTCTACTGGAAATGAAGCAAATAAACCCAAACTAATCTTAAAAAGCTGAAATACTGGCACAGTGTCTGTGTGTCTGACAGGGTTTTGGAGACGGAGGAAGCAGGTGATTCTCACTCCACAAAGCTGTGCCTATAGAAAAATTACCCAGTGAGGCTTTTTACCTCTTTGATCACTCAGAAATGGTGCAGGTACAAATCAAAGCTGCTCCCTTGCCTTTGTTTTACCAGGCTGCTCCTTCAAATTATTTGAATAAATAATTTGGGTGATATTCTCCTCTCACTGTGCCCATGCTACATTAATCCCTGCCTTACAGCCCAATAATAAAACTTAGTAGCCTTATGATCCATCATGAAAGGAAAAGAAATAATTTTTCCCAAGAATGTAGTTCAGGAGTCCCTCCTTTCCTCCTTCCCTGGCTGCGTTTAGGCTTTGTTGCCACCTGATTTCAAGGCAATTTTTTTTTTTCCCAATTATTATTAGTCTCTGGGTTCTGACACTGCAAACAGCTGAGTTGGAAGAGGATCCCTTGGGTGGGCTGGGGTGCAGGCTGGGCTTAGGCTATGGTTCATGGCATTAGGATATTGTGGGTTTATCTTTCAGACCTTTCAATGTGGAAAGGAAACAAATTTATATAAAACCTTGCAACTTAGATTTTAAACAGAGAGGATGTGCTTTGCTGTGCATGAGTAGAATATTTACAATTACAAAGAAGGATGACACATGCCCCTTACAAATAATAAATAAAGGTTGAGTGTTGGGAATAGGATTCATAAGGATAAAACTAATAACGTAATAGTCTTTATTGAGGAAAATGAAGCAGTCCTAAGACTGGGATGAAATCCCAAAACAAATTTACTGTTTACTGAAACACTGTAGAGTGGTTTAGCTGTTGTTGTAAAATAATTTTTATCATCTATGCTGAAGATATGGGCCAGAGGGGCTGTTCCATGTTTCCTAGAAAACCTAAACTCAGGCCTAATAGTCACAGGGAGGTCCAGACAGCTCAGCAGAGCTGGTCAGATTTCCAGCAAGGCTGAGACAAACTCAGATTCCTGCAAAACACAGTGAATGGTGAGAACAGGAGTTGAAATGTCTGAGTCTGAATTCACGTCTCCGGACGTGCCTTAAAATGTGTCCCAATTCAGCCTAAAACAGGCAGCACATCTGGAGCTGTTAAACCAGGGGCTGCAAGGGGCAGGGAGTGCATCTCTCACACGCAGAGAATTCCTCAGGTTCCCCTGCATGCTCCCAGGCTTAGAGGGTCACAGCCTTAAATCCTCCCTGGTGAGCCTGGGTACGTGCTCCCAATTAATACATGGCCTCTACCACAACTGTTTGTATCAGCTCCAGGCACTGAAAAATGCAATTACTCTGCCCTGTGGTAGTGTCAAACTGTCAGGAGAACTAAAATAATGCTTTACATTCAAATTCAATGAAGGATATGGAATCCAAAATGTATTGGCTTTGTGTGAGTATTCAGAAAAGGAAGGAAATACTTTAATATTGCACTATATCTCCAAAGTTCGTGTAGGCTATTGATTGTGGAATCCATGTGCTAGGAAGAAATGAGACATATGGGGCAAGAAGTTAATATATATGTAAGTGAATCTAAGGGTTGGCATTGATCAGGGATCAATAAGGGATGCTGCAGCTCTGGAGGAAAAAGTGCTTTTTATTCCTAGAATGACACTCTTTAAAATTAAAAAGAGACTAGAGGAAGCCACGAAGATGATTAGAGGGATGGAGCACCTCTCCAAGGAGAAAGGGCTGGGAGAACTGGGACTGTTCAGCCTGGAGAAGAGAAGGCTTTGGGTTGACCTAATTGTGGCCTTCCAGTACCTGAAGGGCTGCAGGAAAGATGGAGAGAGACTATTTACAAAGGGCTGGAGGGACAGGACAAGGGGGAATGGTTTCACACTGCCAGAGGTCAGGGTTAGATGGGATATGGGGAAAAAACTCTTCCCTGTGAGTGTGGTGAGGCCCTGGCACAGGTTGCCCAGAGAATCTGTGGCTGCCCCATCCCTGGAAGTGTCCAACGCCAGCTTGGGCAGGGCTTGGAGCAACATGGGATTGTGGAAGGTGTCTTTGCCCATGGCAGGAGGTTGGAACTTGGTAATCTTTAAAGTCCCTTCCAGCTCTGGTGTTCTATGATTCTATGGTTCTATTTTGTTTCCTAAGATTACTAATTTCCAGGATCTGGAGCAAGGCTCAAGTGCTTCAGCAAGAGTTTATTTCTCTTTATAGACACAAGTGTCATATTTAGGTTAAAAGTTCCCCTTGGCTTTGTTGTGTGGACTGGGCACTGCAGGGCAGGGGAGCATCTCTGGCAGCAAGGTAGCAAGTCCACATGAAGTATTTTTATACCTTGACCCCTACTTTGAAAATACAGAAGGGTGATTTTTGCCTTTGCTGCACAATGCAAATTCAGCACAACACATACCACAGAGAAGGGAATATGGCAACCTTCCTTCTGCTGACGTTACACTACACAGTCCCACTGCTAAAAGCATGGCTTAAGCCATTAGCCACTGGGAGAAATCCCATGCCTCATTTGGAAACTGTGTTTGCTCACTGGGGTGCCTGGAAAGACTTATGCACAGGGAGAGAGTCAAACTGGTGACCGCAGATGCTCACAGCCCAAGTTTGGAGGGAGGACGGGGATCAGGTATGGCCAGAAACAGCATTAGCACTGCAGGCATGCCCTGCAGCCCTGCCCTCTGAGTGCTGCTGCTGTCAGCCGAGAAACTGGATGCTTCAAAAAATGATCTGGACTGCCAGATCCATGCAGAATAAAGCCAGGCTTTCAGCGGGAGGACAGACGGACACAGAGCAGGTTTCCCCTTGGCATGCAGAGGGGCTTGTTAGCAGCACAGTGCCACAAACCTGCAGTCCTCTGGTAAAACAACAGTGACAGTTGCTGCTGGGACATGATGAGAGGACTTAAAATATCCTGACTCTTGGATTTTCCCCCTCCCATGGCACATGTATTCTCCTCTTGCCTTTTTGATGTTGTCCCATTGTTTTTCCAAGCCTTCTGTTTGTGTCCTTCCCTACAAATCTTCATGTTCTCTCAAAATCCTGTTTGCCCAAAGAGGCGCTGCTGATATCACCAACTCTGGCAATTTTCTAGTGAAATCCATAATACAGGTCTGATGTATCCTATGCTGTATCCTCCATGGATAGGAAAGCCCAGCAGCTTGGGTCCTGTCCTCTATGGATCAGGAGTTCAAAAAGATATTAAGCTTTATCTGGAGAATTTGCCCCACCCCTGGAACTGTTCAAGGCCTGGTTGGAGCAACCTGGCCTAGTGGAAGGTGTCCTTACCTATGGAGGTGGAGGGTGCAGGGGGGTGGAATGAGATGATCTTTTAGGTGTCTTCCAACACATACCATTCCATAATTCTACAAATTATGGAATTTATTCTCCTTTGCTTGTTTGCATCATGGTTTCTGCTGAAAGCAGATTTCTTGAACGTCAGCTAGTAGCAGCAGGAGAAATAAAAAGGGCTTGCAAAGACTTTCTGGGGTGACAATCTAACCCAGTAGGAAGTGCAGAGTAGGGTGGAAAAAGTATTACAAGTATTTTGGGGCTGAAGGGCTGAGAATACTCATAAAATCTCTATTTCTGAGGTACTAGGAGGGTCTGCCTACGCGGTCAGGGCACAGTGCTATATCCCAGGCCATGGGTTTTTTAGGTAATCATTATTTATTGTTATATTTTGCAACTGAGGGAAAAAAAAAGAAACTGCAAGCTTTATCACTTGCTGGAACTGTGCTATTTCCTCCCTTTAAACCTTTGAGCAATAGAGATAAAAAGTGAGTGTTACTTGTGATATTGAGAGAAAGAATGCAATATTATATCTGTTACTGTCTGGAAGAGCCCCCATTGTGTGGCCCTGCTTTCTCCTCTCATGGACAGACAAAGGAGACACACAGAATCACAGTGTCACATTTAGGTTGGAAAAGACCTCCAAGATCATCAACTTCAACCTTTGACCAATCACCACCTTGTCAACCAGACAAACAACTGGAAACACGCATTTCCTAAAGAAGTGGAGGCCAGCCCTTTTTAACATGAGGTCCTATTTCTTCCCTTTTTCTTTTGGGTTGGACAGTTTTCTATTGAATTGTAAGAGCAACCAACATTTGGCACAACCACTTCTTCCAAATCTTTGCTAAACATGGAAACTCATGTGAAAAAAATAGGATGGGCAAGAAGATGCAGCGCTTAGAGTTGGTCTCATTCTTTTTAATTGTTAACTTGGATTGAACATTTCCCCTCTGCCCCTTGAGTGCTATGACTCTTCTTCCTTCAGTGGGACAGTTAAACTGGGGACCCTGTGAGAGAAGATAAAAGCAGATCTGTCTTTTGTGAGGCCAAAGATGCACAGCCAGCATCCCCGCTAGGATGCGAGGATTAGGGGAATACGTAGAATTTCCAAATTTAGAGTGGAGGACTAGCTTCCCATAAACAAAGGCTGCTTTTTAAAATGAGATGCTAGCAAGATAATGCACCCAAAAAAAAAAAAAAAAAAAAAAAGAAAAAAGAGAAAAGTTTGCCTTTGTGACTAAATTCTGCTATTTTGCAGCCAATCTTCAAAATGGGCTGTTGGTGCAAGTGAACAAACGCTTCCTGTCTGTCCTTCCTCATGGGTGGTCGCGTTTTAAAATGAAATATACAGGCTGACAAATGCCTTTACAAAGGCCAGATTATAAACTGTAAACCTACTGTCAGCTGGGTAGAAAAAAAAAATCCAAATGCCTCTTATACCATTTAAAGATTTAGTTTGGCTTCAACACTAAAGCACTTCATCTTGAAGGAGAAAGGAGCTTAGAGTTTATAAATTGTTGTTTGGGCTCTAGTAAGCTCTGGATAAGGGAATCTCTCTGCTAGGAAACAAATGACCTTCCCAAAATTTAGGGAGCTCTGGGTATTGTTACGAAGACAAAATGCCTCAGAAAAATGTCCCCAGAATACAAAGGGATTTGAGCCTGCTCTGTTACTCTTAACATACAGTTCATACAGCTGCAAAGGGCAAATCTTCCAGTTCCAGTCTTTAAAAAAGGGTGGAAAAAAGTTAAACATATCAGGGTAATAAAATACAAGCTGTTTAGATTGTCCCCCTCTGTCTGAATCGACTCTAGACTTGGTCTTGCACTTGGTTGTCGAACTCTTGTTGAATATCCACGTTATCTGGGCCAAAAAACTCTCAAGATAGCCTGTTTTCTCCTCAGTGGTGATCACCAAAGGGGAGTTTTGTGGCAAACATGGTAATTTATGGCAACATGGTGGTGATTATGGCAATGTGGCTCAGCATTTTGAATCCAATGTGGAGGAACAAAGAAACTTCAGGATGAAAAGCCCCAGGCATTGCACATCCTTGCATTCACAAAATGCAGCTCCTTTGTACATTCCTGCTCAGGTAGACCTCAAGGAAGCACCAGTGGCAGTGTTTCCAACCCAGCCTGAGATCGGAAGTGCCCTGCAAAGCTCTAATCCTGTGCTCTCCAAATGCCATCCATAGTCTCCCTTTCTTCTACAGGTCGTGTTTGAAATGTAGTAGGAGATGAAAAGAGAGATGAGTATCTGTGTTAAAATGGGCCCTAGTTTTATATTTTGTTTCACTTTTTTTTTTTTTTTTTCCACATTCTGTTTTATTTCGTGGATTTTGAGATGGACCTGAACTGGCCATAGGGTTCAGAGGCAGCAAAACATATTTACTGTGCAAATCCTTGCTGTGCTTCTCTTGCCCCACACGACTTCCTGTTGTTTGCCAGGAATACTGCAGGTCATTCTGCCCTTGCTGGAGGCAAGCATAAACTTCAGTTGATTTCATCAAATCCAGGAAGATTGCTGGATTGGGTGGGAAACAGAAAGGAAAAACATCTTTTTGAAGGACTTTGGAGTTTCGTTTTCATCCCTGCCATCTCATGGCAATCAGCACTACCCAAGGCATCACTTCCCAATCCCTTTATTACCGGTGTCCGTATTGATGAGCACAACTATTTGACGCTCTTTCCTTGAGAAACAACCACCTCCATCATTTGACATGTCTACTCTAAATCCTGGAAAGCCCACTTTTTTTGAATTTATTTCTTTTTAGGAGACTTAAAATACTGCAGAGCATCACAGCCATTCTTTTAGATGTCCATTTTCCAGAACCCTTGGAAGGTTTGAAGGGGTGTGGAGTAGAAACATGTTCCATTTTCTAAGCATATTCAATTTTCTAAGCCTGTTCAATTTTCGTGCTAGAGGCTAAAGTTTGTCTGCAGAAAATTCCACAAGACCTTTGGAAACCATGACTATTTCACTGCCCATCAGATTGTTTTGATGTGATTCATGCTGGGACATGGGCTCCCAACTGTCCCTCCTCTCCTACCCAGAGACCAGATGACAGTTATGCAGCTGCATCAAATGCTTTTGTTAAAAACGAATAAAAATCAAATCACTGGAAAATCTTCACAGAGGTTCTCCCTCCGCCCACAGAGTGGTGGGAATAAACATCACAACTTCAGATCTTGGTGAATGCAGATAAATAGAGGTTTAGCTGATAAGTTAATGACATACCAAAACCAGATTGCTGCAGGACTAAAATAATAAGTGGCCAATGAGCAGAATACTGGAATCCTGACAAAACCCCAAAAGCTTTGAGGTTGTGTCTCCCCTCTGTGAGGAGGGAGCTGTTGCAATCGTGTGCAGTGGGGATGTGGCTGTCAGCATTCAGACAAATTCTCTTTTTTAGGCTTCTTCACCCTGGCATGTCCACAATTCTCCTGAAGTGATTTCTTCAGGATGTGCCTTGCTCTGTCCATCCACACTGCTGGGTCTTTTCTCTTGACTCCCCTTAGTTCATCGTCGCTGTTGCTATCCCTTGAGATCTCATATCTTTGTGTTCACTCAGCAAATTGACTATCTGATGTCTCCTTTTTGATGTTTCCTCTCTGTGACATCTAATTTATACAACTTCCCTTTTTAAACACATTATAGAATCAGAGAATCCCAGAATGGTTTGGATTGGAAGGGACCTTACAAATATCTTGTTCTATTCCCTGCCATGGGCAGGGACACCTTCTACTATCCCAGGTTGCTCCAAGCCCCATCCAATGTGGCCTTGGACACTTCCAGGGATGGGGCAGCCACAGCTTCTCTGGGCAACCTGTGCCAGGGCCTCACCACCCTCACAGGAAAGAATTTATTCCTAACATCTAATCTGAAGCTGTTCTCTTCCAGTTTGAAGCCATGTCCCCTGTCCTGCCACTACAGTTCCTGATGAAGATTCCCTTTCCAGATTCCTTGTAGGCCTCCTCTCTACACAACCTTCTCTTCTCCAGGCTGAATAAGTTCCACCTTTCTCAGCCAGTCAATTCCCATTCCCATATTCCTCATACCTGTTCTCCTTCACCAACAAAGAATGTTGCCCATTTTCTGTTGGCAAATGAGTCTCTGGTATCCTGCACCTCTCTACCAGACTGAGCAACTATATTCTGCCATGGATTTGTCCTGGCTATAAACCATGAGGGGTTCTTGGGCAAATAGAGGCTTAGAGAACCTAAGGAGTGCATCAAGCCCCACAAGCCCTTCCAGGTGGGTTAAATCTGGCTCCATCATTGACCTATCCTTCTTCATGCCTCAGGCACCTAAAAGTGAATGAATAAAGTGGAAAGTTGAGGAAGAAGGTATTTTGCTAATTATTCCTGCCCTGGCTTCATCCATGGTGCTCCAGTAGATTGATGTTTGTATACAAATACTCTCTTAGCTATCTTAGAGGTCTTTTCCAACCTAAACAATCCCATAATTCCATGATTCCATGCTTCTAACATATTATAGTGAGCTAGATATTAAAAAAAAAAAAATTACCAAAGCATCTTGAAGACCAATTTTATTCCTGCATATACTGTGGCAGAATTTGTGCTACCTTCCTAAAATTTTAATAAGGATTTCATAGCTAAATGACAGGAAATGTTTCTTGGTCCTTCTTGTACTCTTGCTGGAGCTCCAGCTCTGTGGGGCTGGATCTCCTCAAAACAATTCTGCAAACACTGCTGCTGACAAACCAGAATTGGAAGGTCCTTTTGTAATGGAAAGAGGTGTAAATGTAAAATATCAAAACCCAAAACCTCCTGAAATAATTAGTCTGTGATTGGATTGGGTGAGATGTGAAGGGAAGATCATCCCAACAGTGGCGGCTAGCGCAGTGATTTTTTTTCTGGGGATGTGTTTCTTTTGTGTCACCACGGGGTGATGCCAGTTGGCTTTCTCTTTGTGAGACTCCAGTGATCACATTCAGCATGGGATGGAGTCACTGAGGCTGGTTATTTGCCCACTGCACCCTGGATTTGAGGCCCAAATGGCTGGTAAATACATGGTTGCTGCTACATTCGGGTTCAGCTCTGCAGCTGGTTATGATGTTCTGAGACTCCCAGTCTCCCACCTCCAGATGCTCCTGCTGGCTTCATAGTTCCAGGACTCTATAAAAGGTGGAGGTAGATCGTTTGCTGGTGGAAAATAGATCCAGCAGTGCTCAAGCCAGGCAGCAACGCGCACCAGCCAAGGATTCCCAGCATTTCTTCAAGATCTCTAGAAAGAATCTGCAGAAAGAAAACTAATAAAAAGATGAATCCTCCACCCCAAAACATTCCTCCAACTGCACCCATGACTTTATCTGTTTCCTTTCTACATAGGCTATTCCCCCCAAATATTTTCTTTACAAGCTATTGCTGCAGCAGCAAAACCTCTGTAATATGAATCTGGGCTGAGGCACGGGAAATATTTTACATTTCACAGCAGTTTGCTCAAAATCCCTTGTCTTCTGCAGCCCGCCTGGGATTGCTTATCAAGACATAGAGCTGAAGAGAGCTTTGCAGCTCTGAGGAGCTGGATTGTTGCAGCGTTCCGTGGTGGCTTCCTCCAGCATCCCATGGGCTGTCAGACTGGAGAGGGGGCATTAGGCCAGAAGTTTATTTTAGTCACCTTTTCAAAGGAGTGGGACTATTGAGAGCAACCAGCTGACAGACCAGCGTTTGTTTTTCTCTTTCTAAAGGCAGCTTGACACCCGTGGAATGAAGATGTGGATGGCAGGAGCAGGTTGATGGGGCTGAACAGGAGGAAAATGTTCACCCCTGATTTATCCACTCCTTCAGAGAGTGCAGGGTTGACACGGCCTGGTTGTGAGTGCTTGGCATTTCACAGGATCAGGCCGCTGAGTAAATGGGGAATTCATCCAGAGATATCTAGGAAATACGTAGAATAAGCTGCCAACTCTCTTCTGAAAGCCAACAGTTCACTAATTTTAATCAACAGCTGGATATTTTTATAGGGAGTGAAGGGATGGAGGGGTATTATGACAGAACAAGGGAGGTGGGATTAGACTAATCTAACCCAGGCCAAGTGGGCTCTTCCTGCTCAGCCATGTGTAGTGTCATGACTGTGTGATTTAGACTACTGCACACTCACCAACACTGATAAGGAGGACAATTACGGGGAATACACAACTCTTTGTGGAGCCCTCAGCCAGTGGAGCCGTGCTGCCGAAGTCAGCTGGGGATCGTCTCCAGCTCCGAATTAGAGAGGTCCCCATCCCAGGGATTTTGGGGAGTGTGCCCCGAGGCTCTTCTGATGCTGCAGGAAGGGCTCCTGGAGCTTGTCCTGCTCTTGGATGGGGGTCACCTCTGCCCCGTCCCTTTCAAAACTTCAAAGAAATCCTTCTGGTGAGCCCCGTCACGATGCCGGTAAAACATGGTGGGTGGTAACATCATTATTCACCTCTGAGGAGGAGATTTCTCTGCACTATGAGCCCCTCAAGGGCAGTTTCTCTGGTGTTAATTGTCGTGTTTCCCCGTAACTTCTGGTTCTCTCCATGTCCTTCCTCACCTTCCGCTTACTCATACCCAGCTGAGCCTCGTGCCAGACTGTCTGTCCCTAAAGGTGACCCAGGGAACAAGGCAAAACATGCAGTGCCACCTCCTGCAGCCCTGGTTCAGTCGGTTATTCCTTCTGGTGGGAAGCATGGGAAGGAATATTGTGAGCCAGATTTTTTTCCCTTTGGGTTTTTTTTTTCCTTACTTTTTTTTCTTTATTTTGGAATAACCCTCTGATTGGCACATAGCAGCTTTTGTTGTTGTTTATTTGTGTAGCTTTTCATCTTAACGAGGATGTACGGAAACAATTACCACATAGTTCATTCACAATATCAACTCAAGCTTTTCCTGTCTGTGCAGTGATTGGATGTAGCCACTGAAAATTATTTAACTTCACAGAAGTCGTCCTTTTTACTCTTTTTTTTCTTTTTCTTTTTCTTTTTTTTCTTTTTTTTTTTTTTTTAATATCTATCGTACAAAAAGGATGATTTTTTTCTCCCCTGCTAAATAAAGTTTGGGGTTTGCACCAGGTGGCTGGAAATGTCACACAGTTTCTCCTTTTTGGCAGTGGAAATTCCAAACGCTTTAAGAAGATGCACATTTTTCAGAAGGGCAGAGAGAGGTCACAATGCACTGACTAATTCAAGATTTCCTCCACTGGTTTCCATAACAAATAATCATTTTTTTCTTTATTTAGCTGTACTCACTGGTAGGTTTTCATTTGCATCAAAGCTTTGTTCTGCTCTCATTTGGGCTGCCTCCAGAGACCAAACAACATCACAGGCTACTCCTGGAATGTCCTCCAAAGAAATGGGCCAAATTCAGAGCTGCAAGTTGGCTCCCACGTGTAAACCTTTGCAATACAGATCCTGGAGCACTGCTGGGGTGAGTCTGAGAGGGGTTTGTGGGCAGTCAACAGAGATTTCCATGAGTTTTAAAGCTAAAACCAGCTGGATTTGGTGTAATCTGGGCAGATGGGGTGGCCATGATATTATTAATTTGACAACAAGTTCTGCTCTAAGGCCTTTCATCTTGTTATTCAGAAGTTGATTGAAATTTTACCTTCTTGGGTGACATCCTTCCAATACACACACCCCTTACCCTGGCGTGATTTAATGTTCTTATTTTTCTTTGTGGAATTTCAGTCCTAATAACTCAGGAAATGGGTCTTCAAACTCACGTCCGAAAACCATGGCTGGGTTTCCTGCGTGAAATCCTGGCACAGCCGCGCTCTGGAAATGATGGGGGATTTGGCAGGCTCTGGGCTTTCCAGGCAGCTCTTTGCCCTCTTCCTGTCCCTGCTGAGAGTTGCCCCAGCAGAACAAGGCGATAAGCAGTTGAAAAATTGAGTTTTGCATGGGAGATCTGCTAGGATTTGACAGCTAACTTCCCTGGAGATACTGGTTTGGGCTGGGTCACGGGAGCTTGGGTGGGATTTTCCAAGAGACCAAGGACACGGGCAGGAGACCCAAGAGTAAGGAGCGTGTCCCTTAGTGCCTCATGATGGTAAATGAGATGATCTGTCTGGTGTATGGAAAGTGTAAGAAAAAGGTTAGAAGATGTAGGGGAAAGACATAATTTGTAGTCGAAAAAAGAAATTTAAAAAATGTTGGTTTAAATTTGACTGCAGACTGAAGAAGAGATGAGATATTGGGTGAGAACAGCCAATATTAAAAAAAAAATAATTAAAATTAAACCCCCAGAATTGTAATGAAGCTTCTGCTCCAAGGGCTTGGATTGTTTTGCTGCAGAACTCTTCTATCCAAAACTAATCAATGAACACCCCACTGGGGACAGAGCCACATCCTCTCCCACTCTGGTGCTGTAACCACCAAATTATTCCCTGATTGGTGTGTGTCTCTCATGTAAAACCCTCCCAGGTCTCTGCTGATCAATCCTGCCTTATTTTGAGGGGTCCAAGCACCGACGTGGGCTCCCTTCCAGTACCTAAAGGGACCCTACAAAAAAGATGGAGAGGGAATTGTTACAAGAGTGGGTAGTGACAGGACAAGGGGAAATTGCTTTAAACTGACAGAGAGTAGGGTTAGATTAGGTATTATGAAAAAAATCATTACTGATGAGGATGGTGAGGCCTGGGCACAGGTTGCCCAGAGAGGTTGTGGCTGCCCCATCCCTGGAAGTGCTCAAGGTCAGGCTGGAAGGAGATCTGAGTAACCCGGTCTAGTGGAAGGTTTCCCTGTCCACAGCAGGGGGTGGAATGAGATGGTCTTTAGGTCCCTTCCAACCCAAACCATTCTATGATCCATTTCTCAGGTTTGCTGCCAAAGAGCACTTGGGTTGGTACCTGGAATCCATTGCTCAAACTGGTGCTCTTGGGTGACTCCTGAGTCTCTACTGGGAGGAGAGAAATCACATTTCCAACTTAGCAAAAACAAGGCTAAGGAACTGCTCACTGCCCCAACCCTGGTGCTGCCCAAACCATGTCCTTGGAGTGATTAGTGATCCACGCTGCATTTGGATTTATCTGATGCACGGAGACATCTGTTTATCATACATTGCACGTCTGCTAAGCAACTTTTTCCTTCATCCCAAGGCCCGATTAAAGATTCCGATTAATGTAACTTGCTGGAAGGTCCTGCAAGGCAGCTTTTAAATCAATGTCATGTAAACTTTGCTGGGTTAATCCTGTACATCTGAATTCAGCTAAAAACCAACACTGCAAGGTCAGGCTGTACAAATTGATGGATTTTTATTCCTTTAACCTTAGAAGTGTTGCAGAGAGAGTAATAGCAGCAAGAGCTGCTTCTTCCAGTTGCTTCTTTTTCCTGCACAAGAAAAGAGACAGATAATTTCCCTTTTCTTATGTGCATATATATATATAATATTCATATATATACACAAGATACTATTTTTTAAAAATGACAAGCATTTAAATCAGCAAAATACTACAAAAATTTGTTGCTCCTTTTTATGTATCTTATTTTTCATTTTTCTCATGCATTGATTTGATAACGGAGAAAACCTCCCACCAGACTCTGGCATTATAAATCAGTAAGTTAATGATGAATATCCCTTCTGTCTTTTGAATTTATTTTATTTAGTTCTAAGAAAGAAACATCTCTTTAAAAATGTCCCAGACTATTTTGTGGCTCAAGAAGGAATGAATGTTGCAATAGCAAATTAGCATGAATTTGCAGAAAAAATGCTGTGCAATTCATGGACTTTACTTGTCCTACTTTCAGGGGAAGATTTTTGCAGTGTCTCTGTGACTCAGAAGTAACAATCTCTTATCAAAGCTCTTTAGTGCCTTTTCGCTATCATCAATGCATATAAACAAAGGATAAGGAAGCTAATTCCTCGAGGATAACTTTCTGCAGGGAAATGCAGCCTGTGAAACAGTTTGTGGCAGAAGACCAGCTTTATCAGCTTTAAACTAAGGAGTGCATTTTATTTATGGAATTCAGCACTGCAGGCATTCTTGTTTCTTTGTTTGATGATATTTTGTATTTCCCATATCCCTTTACTTAGTTTTGTTCAAGTATAAATGTTGGCTAATTGGAAAGACCTGCTGGAGGCACTTTGGTTCTTGGCTTGGCATCCTGTGGTTTTATTTTCTCTCCTTAAACCTGAGAACTTCCCTGTAATAATGATTACATGAGCTTATACTAACTGGATCATTTCCCCTGAGATTTATCCTTTTTTAAAAAAAATTTTTCCTTCTCTAATCTCTCTTCCATTGTTTAATATAAAACCTTAGAGCCAGCAGAGATGTTTCAGGGAATTCCTACACTGAAGAGAGCAATGCTTGCCTTTGTGCCACTTTGCAATGAATGTCCAAAGCCAGTGGAAACCAGGAGCTTGAGACTTGTTCCTTGTTTGAGGGCTCATACCACCAGTCTGGCAGGACCTACCTGGAATGGCAGCATCCTGCTGAAATCCTACCAGCAAGTTCAGCCTATACTCTGGAAAATTAAAACACAGACCAGAAGGTTGTGGTTTCTGAAGACAAGGATATGTCAACTGGATCATCTGTGCCCACATCACCTTTTGGTCCTGTTTCTGCCTGGAGCTTCATCACAATTTTCTTTCCTCCTGAAGTTGACTGTTTCACTTTTTTCCTTTGTTCTTTCATGAGGTTCATGAAGTTCATCAGTACCAAACCGGCAGAGCCAGGATTTTAGCTGGAGCTCCTTCTGCTGGTGGGATGACTCCTTTGCACAGAAAATTTCCCTTGGGAAGCTGCCCAAAACCCCTCTCTCTTCCCCCCCCCCCCCTTTTTTTTTCTCCATTTTTTTCTTTTATCTTTGCTTGTATTTCCTCCCAACAAAGGAATGACGTTAATAAAAATATATATGATAAGTATTAAGATTTTCATGTTTGCATCACCCATCACCAGGGAGAGGTATTTGGTTCTCTCTAAAGTTGGATGAATCTTATAGGGGACTTTTATCAGGTTTAGTGGTTTTGGTATCAAGTCCAACGCTGCTTGTGGAAATAATGGAGTCCAGACCTATGGGAAGTCATACTTTGAGTTTCTTGCTCATTATTTCAGAATCAACTTTCTCTCTCTGCTCGAGTTTTGTTGGATGATCAATCCTTCTCCTACCAGATACTTTTGTCAGTGACTTGCCTGGGCAAGACTTGGAAAGACCCAAATTCCTGGCAGCCTCATTTCTTACTCTATCTGCTTAGTTATGCTTAGGGATGTAGACATTCCTGAACATCTTAGGCACCAGCAATGTCTGTGAGAAGACTAGTTCATGTCAGACACCATTCAGCTGCCAGCAGTGCTATAAACTTGTGATTAGGTTGATAATTTTCTGTATTAAATAGCCAAACCCCACTCTCTCAGCTGGAAAAGCCCAGCAGCAGCCCTTCCCTTCCAATTACCTTTGACTGGGCTGTCCTGTGGCAGTTTAATTTGTGATGAGCCACTATGGGATTCCACTGTGCTGCTGGATTCACAAAACAATACTGAAGTTATAAAAGACTTAATATGTCAAATTTCCCAATAGAGTGAAATTGAAGAGTAGGAATAAAGTGAGGCTAAAACACAGAGTAATCATCTCCCCACGTTCGAGGAATGTTTCCATGAGGCCTCAGTTCCAGTGAGGTTGTATCTGAGTCACCAAAAGTGATTTTCTCCTTGTTTTTTAGGAAAAGAAAGGAGATGTTTGTCCTTGTGTCTGCCTGGTGTAAATGGAAACATTGTCAGAAGTAAATATACATGTATATTTTTTTTTAAGAAAAGGAGATATAAAGGTGGCAGGTGGACACACAACCTCCTTTCAGGGGGATGCTTCTTCTTGGCCACAGCAGCACAGCATCCTGTGGTGATCCCTGTTCTTGTCTTGGAGAAGTGATGCTGGACAATGCCGCTGAGTCTGTGCCACTAAATTAGTCTCCTTTGTACACCCCTGCACATTTTTCCATACATCTTCACTAATGGATCAGGAAGGAAGAAAATCCGTCTCTCTCCTCCCTCTGGTGAGGAGCTGAGCCCCACCAGCCACTTTTCTCATGCAGCCCCAAAATAGTCATTAGCTGGAGATGGCTCAGTGCCATCCTTGACCAAGGCTAAGCTTGAACTGGGTGACCTCGAAGTGAAAGGCTCAGTCTCACGTTGCCAGTTCCCCCCAAGCATCTGTCCTCCTTCAGTGAGCTTCCTTCAAAATTCTCCGCACACTTCATAAACATCCCAGCCCTCCTCACCCCTCCAGCTGCCCCCTTCCTCTAGAAGAAACAGCAGTTTGAAGGAAATACCACTCTTTTTTTTCATTATTTTTTTTCCAGGCGTGTCAAAGCCGACATCTGTGATTTGGCAAAAGCGAAAGGCTTTTTCCTCCATCCTGCCTTTTAAACCTGTTGGTTTAAACCAACCATCCTGAGGATGGAGAAGACAAGGATAAAACCCTCTCCTGGTGGAGACAACGCGGTGCTCGGTAGCAAAACCTCCTTTAGTCTTTGAAGACCAACAATAAAGCAAACTTCCATTTCCTTACCATAACATCGTCATGTCACAACCCCGAGAGCTCCACCTTCCCTTTCAAGAGGCTCGAAAGTAGGACTTTAGACAAAGAAAAATAGTCTCAGGTGGGTTTGTCATGGATCATTTTGACTATATTTTAAACATTTAAATGTCAATGCTTAGTCATAGACAAGACATGATTCTTATCTATCTACATGTGGCTTCCAGTATAAAAAAATCTGAACTCGTGCCATTTCCTGTTGGAGAGAGCTTAAACACAGGGGTGACAAGGGCACATCTATTTTGGATCCCTATTTTAAAAGCCTCCAAGATATCATAGAAATCAACTGGCACAAACAGAGGACTTTGAATTTCTTTCATGGTGGTGGCAAATTACGTATATCAATGAAACACATACTTAGTGAAGCGGAAGTGAGCACCAGTAATACTTCAATCAGCTTTGGCATATGTATACATTATTCTGTTTGATCTCATAGGATGCTGGATTTAGATGATATAATACATTCTGGTTATCTTCCTAGAAGCTGGAGGGACGTAAGGAGATATCTACTTTCACAAGATAAAATTAGCACCTCTTTATTTTTCAGATAAACATTCCTCTTTTTTTTTTTTTCTTCTTTTCTCTTTTTGCAGGAAAACGCTGATTAGAGTTACAAAGCATACCAATGGGTATGAGTTTATTCATATTCAACTCAAATCCTATTTATAATATAAAGGAAATAACATTGGTATTACACAGGGCAACTTGGACAGTCTGGATGGAGGAACAGCGAGCCACGCTCAGGCAGGTCTCTTCAAACGCGCCGAAAGCTGTTGTTTTCCAAAGTGATGGTGGGAAAGTAGAGATTTGGCTTAAAAATGGACAACTGCATGGGAAAAAATGGTCAGTCCACACTGATTCTCTTATTTTACTCTATTTTTTTGACAACACCATCTTGAAGCCATGAGCTCAAGGTATAAAATACAGACTTGAATTTCAGATGCTAAAGATTCAAAGTATTTTCTTCCCTACCGCATTATCTTGATTTAGTTCCCAACTACCACAAATACCTACAAATACTACCTAGGTCATCTTGCAAAACCCTTGCCTGTGGACGAATTTGATGTTTTAAAGCAGCCCAGTGAAAAGTTATTTTCGTTAAGTCAAAACATAGACCTCTTGGGCACGGGAAACACGCTTCTGGGTAGATCTGTGTGAATAACAGATTGTTTGGTTCTCTTGCCGCTCCAAACAATTGGGGGAGAAAAATGGTTTCCGGTGAATTAAACCTTTTGTATGGACATGGAAGGCCTTAATGGACCTTTGAACTTTTTAAAATAAAGAAATACATTGCATTATCTGCAATGCTTCAATTAATGTCAAAAAGAAGGTGGTGACCTTCAAAAGTCTTTTGATGGGGAGAACAATTCAGAGAAATCAACATAACTTCTCCGAAATGTTTTGATCAATTTGAGTCTCTGCATTGGAATTTGGGAGGAAAAGCATAGTTGAGGTAATTTTGCTGTTAGGTTTATAAAAAAAACATACCATGAGCTTGCTGGGATGGATTTCAAACTAATGAATGGCTGGTCTCCAGATATACATACAGAGTCATAGAATTATAGGATTGTTAAGGTTGGAAAAGACCTCCAAGGTCATTGAGTCCAACACTTGTATCTTGTTCGGGAACATAACCCTCATACTGCTTTTAAATACACGTTGTCCCAGAGCTGGTGGTTGACATGAGCTCAGATCCCATTTCATACCCTAATTGAGAAGGGTCTCCTTGGCAGCACTGACTCAGAGACTTGGGATTATTGGCAGAAAACTCTTAAATACAATGCACCAAGAAATTTATTACAGTGTGTGCAGAAACTTTTGCCTTGGCAAATCCCCCTCACATTGACATTGCTGTTATGAAATGAAGCTTCAGAAGATATGATCTGTTGAAAGATTATGTGAGGCCTTATCGGGACATGATTTTGTGCTGCTCTCCAATGTGAAGCTTTCCAACTTAATGCACGATGACAGAACAAGATCCTTTTACAGGGAGAAAGCGAGATCGTTTTCAGGACCAAGTTTAGCAACTTCTCAAATGTCTGTTGTTGTCTGTCCCGTTAATTGGCTGTATGGCTGCAGTTTGTGTGGCCTGACCATTATAATGTCAATAAATCCAGTGACTGGAAATGAAATCTGATGCAGAATGGGGCTGAGCGGTTTGTTCCTGAGAGTTTGGCCATGTGTGCTGGACATGGCATTGTGGTAGAGCATGTTGAGTAACCTCATACAGTGTAAAAGTGAATATTTCTGGAGAAAAAGTCCAGGCAACAGCGTTTTTAATGGGATATCACCAGAGTCACCATTTAATGGTATCAATGTTTTCAACAGAGAAAAGGCAGCTGGAGAAAGTGACTTTTTCTCACTCACCTCCACGTCCCTGAGTACTGAGGGCTCCAGTGTTTCCCTGTGGGATACAGACAGGGGATGACTTTCCTGCTGGTATGAGAAGTCACTGGAAAGAGCCTATTTTGTGGTGATCTCAGCACATGGAGGGGCTGGCATGGGTAGCAGAGAGGGAGAAGAGAAGAAATAAATCTGATGGGGAGCAAACAACCATGGTGGGGCTGCAAGGAGGGGGTGCCCTGCAAAGAGCAGAGGGGTCAGGGCAGGATGTGCTGCCATTTCTCACCCATCAGTGATGTTTCACTTTTGAATACAACCAGCAAAAGGGTTATCTTTTGTTCAAAAAGCCCCAAATTTTGCATTATTCCTACCCATCCCTAAAAACATAAACTCCCTGAAATCACTCTCCCTGGAAATGTCAGTTAACAGCAGAGAGCCCAAGAGATGGGAGAAGCTAGGAGGTAGCAGTGTGGGATGTCAGGATGGCTCAGACACATCTTCATGCCGACATCAGATAATTATTAGGGAGAGCACCATGTGGTTCTCTTTCCACTCACACTGATGGCAACTGATTGTCTTCTGTTGTCCAAATTGTTCAATTCGTGGCAGTCTAAAAACTGCAATTTCTGGAGGAGTTCACTACCAGGAGACTGAGTGGTTGCTTCAGTCACCTTAATTGCAGGTTATATTAAAAAATAAATATGAAATGCATGAATAGAGAAGAAGTTAAAACTGCTGGACACTGTGCAAGAAAAGTTCTTGTAAAATTTGCCAAGTTTGCTACCCCAGAATTTAAAATGTGGAGGATAAGAGAAACAGTGTCTATACATGAGTGTTTCTATAGGTTTGCAGTCCCAGCCTTCGCATCCCCCCCCCAAGAGCTCAGATTTCATGGAGGGAGAAACTGGATTGCTGAGCCCTCCCAGCCAAGAGCCACCACTGCCACAATTAGCTGCAGAAGCCCAATTTGGGGGTTTTCTCATTAACCTGTCATGTCAAATGCTGTATGATAAGATGGTGAAAACTGGGGGGAGGAGTGGCGGTGGAGGGGTAAAAGTTCATTTTGCAAAGCAAACAAACAGCAAGTCACTTGATTTTACTAATTATCCTACCCTGTGGCTCTTGCAGCCATTATTTTTCCCCCCCATCAGCGTATGAAGTGACAAGATAAGATAGGAGCTGGTATTTTCTAAACTATCCTGGCTGACGGCATATACAGATAATATGAGGATTCATTTGCAAGAGCTCATGGAAGATTAATTGATTTACTTAATGTTCGAGCCATCTCTCATCAGAAAAATAACTGCTGGCATTTGTTGGGAATGCATGTCCAGGCACACCGGAATGCCCCTCTTCAAGGGGTATCCTAGAAATAACTTTTTGGCAAAGAAGGGTGATTTATTTATAATAAAGGGCAAATTATTTATAAGAGCATGAAATTATAAATGTGTTATTAGAAATTCTGGGTCTGATTCACAGCCTGGTGACACCAGTGGGCGGGTAAATTTGCTCACACAGTCTACAGAGTGAAGCTTTTATTTATACATTTTAATAACATACTAAATTATGAACTAACACCTGTGCACCTCTCAGACCTCCAGTTTCTCAGAGATACCAGTGGGCACAAGCTTGGCTGGTTAAAAAAAAACCTTGGATTTTTCCAGTGCTAACTATCTAGATCATATCCAGTCTGTGTTCCCTTTTTTTGAGGTCAAGCTCTGTGTTTTCTTCAATGCAAAGCCCTCAAACTTTAGCACAGATGCACAGTAGGTAACCAATGTCCTAGCTCAATGAAATCCAGAGATGAGGAAAAAGGCAAATTTAATGATTATGTGGTTTGCCAAAGACCTTACATTAAAACAGCATTCAGACATGAAATATGCACTGCTTTAAAAAGATAGCTGCTTTTTTTTTTTTTTTTGTGTGTGTGTGTGTGTTTTTTGATGATATAATGACTAAATTGATGTTTGAGCATGTGTTACCTTTATATGGTGCCTTTTATGAGTTTTTAGAGTGGGTCCATCCACACCAGGGGAGAGCAACACGCAGCTCAGGGCCACCAGATACCATTGGGACCATTAAAGACATCAAAATCAGAATGTCGACTTCCAATATCCAATTTTAACCCCAAGCCAGTAAAACGTGTTGTGTCAGAATATGGCCAGATCTATAAAGCTCATTTCAGCAACATGTTGCAGCTGGTGCTGTGTATTTATAGCTTTAGGACAAAAAAAATTTAAAAAAACTAAAAAAAAAAAAACTAAAAAAAACCCCAGAAAGCAAAACACCACAGCCAACACAGACTGGAAAGAGTAGAAAGGATTTGAAACAGCAAATTTGTCAATGTTTTTCCTTGCTGCTGAGTGGGACTGTGGGTCGGCACTGGTTTAGATTAGCCCTGTCCCGTGCAATTTGACAGTAGCGACATGAACCTGCAGCGCACGGATCTGGAGCAAAGATAGGAGGAAGGAGGAGGAATTCAGGGAATGTTTTTCCTCGGAGCACTGGGGAAGCGCCGACGGTGGGACCGGGGCTGCGGTGACAGCGTTAACACTTCCCAGAGCCGGGGACCCCAACGCTGGAATGGCATTGCCCACCCTGAAAGTGAGAAGGTAAAGTTTATTTTTTCTGGTTTTTGCCTCCCCTTTCTCTCGCTCCCTCTCCCATATACAGAACGGATCAAGACCACCAAGAGTGGCCCCTTTTTTTTTTTTTTTTTCCACGATGATGTACAATTTGCATTTGTTAATAAAAAAAATTTCTGCCTGAGGTCATCCACCTAGAGGTTTTTTTTTTTTTTTTTAAACAGGAAACGGGTTTCAGATGTTTAGACGTTAAAAAGTAAGGCTGCTAATCTGCCTCCCAATTTAACAGGCATTGACAACTGTCAAATATTTTCTCTTTACATTACTGGCTTTAGAGCTGAGTTAAGTATTTGCTTCATTTCATTTTTTATCATCAGCAAAGTGACCGCTATCGTGCAATCCCTCGCTTTTTGGGATTTGCTTGCTAACACCAAGGAAAGCTGCCTCGGGAAGAGCAATCCAGCCTTTTCCCCACAGCGACTCGCAAGCTGTTGTGCTTTTTGGGATGAGCTCTTCAAGCAGAGTAGTTTGAAGGCAGGTTTGAAGAGCAGCAGCTTCGTTGATGTCTGCGGCTGAGAAGCGCCTTGAGCGAGGAAAGCTGCAAATTTTCACTTCCCAGTGACTTGTGATAAATAAAGATAAATTAATCTGCATCTTGAGATTTCTTGTCTGCATTTCTAGATTTCCTTTCCGCTGTCAGCACCACACTCTTCCAATTCAAATAATTGCTATTTTTATTCCCTTCATTTAGCCTGCGTAGTAAAGACTGATAATATTCCACTAATATTCCCTAGGGCATATCTCTGTGGGCACTGCAGATGATGCCAGAGACACTGAGTGATGAGGACTCTGTATTGCCCATGATTTCTGGTGTGGATTTGGCACTGCAGCAGCCACGACATGGTTCTTCCCAATAGCTCATCACATGTTATTCCCATTTCTCATATGAATGTTATTCCCATTTCTGCTGTGCACATTATTCCCATTTCTCATCTCAAATACACATCGGATTTTTCACAGACTCCGAAGCCAGTTCATGATGTTCTACAAGCATGTGAATAAAATTTAATTAGTGAAGTGGTTCATTAGTAAAAATGATAAAATTAACAGCTAAAGTCTTTGAGTTAGTTAACTTCTCTTTTAGGTAAATCCTGTGGACTGCTGTGCAGATTTATCTGGAAAAATGCTGAAGGATCATTCTAATTTTCTATTAAAACCTATTATTTTGAGAACATTGCTGAACTATGTATTTATAATTTTAATACTGTTTTACTGTGATGTAGGTTACGAGGAAGCACTGAAAAAACCTGTGTAGCATTTACTGGCAGTGCTGAAAGAGAAGTGATCTGAGTGCTAAAGGAGAAGGTTTTGCTATTCCAACAAATGCAAACTGAGCCCCAGAAAATATTTTTCCTTCTGAATTAAAAAAACAACTTTCCAAGTTACTTTGTACCATCTGATTAATGATAGTTTTTCTTTCTAAGCCTTCCAGAAACAAAGCCTGGCTTCTGACCTGAAATTAAAAGGCAGCAATAATCCACCGTTAAAAATCGATGCTAAACATACACAGTATTAAAGAAACAAATTTAAAGAGAATGGATTTATTTTCATAATTTTGGCAACCATGGAATATGTTCTATCTGGTTCATTTTGCCACAAACCTTTCACTGAAAAATATAGGGGCATGTTATAAATATAAAATACTTTCTGTTGACATAGGTGGCATAAATTTTCTGTGTGATGGTAATTTGGGTTCTTCAGAAAAAAGGTGAAGATGCAGAACTACAAAAGATGTTTATCCCCTATTTTAGGGTAAAGATTGGCTGCTTTTCATCACAATAAAGGGAAATGAATCAGAAGCATGAGACTGAAACCCCGATTTCCGAGTAAAAAACCTCATTTAATCTAAAATATGGACTCTGGGAATTTTAATAATTTAGTCAATAAGCTATCTGGTTGTTTTTTTTTTTCTCTAAAAGCAAAAAATCCAAATCTTGCCAGCACGTTAAAGATAAAAACTACAAACCCTTACTCTTGGCACATCCCCTGTAACAAATGTGGAAGCTCGCAGATGACCACAAATACACTGTAAAAATGTGTAAACCCAAGGCAGTGATATTTTCCAAAAGAACACCTGGAAGGTGTAAATCAAAAATATTGTAAACACGTCAGCTGGGAACATACGACAGGCACCCGGGGTTGCTGTGCACCCAACCCACGGGGCTTTGGGAACCCGAATCGATAAATCAGGGGATGAACCTTGGACTAATAAACAGTTCTTTTATGAAAAGGAGAGATTCTCTGCCCCTGCAGGGTGAGGGTAAACCAGCAAAAGATGAATTTGTTACATTTAGAAAAATACAGGGGGTTGTTTCCAATAACGCAATTTTTAAATTTTTTTAAAATTGCTGCTCAAAGGAACTCTTGAAATCAAACTCCTCTGGCTTTGTGATTTGCTTAAATCAGTAGTAAAACTAATAACACCATTAATAATTTTGTTATTTCCTTAGAAATGCTTTTCAGCATTTATTTCCCCAATTTAAGCTTTTTAATTGTCCATAAGCAGCAAAGGTAGTGTCTTACTAAGACATGATATTTAATATATACATTATATTTTACATGCATGTGATATTTAATATCTACATTGTCTTTTACATCTACATTTTATTTTGCATCCACATTATGTTTTATACCTACATTATATTTTACATTTGTGTTACGTTTTGCATCCATATGATATTTTACATCTACATTTTATTTGTCATCCACATTTTATTTTACATATACACTCTATTTTACATCTATGTTATATTTTGCATCTACATTGCATTTTGCCTCCATAGGTTATTTTACATCTACATTACATTTGTCCTCCACATTGTATTTTACATTTACATGACCAAAGGCTCGCAGTGAAGCCAAAGGGATGGAGGAAGAAATTTGGGGAGCAGATTGCTGAAAAAAAAACAGGATTGCAAAGCAAAAAACCACTGTGCTGAAAAAACCTAAAATTAGGGTTTTCCCTTATGGTCATCTCAGTCTACTGAAAGAAGCCCTATTAAAATACTATCTCCTGGAAAGCGTCATAGAGGCATGAGGTTGGTAAACATTATGAAAACAACCCCTAATAAAATTTTTATTGCTTTACATTTCTGTACATTTTACGGCCAGCGCGGGGAAAAGGAGCTACAGTGATTTCTCTGCCTTGATTGCAGGCAGGAACTTCTTTCCCTTGCTTTCTGCTCATCAAAATAAATAAAAATGCTGAAGCCTGTTCATTTCTCAGGCATTTCAGGGGAATGATTTCACGCTCAGAAGAAGCCAAGGGAAAAGCTAAAGGCTAAATGAACCTCGCGACGTTAATCTGTGTGTTATAAACAAGTATTGTCCTTTTTGGACACAGCGATGTTTTTGCATGTCACAAAACAACATGTTTTATTTCATATCCATGTGGTGGTTTTTTTTCTGATTTAAAATAAGCAGGGAAAACCCTGCTAGAATTATTAACCCTTGTTGTAATTATTAAACCACTTGGCCAAAGAGGGTTTTAAAATTGCTCCCCCAAAAACCCGGAGCAGACATTTGCTTCCTGAGTAGGTATTTATAGCTTCTGAATGAATCAAGGCATGGACAAAAAAAAATAGGTAATTGTGCTTGCAAGTAAGTATTTAAATATTTACACTTTAAATATATTTGCTGCCAGCTTCTGTTAGCGAGAAGAAAAGTAATTTGGGAAATTACAACCCGCCTTATTTCCCACATTTTTTAGGATAATAAATGCGTATCTGAATTTAGCAATGCCCTGAAGGTTGACTGGCCAAAGTCAGAGGCAAAAAGTGAGCCCAGGCTAATCACTCACTGCAGTAAGGGCCCTGCTGGGGAGGGAGGGCTGCACAGTTTGGGAGGTGACTGGGATGGAAATGTGTCTCCTTTTGGGCTGGAAAGTGCCTGGATCTCTCCGGGCAGCTGTTCCTCTGCGTGTGAGACCAGGCAGTGGCCACCGCCTGTGCTGATTTCTCATGTTATGACCTCGAGATACTGCGGCTCTGCTCATCCTCAGGCTTGTCCAACACACATGTTGGCAGGCACAGGGCCTTAGTCATGTTTCCCAAAACCCTGCAGCATGGAGATGATGTTTGGGGTCATGTATGTGATGCTGTGCCCTGTACCCCAGCCTACACTCCATCTGAAGCCACGCTGGAAAGTCCAGGGTGCAGGATGTGTTGAAGCATCAGAGGGATGAGTAAGTAGGGGAGATTGGGAAGCCATAGGGCAGATGATTCCTATAGACACTGGCCCCGGGTAAGGGCACCTCCCCAGCTCCCTTCTGCAGATGCTACACGTGGCCAGCCCCTTGCACCCTTGCACAATTACTAGTTTATTTTTGTTATTACTATTATTATTTTTCTCTTGGCTTCCTTGGCATTTACATAGAAAGGGGTTTTCCCCCAGAAATTTCTACCTCCTGATTGGAATGAGGAAGGAGACTCACTAGGGTCACATGAGATTTGAAACCAAAGAGATGTTTTGGGTCCTTCCAGCTACTGGGGGTGGGAATCTTCAAATTTTTCTGATGTCAAGAAGCCACCAAAATCTCTTCCAAAATGATTTGTTGAGGTGTCCAGATTGCACACCACCATGTGATCAGCACGGGGATGCTCTGTGTCCTGAGTCACTGGCAGAGTTGCACCAACTGCTTCCTCATCCTAGGGTACAATGAATTTTGAAGGGATTTTGGTACATCCTGATAATTCATTGGATTTAAATATGGTTCTAAGGGAACTAAATCTTGCTTAGATCATTGTTCATAGTGTTGAACTGTTCGCAGCAGTTCCTAGCTAAGGTGAGGGACAGATGTCTGATGGGACCCTTCCATGTGATCTTGTAGTGCTGGTGGATAAAAGTTTGGGAAGCCTTTTGAGAGCCTCTGATGGAAGCTGCAAGGGGAGTCAAAAGTATCACCTGTACTATTAATCAAACCTGGTAAAAAGAGATTCTGTTTTCTTATATCCAGGGAAAATGTTTCTTTTACAATCACCCATTCAGTTCAGCCTGTTGGGTTTCTGCTGGTGGTCAGAGGGGACCTTTCCATAGACCAATATGTTTTGTCCTTTCTTTTTATAATCACAGGATCATTGAGGTTGGGAAAGACCTCCAAGACCATCGAGTCCAACCTGTGACTGATCCCCACCTTGTCACCCAGACCGGAACACTGGGTGTTTGTGTCCAGCTGTTCCTTGAGCATCTCCAGGCATGAGGAGTCCCCCACCTCCCTGGGCAGCCCCTTCCAATGCTTGACAACCTTTTCTGAGAATAAATTCTTCCTGATGTCCAACCTGAATGTTCCTGGCACAACCTGAGGCTGTTTCCTCTTGTCCTGTCACTCGTTCCCTGAGAGCAGAGCCTGACCCCCACTGGGCTCCACCATCCTGTCAGGGAGTTATAGAGAGCAAGGTGGTCCCCCCTCAGCCTCCTTTTCTCCATGCCCCAGCCTGCTCAGGTGCTCCTCATAGGACTTACTCTCCTAGTTCTTATCCTCTCCAGTCTCTGCCCCTTCAGGGAGTTGATCCCACAGTTCAGGCCCTCTTGCCTTGGGAAGCCTCACTGATTTGCTGCAACCGAAATCCACACTAACCAAATAACGCTGATGACACGCCTTGTGGTCACGTCTGCTTTATCACCTTCCTCATATGACGAACGGGAAAAACCCAATAACCCTCTGCAGTGATGTTCAGACGTTGTTGATTTAATTGGTTCTGGGTAAATACGTTCTTCAGCAAACACTCACCAGGGCAAGTTGTCCCTTCTTATGCCTGTGCAAATAAAATAAGGGTGCAAACACCAGACTACAAACTGTGCAAGTATGTGGTTCATCTTGACATCAGGTTTCATCCTAAAATTCAGCACTTTAAGTGCTTGAAGTTTTCACAGTGTTTAATAGATGCTGGTGTGTTTTTTCATCCCTGATTGTGCAACCAGCTTCTATGGGCAAGGGAAGAGCAGAGATCTCAGCCACCAGCTTTGCAATTCCCAAATGATCCTCCCCTCAATTTACAGAGTTTTTTGGGTAAAACTTGGCCCTGCTAAAATCAGTGGCAACCTCCCCACTGACTTCAGTGGGATTTCACTTTCCCTGCTTTACCTTTTCATCATTGCCCCCAGTGTGAAAAGCCTTGGTTGGGAACTCACCAAAGCAAGAAAATAAGTTAGAGTCTGAATATGCTATTGTTTACTTTAAAGCACATTTTGTTTCCATTTTGCTAGAAGTATAGATGAAGTGAAAATCTGCTGTTGTGTAGGGCCTGTCACTTCAACAGCAGTTCAGCAAAGATTTCTCATAGGGTCTCTCCAGCCCATGGAAAATCATTCTGGCGATTCTGGGCACAACCCTGAAAAGCATCACCACATCTTTTAGTTGCTTCTGCACGTCAGTGGGAGCTTAAAGTTACTCTGTGTTGGACAGAAAAAAGTATAGAATAAAATGTCACCTCTTCTTCAGAACAAGCTGAGTGTGTGTGTCCTGCAGAGGGGAAAAACAACATTAAAAAATTCAGAAAGATGACACAGATTTGTGTTTCCAGCATCATCCATTCAATTACTGTGTAGGTTCATGTGCAGTGTGTTTAGGTATTAGCTCTGGTTTTGGAGTTTGGAGAGGAAGTATTTTCTTAACTAATATTTAAATGAACCAAGAACACAGAGGATGAGTAGGGAAAGCAGACTGCTAGGAAAGCAAACCCAGAAAATAACTGTAAGCTGCTTGTGCTCAGCTTCCTGAAAGGGTTTTGTAATATCTTAAGCTCTTGTTTATTCAAATTACGATGTACCTGATCCTTGGATAAGCGATACAATCCAAGTCCTGCCCTCTCCAGCAGGACTGGCACATTCAGAGAAGGGCCCTGGTTTGGTTCCATATAGATGAAGAGTTTGGAAGTGTCATGGGAGAGATCTGGGAGAGGTAATGGGTGGCTTTAAACCACTTTCACCCCCAACTCACCTGGGCAGTCCCTCATTGCAGCCCCTGCCCCTGAGACTTGTCAGAGAAGCGGGGAAGGAGGTGACTATTTCACTACACATCTTCTGGATGCTCCTTGACACCTCCAAAGGGTAATTCCCAGGACACTCTTTTGAAAGGGAGACTGCCTTTCACACCAAATCCCACCTCACTCCCAAGATCTGGAATTGCATGCATGCTCTCAACGTGCAACGAAAACCTGGAGCACTCTATTCTGATTTTAACGGAAAAGCACAATTTTCTATTGTAAATTTCAAACCTGCAAAGAACACCCTGAGCCTCTCAGTGTGAGCAGATCTCACCCTTTTACGTGCATTTTCTCCTGGCTGCAAACGTAGTAACATGGTGCTAAAGGCACATGCACGAGGCTCCATCGACATTTATATGAAAAGTTGCTGTTTACAGATCTGTCAGAGATTTAGCTTTGATGATGTAACATTGGCAAATGTCATATGTAACTTCCCTGACACTGTTTTTCTAACAAATGGCTCTTTTTCTCTGCCATGACTATGAAAAAAAAAAAAAAAAGGAGTTTGAAAAGCCCCTGAACCTTAAAGCCATTCGAGTTTTGTTCAGCGTCTCCCAGATTTAGTTTGATAAAATATCTGACCTCACAGTCCAAACTTGTTTCCTGCAGTGTGTTGCTGCTACCCCAGTGCAATCACTCACAGGAAAAAGTGCCCTTTTAATAAATATTTTGCAACATTGATTAAAACTAGAGTTGGAAATTAACTCTCTACTTTATTTCTAGGACAACTGAGGGTTTCAGGATGATCAGAGTTGACACCAGGGTTTTTAGGAAGATCTCAGGTATCACAAGTCGTGGTTCAGATGAAGGAAAAGAACTTCTAGGGAAGGGAAAGCTACCTCCAAATGGCAGAGGGAGGAATTCAGCCCTAGCTGGATGTCTGGGGGGAGTTAACTCCCACCACGTAACAGGAGCTGGAAAAATTATGTGAATTTAGGGGAAAATGGGGGCAGACCAGGCCATAGCCATGGGACCAAGAAGGGAAATAACCCAAAAAGTGTGATCAAGAGGCTTTCTCTTAGGATTTGGCATCTCTTCTTCTAGAAACAGAGGCAGGGAAATGATCAAGACACTCAGCATCTCAAGGAAGCATCTCCAGCCCTCAAAATACCTCCCACAGTTACCCATCTGGTATTAATATTCCCTCCAAGTTTTAGTAGATGCCTTTGGAGATGCCACAACCCAGCCACTTCCAGCAGTGGCAGGGGAAGCTGGGGGGGTGGGATAGGTAAATTTTGGCACCTGCTGTGCCACCCCTTTGCTGAGACCATATGTCACATCTGCCACTTTGCCCTGGGTCAGCGCTGGAAAATGAGACAAGGACTTGCCACAGCTTGGAGTGAGCATGAAGCGGATCTGGGATTAAAACAGGGAGCATAATTCATTAAGGATGTGTGTCATTAATTAAGGGTACACAGGATGAGTGTCTTTCACAACTTTACGAGGTTGCCTCCCGGAGCTCGGCGGAGTAGGACCAGGCTTGTGGTGGAGGGAGACTCTCCCCACTGGCAACACTGCCCACAAAATGCAAACCAAGGCCAAGAGAAATTCCTGGGGCTTGACCATCTGAGGTCCGTAAATGAACTGTCAACTTCCAAATATGCATTAATTTAGCCCACAAAACACTGTGCTGAGCACTGGAGGAAGAGGAGGAAAACACCTCTGAGGCTGTTTCTGAGAGCACCAAACTGGCTGGGTCTGAAAAGTGATGCCTCAAGGGATGGTACCGCTCCACCAGCAACCAAAGTTCCTCCTTTGGGGATGAATTTGTAAATCAGGGGCTCCCAGGTGGAGATGTTGAGGTCTTCAATTTTAATCTCTCTGGTCAGAGAGGCTCGGGCTTGGTTCATGAAAAACAGGGCTCAGCTTTCTCTGTAAAGAACAATTCAAGAGCTTGTTTGTCCTTTTTTTTTATTTTTCCTTGGGTATGGGGAAAAACATAATCTTCCTACAAGATTCTAGGGGTTTTTTGGATCTGGCTGCTGGCAGCAGACTTGGCACAAAGCTGATGGATGGGAGCAGGAGGATGCTGCTGCATTCAGCCTCTCCCTCCTTACCTGCAGAAGGAAAAGTCTCATCAAACTCTCCCTCTCGTTTGTTTCTCAGACAATAAAGGCTCCTTGGACACTGTCCAGAGCTGAACTCACTTGGCTCTAACAAAAAAAAGCTCCAGTCTAGGTTCCAATTTTATTTACCACTCAAGCTTGCTATCCCTAAAAAGCACGTTACACTTGATTTCTGGACTGCCATCCAACTAATTTTTTTTTTTTTTGTACTTGCCATTATTTTCTTCAGCTCATCAGTCCTGGCAAACAAAGCAACAAGGAGATGCAAACATGTCTCTGATGTTGCTCTGGCTGCATGTTGCAGAGTGGAAAAGGGCTCACTACCCTTGGTCTGATACACGTTCATAATTAGTCCCTTGCCCTGTAATGATCTTGATGACAAGATAGTGCCCTTGAAAGCATTTTAGCTGTTGTGGACCTTGATAATCTTATTAGGATGGGAAAAATGAAAGGAGATGGAAAATTATAGAAAGTGCCACAGTTGGTTTTAGGACCCATCACTAAAAACACAAAGAATTTATATACTTCATGTCTTAAAAAGCATAGCTTCATGTTTTAAAAAAATATAAAAATCCACCTTTACCAGGCTTGAAATGTCCAGGACCCAGAAGAGTAAAAGTATGTGTTGCTGGGAAGTGATGCAAACATCTTTCTTCCCAAGTGTTGCAATAAGCTTGTTACTCCAGAATAGCAGGGGCTGCTCCAGGGGCATCAAACCTGATGCACTTCAAGTATGTAAAAGCTGGGTATTTTCCTTCCCTCCCCTGCTGCCTCCTAAGCTGACCAAGAGAAAAAAAATCCTGGATAAATGCATGTACCAGTGGTGCTTAAATGCATTGGTGGAGTCCTGAGAAAGGAAGAGAAACCACTGGAATAGAAAATGTTGTTAGGAGCCATCCATTTCCATCAGCAGTGAACTGGAGCTCCACAGACTGGTCCATGGACTGTCCCTGGTTTTGGCAATGAGGGTTGGGGGAGGATGGGTCAGGGGTTGGAGCTGTAGGCTCACAGTTCTTTGTCCATGCTACTCCAGATGCCACCATCCCGGTACTGAGGGTCTCTAGGTGGGGACTGGTCTCTGGGCACCCGGTGGGAGGGTTGATGTTAGATGTACCACATAGCTGGGTACTTCTGCTACAGATTGAGAGCACCAAATAAACTCTGATGGTGGAGACCACAGCTGGTCCCCCCATGAACAGCGAATATCCGGCACTGGCGTCAGAGCTGATCCGTGTGCTTGGGGAGGATGTGCAAATGTTTGGTGATTTGTCATGTTTCCTGGTGACTGGTGATCTTTTGACTCACCCATCACTGGAAGGAGAGTCATAGAATCTACAGGCTGGAAAAGACCTCCAAGATCATCGGTTCCAACCTGTGCCTGATCCTCACCTTGTCAACCCGCCCAGAGCACTGAGTGCCACATCCAGTCATTCCTTGGACACCTCCAGGGATGGGGACTCCCCCACTTCCATGGGCAGCCCCTTTCAATGCTTACCAACTTTTTCCATGACTAAATTCTTCCTGAATATGTCAGAGAATTTACCTTGGGTGTTGCTACCCATGCCACAGGACATCCTAAAGTGGTGCTGGTGGGAAAAAGGAAATGGGGAGAATAAGCGACAACTCTGTGAAAATCTCCCCCAAAATAACACCCCTGGCTGCCTCCTGGGCAATATTTTCCTTCTACTTCCTGTGTTTCCAAAGGTGAGTTTCTCCAAGTCTCCATGTATTCCTGGTGCTCTAGTCAAGATGCTGGCATTAAAAGGAGGAAAGCAAGTTGCTTCCCTCTGCAAGTGGCCTTTCAGTGGTGAGATAATGCTCTTCCCAAAAGTGCGTGCTCACTGCTGCTGGGCCATGGCCAAAGGCAGCCTCCTCTCTCCTTCTGGAGGTGACAACAATGCACATGTGTGTCATTTCCTGACCTCTGGAAATTTCAGGATTGATATTCACAGCTTAAAAAAAATCCGATTTGGAAAAACCAACACCCACTCCCCTCAAAAACTCCACCTTCCAGATTGCTTCACTTGTATGTCAAGTGCCTCTGTGCATCTTGCTTTCCACTGCCAAGGCTGTGTCCTCCCCTCAGATGACTCAGCCCCACATCGTCCCGCTGTTCCCCGTGGGAGGGAATGGAGCCGGCACGGCGGCGGCTCAGGGACATCTCACAGCCCCCACCTCCTGCTCTCAGCATCTCATGGAGCTCTCCAGGGAATTGTTTCAAGAGAGACAGCAACATTTTAACCTAAAATTTTCTCTAAATTACCAAACTACCTCTAGGTAGGGCCGTGTAACGCTGACAGGCCATGCGGAGGTGCATCACTAAGAGCTATTCTGCATCCAAGATTTCCCTAAGGCTCTTTGCTCCTGGACCTTCTTCAAGTGTGTGTTCAATCTGTCTCACCATGGCACAATATTTAGGCTTGTAAAGAGAAGGGGAAGCTGCATCTAGTTGTCCATTTTTCTGCTAGATTGTTTTGGGCAAAAGAGTATTATATATCGTTATTTTTGGGGCATTGCATTCCTGGAAATGCTCCACGCAGTAGGAGCCTGAAGAAGGAAAGCTTGAATCTCTTCCAGCCACTCTGTCTTGTATGGCTGCATTTTGGCAAAACACAGAACAAATGAGTGGCAGAGTCAGATAAACAAGCTTAAGGTAAACATTATCTGCATCTATATCCTGATTTATAACCTACGTGCATCGGTTCAAAATTTACTTGAATTTACCACAGTGTTTTAAGTAATGTTATTAAGAATGTAACTTCTTAGGAAAACTCAGTCTGTTTTTAGCCCAGACATGCAATTAGGGGAATTAGTAACACGATACGTCATCTTGAAGAACACACAGATACAGTGGTCAGAAACCTCATGCAACCCTCTGGAAGGAAATTCTGCTCACAGCACATGTGAATGTTCTCTTACAAACCTAATTCTCACTGAGAAAGAATCAAGCCTCTGAGCCAACACACTGGCCATTTTGAGTGCTCTGAGGATGAGACCATGGGTTTGGTGGCCTCTTTTTTGAGGGAGAAAAGGGGCAGTGAAAGGGCCTTCAAAATGTTCATGCCAAGCTAGGTATGAGGAATCTGCAGTGGAGAGAAGTAGACCTTGTAATTCACAGCTCTCTCCTCGAAGGCATGTAGGTGAAACTAAGGATTGGATCATGCTCCTTGCATGGATTTTTTGGGGGTTTTTTGGTGTGAAGACTGACAGGAAAGCCCAGTGTGAGCTTTTGGATGGGGTTTGGAGTCGCATGAGAGAGTGCTGGGTTTGGAGAGCAGCACTATGGCTTTGAAATATTTGGGGTGTCTGCAGCAGAAGCATAAATAAAATACCACCTGAGCCCCCAAACTCTGCAGCAAACTTTGGCACAAACTCCTCTTTTCAAGCCTAAATGAAGGGAGAGACAGGTCAGGGCAAACAGAGTGTGAACTCTCCTGCAGGTCCTGTCACCACCATGGTCTTGCATCATCTCCCAAAACAGCATCTCTGAAGCTCCTCCACCCCACCACCATCAGGGGTCTGTTTACTTCTGGGACCATGAAAAATTACAGAAAAAAAGCACTAAGTCTCTCCATCCCTGCTTCTTTCCAAGAGTTCCAGAAACTCCAGATGAATTTCACAAATTCAGGAGGTTTTTGGCTGGTTCGCGTAAGGCAGCATCCAAATTTTTGGTTGCTGAACCAAGCTTTGAGACAAGGCACTGAGGTTTCTGTATCACTAGCAATGATCTTTGCTTTTGGTTTTCTTTTGCTTTAGGCCTGTGCTGCTACTGAATGATGACCTGATCCTGCTGTGTGGACCTATGTGAGGACAGCTTAGAGGTTTGGGATCTTCTCAGTAATGACTGCAAATAATAGAGGACCCCACAAAAATGCTGGAAAATATTAAAAGGTCAGTGAAGCAGGGGGAAAGAATTATTGTATGTGGATTTTTTTTTTTCATTCCCTTAAGAAATAATGCATTATCTGGAAATCCCATTTTATAGCTTGGAATTTGGTTTTGTGTTAGTTTTTTTCAGTGACTTAATAAAGAGCAACCACAGGAATCATACACCAAAGCAACAGCAGTGGGTGGCAAATTTCTCCCTTACCACAAATATCCTTCCATACTTGACAGTCCAGATTAAAAACATTTTGTTTTTGTTGTTTGTGTATCTCATCTTCAAACAGTCTCAAAGGAGGTCAGAAACAATTGGATTGATGGGTTCTTGACACCAAAACATTGGTGCTGCCTTCTCCCCCACTGCTGCTATGACTTGCTGCAATGTGCAATGCCCAGGGCTGTCCTGATCCATGGGAATGGTTGTGGTCCCTCTCTGGAAGCCAAGGGCCACGTTTGCAAACACTGTTGGTGACCTCATGTGGGATTTTTGCAGAACTAGCATTTCCAAGCCAAATATGGGTTTCTCATTTGATGGACTTTCCTAGAGAAGGTTAAGTGTAAAGTCATTGCATTATTTTTTAAACTTCAAGTTGTTAGCTGAAGACATCTCAGTCAGGGCGATACTTCTACACAGTGAGGATCCATATCCCCCCCAAAACATGTATTTGTACCTCCAAACATGTACAGTCCCACTGATTTAGTATGTGCAGATGGCCTCTTGCACTATAAACCATGGCAGGGAAGACTCTTGCCAGACATCCATACAACACACAAGCCCTGATTTGTGCTGGGATTCTTGCAGTGTATAAAAACATCATCCTTCCCCACGTGAAAAAGACCCAGCTGAAGATCTGCTGGGTCTGGTGTCAGCCCTCAACATCTTGTTTTTACTACCAGACTCCCCTGAAACAGAAAGCATCACCCACTTCCATTCGCAAATGGGCTTCTGTACAATGTCAAGCCTTGTCCTTGAAAAAGTTGGTGCTGCAGAATAATAAAGCCACTGAAAGCAACAGTTTATGACATGATCTGTGATCTAGCCCTGCTTCCAAGCCCTGCTGTGTGCAACTCAAGTGCACTTTACTGCAAACATTGGATATTAGCACATAATGAACCTGATCTGAGACTAAAGTGAAGCTGCTCAGCAAGAACCAAACATACATGACTGAAGAAGAAATAACTTCACAGAGCATTAGGCTGCTGCTTAACTTAGGGTTTTACTGGAGGTGGATACATTTTTTTTTTTTTAATTTTCACATTTCTCTTGATTCTTAAAGGCTAATTCTTCCTGGCTTCTCTTTGTGGGTTTCATATTGAGTTAAAAATTGAATCTGGGTGGTTAAAAATGTAACGGGATATGTGCTGTCCTCGGCTCTTCTCTTGCACGCTCTTCTGTATTCTCTGGAATTTATGGTGAGAACAGTGTTCAGCTTAACAACAACCTTGGGCAGTCATTTATGCATGGAATTTCAAAGTGTGTTGGCCCAGCTCTGCAGCTGCTGTAATTCCTCATCCTTAGCAAAACTCTGCATTTACCCAGCTCGCAGGTGGTCCCCCTGAAGTTATTTCTTTTTTTGGGTGACAAGCAGTCAAGTCCAGCACAATCACTTTTTTTTTTTTAGGGGAAATTATACCTTTGTGGCACCACAGCTGAGTAGGAATCATGGTCTCTCCCTCAAACACTAAAGCTTTACCAGTATAACATCCCTGTTTTTTTAATGATCATATTAAATCATAATAACAATGATCATATTAAATATCATAATATCATTAAAACTCCACCAATCTGATTCATAGCTCTGTGAAGCAATTAAATGGCTGAAATTTTTAGGACTAGGTAATGATTTTTGCACCAACCAGTGGAACAACCTGATTTTGTTGTCTAAAAAGCCAGGAATCCTCTATAGTCTGGTGTAAGGGCTGTGAATTCTTTAGGAGAGCACCTCCATCCAACAGATAAACTCGTTAAATCAGGATTCTTCCAGAAAGTCCCATCCTCTTCCTTTTTCCTGTTTCTCCTCCCATTTTGGATCAGGGTGGAACTGTGAGGTGAGCCCTGGGATGCTCAGGATTTGAAGTCTCAATCTCCAAAGAGGCATCTTGGAAATGGCCATCTGTTCTTGGCAAACGTGTCTCTGCCCTTAGCTCTCCTCCTGCTCTTCTGCTCTGGGAAAAGACATAAAGACATGGAAGCCTTGTGGAAGGTTCCAGCATCAACAATCCACTTTTGAGGGCTGGCAGTTCCCATTAGGCAGAAAACAACTCCAGGTATCACTGCTTTGTTCTCATACCAGCACCACACAGGGATGCTGTGCCTCCCATGCACCCCAAGGGACAGCAGGGACATCGTGCTCCCCACTCAGTATCTTCATCACCAGTGGATTCCAGCGTCCCATTTTGGCAGAGGTGTGGAAGAGCTCTGGTAATTTGCCTGCCACTTCAGCCCTTTCTGTTGTTGTTTTCCATGAGAACACGATATGTTTATCTAGCTTTGATTTTTTTTAATTTATTTTTGCTTTGTAGCAAATTAGCTGATTATTACTTTCATCTGGTTCCCTCTGAAGGGTCAGATGAAGCCCAAATAATCAAATTGGATGTGAGTGTGTGTATGTATTTGTAATTAATAGGTTGCATACTGAAAGATGTGAGGTCCCAAAAGAATATGCAAAGAGAAAATGCTCTAAAGCTTGATCTTTATTTTGGTTCAACCTCAACAATTTCCTGCAAAGTACAAGCAGTGATATAATATGGGGCAGATCAAACCAAAGCCTAATTCTCTTCTGCTTCTTGTGCCAAATGTCATCCCCTTAAGATGTGCTTTTCTCCATCTGGCGATTTTGGCTTCTCTGTGTTCCCTGTAAGTCTTTGGACCTTTTGCTAAAATGTTTGTGATATGACTCAGAATAACAAACAAAGCATGCAGGACCTTCATTCAGTTGAGCACAATACTGGCAATAAATGAAGCTGGCTCAACCAGAGGATTTTATGGAGACCCCACTAAAACCTGAAGGAGGGAAATAAATTAGCAACCGATGCTTTACTTGAATTTTTAATTTTTTTTTTTTTTAAGAGAAATCAGAACTGTTTTCCAGTGAAGTTAGAGCTTTTCCATGTTTTCACCAAAACAAACAGAAAGCAGGTGCGCACTGAAAGGATTTTGGCTGGAAGAGCACAGAGAAGTGCACATGGGTTTTCCTGTGAGAGTCTGCAGTTAATGAGCTTGGTTTGCTTTTAATTGTGTCTGTGCAAGTTCTGCCTTTTCCTTCAAAGAAAGCAGGCAGAGACACCTACTGAGTCATGGCATTCCTTAGGGAAGGGAGTGTGAGACATGCAAAGGTAGTTTTCTGGTAGTTTGTGTATTTTAGGGATTGTCACAATCCCATCCAAATCAGGATGTAAAATGCTGCTCTACTCACTCTATTTTTACTCCATAAAATAGAGCTTTTCCTTTATATTTTCTACATATTTCTGGAGAACAGAAATAGAATGTAGCCCTATTTTCCAGTTGCCCTCAGACACCTTTTTTTTGGCAGTGTGTTGGATGTTGCTTTTCCAATTCAACGCTTGGTTTTGCCGCAGTGGTGGAAGGTGGCTGCGTCCAAAGCCATTTTTTTCCACGGTTTTGAAATTTCCTCCTGGGAATTTCTTCCTTTGTCCTTCATAAGAGACCATTTCCTACCATTTTCCATAGAAGTCTGGGGCATCTCTGTCACTGCCATGACCACCTAAGGATGCAGCCCTGACACTGGAGGCAGTACTTATTTATTTTTTGGGCGAATGAGGACAGGCATGTGAGAAGATCTGTTAGCTCCTCGATGATGGATGGCACAGCCGAGGGCAGGCAGAGCCTCTGCTTTGTGCCAGCCCTGCCACGTCCCTCTCCGGAGCACCTACAAGGGATGTCTGAGCCAACACGTCTTAATGCACAGAAATCCAGAGTGTTTAAAGCCTCCCCGTGTCCATGACCATAAAAGTACAGCAATTCCATGAGCGCGGATGCCTTACACATGTGCCTTCCTGAGGACAGGATGCCAGTTTGGCACTTGGCAGCCGGTGCCTGACGCGGGCATTTGTCACCCAGAGGCATATTTAATCTGTGTTTATAGAAATCCTAATGCCTTGCCCCCAGCAAATGGGTCTTTCTGCCATGGAGCTGGAGTGCTCAGAGGGGCGGAGATGGAATATCTGACACTGCTGCCATCCAAAGGGGTGGCATTAGAGAGCTCTACAGAAATGACCCTCCAAAACTCAGCCTCCTGAAGCAGCCAGTGGCTTGCACCAAGCAAAAGCACCACTGCCCTTTGCTGTCTCAATCCTATCCTCCTGACTTGGCTATTCCTTCAGGAGGGGTCACATCTTTATTGTTCTTCCAACAAGGAATCCCCTCCTCTATGAGGAAGAGGGAGGAGAAGACCTGGCTTGTGGCCCTCCCAGGTTTTGGGGAAAAAGAAGTGGGAAGAGCATAGCTGAAATGCTCCAAAAGCCAAAAAACAACTCTGCTTTCCGCTTCCCCAGTATGGGATTTATTTAGGAAAGCCCTGGGACATGAGGGAGGAACAGCAGCTGGGTTCTGGTGCTTTTGAAGGCTTTATTTACCTGAAGGCTTGGAAAATAACTCTGCTGTGTAATGAGCTGCAGACGAGCTGCCTCGCCCAGGTGAATGTGGGATTTCATATCCATCACAGATCTCTGTGCTTGAGCACCAGCCCTGCCCTGGGACTGCCACCACAGACTGCAGCTGGAAAATATCCCCATTCCCACATATGCCATCCATATTTTATTCCTGTGTTACTCAGGAACTGGGTGAAGGTACCTACAGCCTTCAAGCAGGGGCCTAATAAACCACTGGCAGGCCATAAATTGGGATCGGCTTTATTGCTGCTGACATCCAGACGGGTTCTGGAGTGACCCTGTGTAACCCAAAACCCCCTTCCAGATTTGCTTCCCCCTTTTCACCTTTAGAACTCGTATTGTTTAGTATAATTGGATTATTGATAATCCTGGAGTTTAACCATGTCTTTGTAAAGGTTGATATATCACATGTGTAAGAATTTACACAGACAGCTGAATCATCCAGTTTGCCCATAAACTTCTTCCATAAATATGAGCAATTTTTAGACACAACAGAACTTGACCAGCTTTTCAAGCCATGACTTCTAAGCCCTTGGGTCGGTGCGCACAGTGGTGTTGGGGATGAAATAAGATCCCAAATTCACCAGATGAGGAGCAGAAATGCCAAAAAAATGGTACAAATGTGAGGGGCTGATCCCCTGCTCTGCTGGGGAGCGAGGTGAGGGTTGCACCTAACAGTGCTCAGCCCTTGCTGGGGTATATGCTATACCCCGGAATACTTCTTTCCTCCACCTCAAGTTGATAGACATGATTATTTACCAGGCTTGATTGCTCTTTCTTTAGGCAGATTTATTGCTTTTCACTCCTGGTGGACTCAAGCTTTTTTCCTGCAGAGAAATCAAAGGAAAGTAGGACACATCGGCAACCCAGCTGCATTGGAAAAGCGGATTGAAATGAGGGTTGTTCATGTGCCACTGTGCAACGGCTGCTGCCTCTTCAGGTGTTTGCCTGGTTGGGATTGGTGGGACTGGAAGGGCTACAGGGCAAGGGCTGCTGTTCTGGCATTATGACATGAACAGGGATGCTGCTAGGAGCAAGAGAGAATAAGAATTATGTGGGTGCTTTGGGTCTGGAGTTGTTGCTCAGACACTCACAGGCTCATCCTGCCTGGGCTGCATCTTGCAGAGGCTCCCAATCCATCCTATTTGCTTCTTCATGGAATTGCAGCACTTCTCGTCAGTGCAGGGTTAGTTCCTGATGGGAGTTCGGCTGCACTGTCCCATCTGATAAGTAGATGACGTGAGCTCTTTCGTTTGGAAGGGTTTTACAAAGACAGAGAGAACTGTGGTTTCAGACTACAGAAATCAGATGAACTTTCCTTAAATGGGGAATGTGGAAGAAGGGATGGGAAAGCAAAAAATATCACTGAAGTTGTAACCGAATCTATAGGGTTTGGGATCATCATCAGCTTCCAAACTGATTGAAGGCATTTCCTTTCCCCCATACAGGATTGGGTTGAGGAAGGTCAATTTGCAGCCAAATTTTGCTTTAAAATTATGATAATAATGGATCCTGCAAGAAAAAGTGCCATACCGAGGGTTGAATGAAACAGCGTTTGTAGGAATATCACTCATTAGACCAAGTGCTATGATTGGAGGGGAAAAACAGGCAAACTTTCAGGCTTAAAAGTTCTTTTTAGGAGAATTTTAAGCATTTTTGGGATTGATGCTTTTCTCCCTGGGTCTCACTCTGACGTCAAAATGCCCAAGCACAATAGCTGATCCCCCTCAGGGTGAGCCCTCCCAAGCTGATTATATCCAGCCCGAATTTCTTCCTGCATATTTCACTTCTTCCAGTAAAAGGTAGTCATGCATTTATAATTACCCCCCACTTTTATTCCTGGATGTCATTCAGATGCATTTTTATATCACTTTGGATTCTCTTCTTTGGAAAGTCCCCGTGGAAGTATCGTCCAAAATGAATAACAACCGGAAACAATAAAATGGAGAAAGATAAAATCAGGAAGAATAAGCTTTGTTTATAGATGTGAACAGCTTTTCCAGTAAACCACCAAATAAAGAGATGCTTCAGACTCGGAAAGTCTGAAAATGGGGCGGTTGGGAAAGCAACTGGGAAAAAAAATAAGAAAATAAGGAACAGGACTTTTTCTTTTGAAGAGTATTTACTGAATGGGAGACAGGAGTGAGTCAAAATATACTTATCACAGACATGGCATCACCCTCCCCTGAAGCCTGAGTGGGAAAGGGATGATGTTCCACAAGGGCAAAACTGTGTTTTCAGGAAACTGCTCTCTTCCTCCTTTTGAGCTTGTACATGCATTTCTATAAGATGAGACAACACTGTGGGAAAAAACTCAGAAGAAGTGGCTACTGTAAAGGCAAAATATATTTGAGTCCATGATTAAAAAAATAAAAATAACAAAAAAAGTATGAGTTGTGTCATTTAAGCATATTATTATTATTTCCTTGTTATTAGAGCTGTGGTGTTGCCTGCAAATACTGGTGTCCATCCTTGGTGCTGCAGTGGCTTTGTCTCTCCTTGGCTTTCTGAGCCAGAAGTCTACTCTCAGCTGTTGGTGTGAAAAAAGGGGAAATCAACATTTAATAGTGAGGGATGAGATGGGACCCGGGAGAAGATCTGGAAAGTTCCTTCAATAATGTTCAAGGTGGGGGTTGAATTCCAGCCCTTCTTCATCCCTGCAGGGAAGAATTTTTTCCCAATATCCAACTCTAAATCCACTCTCAGCTTAAAGCCATTGTAGCTATTCAAAGAAAGTAGCTGTAAATACCCTCCTTCTCCTTATAGGAAGGGGCTCCATGACTGGTGCTGCCTGGGGATACTCTCAGGGTGCTGTACAGAGAAAACCTGCAGTGAAAGTAGAAGAGCTCTTTCCTACAGGGAACGCACCAGGATTTTCTCCATCCAAAATCACTAAAGGGAGCTCACCCTGGCACACTCCCATGGAATTCACTTGACTGCAGCTCTTTGAATTCAAGAACTAAGTGGGTTGTCCCTGAAGCAGTGGCTCTGAGCATCCCAAGCACAGTGTGTTGGACTCCATTAGCTGGATTGGGCTCATGGTCTGTGCTCTGAGTTCCTTCACAGCGTGTTGGTCATCTCCGTGTCTAATCTGGGATGACTTGTTTTCCCAGCATCGTTTAATCCAACTTAGATCTAATCAGTGCCAGAGCATTAATAAATATGAGCCTTCATGATCCTAAGCAGCCATGGAAAATGCGGGATACAGTAATTTTCCCCGCTGGTCTTTCTGCATCAGGTCCTGAAATCCCCAAATTAGTTCTGTACCAAGAAATGAGTAACGTTCATTGCAAACTCATGTTGGCAGGACACTTCCAAGGTCCTGCCTCCCACTCTTGTGACACATTCAGCACATGGGAAACAAAGCAAAAGCCACGTGTGGAAGGACTACAGAGCCTCTGGGTTTGGGAGTCACCACTGTTACATCCACTCGCCTCCTCAGGTGACTTACAGCCTTGAGGCTGCTTTCCTCTTGATCCCAAAAAGGTGGAATTAATAATATCATTAATAAAATTAAGAAACTCTGACTTTCTGCACTATTTTCAAGTCCATTTTAAGTGGTCAGCACTGGCAGCATGGTTTCTTTGTAGGCAGGTAATTCCATCTGCAGAGGTGACAAAGCTTTCTTGTCACATCCTGGGAAGCATCTGGGACTGGCTACTGTCAGGAACAGATACAGGATTACACAGGACATTTATCTGGCTAAGGAATTTATATGATTCTAACTCCATCCTGTTAGCAGCATCTCAGGAGCTAAGCCTGAATAAACTCTTTGATCAACTCTTTATCAAACTTTATCAAAAGGGAACAGATTGAGAGCAGAAGGGAGAGAATTATTATTTTTCTTTAAGAAAATAAAGAATCTGTGCTTTCTTAAAAAAAAAAAAAAAACAAAACCAAACCAGTGGTTTTATATTAAGAAGTTGGGGAGTGGATTGTTAGAAGATGTAAATTCACATGGCAAGACCTATTAATTGGCTCCAGCTGAGTAAGTCACCGATGGGGTTGGGGGGGGCAGAGGGGAGTGGGAAGGTGGGATGGATAGAACAGTTATTCCCTTAAAATGAGTGGGAATCACTCCAGGAAGACAGCAGAGCAGGAGCTCACTGGGATGGATGTGGAGTCCACACACAAGAGATGCATCACCCACCACCACAACAGGTCTGGGGTGTCGCCATAACACAAATGGGGACACAAAATAATTAGGACTCGAGAGTGGTTGCTGCTGGCATCTTGCCTCCCTTCACTGAATTCCTACTTCATGGCTTGCTCTCTCCCAGTGTAAAGCAAGAACTGGTCCAGCTCCCCATCAAAGCCTCTCCTTCCCAGGCACAATCTGAATTTCAATCTGACGCTCAGCTCTGCCTATTTCTGTACCAGTTTACCTGAGCTTTGCGTATCTTTGCTAGGAAAATCCAATTCCAAGCCGAAATCTGATGCTACAGCAGCTTTCTGGTGTCCTTGGCTGCATCGATCCTGCGTCAGGAGCATTTCAAAGGGGCCTGAGGACTCCCAGTGCTCTGCCTGACTCATCCCAGTAGCCTGAACTCCTACAACCCAGCCCGTAAGTGTTTAAGGGCTTGTTGTTGCTTTTTGTTATTATTAATATTGTTATTGTGCTTGTTCTGGCACAAAATCCCTTTTCTATTCTCTGTCTCTGCTTAGAATTTTGGTCAAAGTTTAATTAAATTTAGAGGAGCTGGAGAAACCACATAATTCAAAAGTAAATGAAAGCAGTGGCTATTGCTGGGGGTGGGTCAAAGCCCCAGGGACAAAGGAGGACACGGGTGCTGCTGGTGAGGGGGGGGCCAAACTGCTGTAGCCCTGCACTGAGATACCCTTGGAAATGTGGATTTCCTTTTGCTGGAGGAGCGGGGAGAGGGGAAAGGGGCTCCCCGTGGGGCTGGGTTTGGAGGATGCTGCAAGGTGGGGAACCGGCAGAACGAAGCCCTTGTTTGTCCTGCCCGTGCGGTCAGGCGCTGTGGGTGGGAGCAGGGGGATCTGTTTTCCCAGGCTCCCTGCCATCAGGAATTACTGAGCTGCCATGAAATGGGAGGAAATATTTCATTATAGGCACATGCGCTTCAATTTCACATGATGGAAACTTCAGGATCAGTTTTCCTCCCGCCCGCCCTCCCTCCTTCCCTGCGTGTGCCTCATCCCTGCTGCAGAGGGGTAATGCTGGGCATCCCCAGCCTGGTCCTTCTCATTCTCCTTCCTCTTGGGGGGTCCAAGGCACCTTCCTTCCAGCAGGACTTACACACACACTGGGGCGCAGCCCCAGTTCCCCAACACCACTGCTGGGGAGCAGAGCAGGCACATGTCAAATGCGGATCCCAGTCTTAAAGCAATAATAAAAATAAAAGGATATATAAGATATGACAGGAATATGGTCTGGTGAGAGGAGGGTGAAAGAGAAAACCCACTACCCACTCCCTCCAGAGATTTGGGGGCTGCCATGCACTCTGGTGCATGGAGCAGGGAAGTAAAAAGGAGCTGCAACCAACCCAGCAAGGAGACGCTGCCCAAGCAGGGGTACTTTTTTATTATTATTCTTTTTGGTAAAAGTTCTTTATTTTGGCTTGACATCTATCAAGATTTTGTGTGGCAAAGCACCGGGGACTCCCCACTTGCTCTGGGCAGCCAAGGAGACCCTCTATGCCACACCTCCTTGTGCCATTCTACATACCATTCCTGCAGGGCGAGATGCGGTGACAAACACCCCAGCCTACCAAACCCAACTCGGTGCGATGTGATTTTTTTTCCCCCCACAGACTGTAACACTTTTCTGTCCCCAAACTGCCTCTTCTCACCGCATTTAAACACTTTTCTGTCCCCAAACCACCTCCTCATCACATTTAAAGGAATCCCTTCTCTCCCGTAAATTGTAGCCAGACCAGAACGAGGAGAGAAGCAGCGAGAAAGGGAAGTAAGGGGAGAAATTCGCCTTTTTGCTTCGGTGGGCTGTCAGCCCCTAAGAACCGTACGTGCTGCAGGGGGGGGCATCTCCCGTGGGGCGCGGGGGGCAGCGGGGCAGCCCCCGGGGGAGCCGGCGGGGCCGGCGGGGCTCGGCGGCGCCCGCCCGTGTCAGCGGGGTTAATGCGGAGGGTCGGGGGCAGCGCCTGGCGCCCGGGTGGGGGGACCCTCCCCGGGATGGCTTCCCCCATACCCCCCTCTCCTGCCCGGCCTCCCCTGGACCCCCTGCCCCGGCCCCGCTCGGAGCCCCGGAGGCTCCGCGCTGCGGTTTCCCCCCCCGACCCGGAGCCCCGCAGGGTTCCCCCGCGGCCGGAGTGGAGCCCCCGGGGCGATCCCCTCCCGCGTGGGAAGGGGGAAGGGATGGTGGAGTGGGAATGGGAATAATAAGAAAAATAAGATTAAGATTTAAAACAAAAATATAAGGATAAGGATAAGAATAAGGATAACAGAATAATAAGAAGAATAAGAATGGAAATGGAGAAAAAAATAGGTGAAAATGGAGAAGGAAAGGGAAAGGAAAGAGAAAAGGAAATAAGGAAAGGGAAATGGAAAGGAAAGGAAAGGAAAGGAAAGGAAAGGAAAGGAAAGGAAAGGAAAGGAAAGGAAAGGAAAGGAAAGGAAAGGAAAGGAAAGGAAAGGAAAGGAAAGGAAAGGAAAGGAAAGGAAAGGAAAGGAAAGGAAAGGAAAGGAAAAAAAAAAAAAAAAAAAAAAAAAAAAAAAAAAAAAAAAAAAAAAAAAAAAAAAAAAAAAAAAAAAAAAAAAAAAAAAAAAAAAAAAAAAAAAAAAAAAAAAAAAAAAAAAAAAAAAAAAAAGAAAAGAAAAGGAAAGGAAAGGAAAGGAAAGGAAAGGAAAGGAAAGGAAAGGAAAGGAAAGGAAAGGAAAGGAAAGGAAAGGAAAGGAAAATTTAAAATGATGAAAGGAAAATTTAAAATGATAAAAGGAAAAGGAAAATGGAAAACAATAAAGGGATCAGAGGATAAAAAGAAAAGGAAAATAGAAAAACAAATTTGAAGGGAAAAAAGAAGGGCAACGGGCGAAAGAATCGCATTTTAAATAAAAATTGATTTCAATACAGGTGGCTGATGTCTAAGGATGCTCTTTACAAGGCAGGGATTTGTTCCTAGCCCGTGGGATGAGGAGCATCCCCAGTGCCTGTGGGCACCCGCTGGAAGCTGTCCCTTCACAGCAGGAGGTTTCCAGAGTTCCCCTCCAGCCATCACTCCCACCAGTCCCTGATTTCATTCCTCTGGTGAAGCTGTGAGAAACAATATTTCTTTCTGCATAAAATGATATTTCTGTACCTTATTGTATTCCATACCTATGAAGTTTTTTCCAGCCTTGGAACCATATCGTACACGCAAAGGCAAAGGCTGGGAGGAATTTTTAGAGATGAGTAATAAAGCTCTGGGAAAAAAAAAAAAAAAAAAGATTTATGATGGAAAGCTGACACAACCTTAAGTGGATAATTCAATTTTTACTCACTTTCTTTGTTCCCTACAGAGGCACTTAGAGCTACAAAGCCCAGGCACACACGGGGCTGTTGATCCTCGGGCTCGGAAACACCCCGGAGCTCTTTTCCGCCGGCTTCTGCCCAGGGACGCTGACAGTCTGTGCCAGCAGTGCTGATAAATACTGACCTGATTTTTTTGGGAGCTTCCCTCTCTTTTGGTCGCACACTCACACCTTCATCACTGCTTGGGATTTGCCTGGATTTTATTTCCCAGCTCACGTTTGGGAAAAAATCTTTGAACATGTTATGGTCTCTGTGCTTTTTCTTAACTAAGAGTGTACAGGATGCAGACTTTTGGGTGCTCAGATTTTTAATTTAATTCTGATTTCTTTCCCTGTGTGTCACTCTGCACCTTCTTCATCTTTCTAATCTTTTTACCTATGAGAAGCTTTTCAAACTGGTAGTGGTGCAAAGATGGGTGCAAGAGTATTTTTGATAAAAGCACATTAGAATCCAAACTAAATTTGGGCAAAATGGAGACACAGAGGGGAAAAATATCCTTCCTCAGCCAAAAGCTCTTGGGTTTTTGTGGGTAACACTTTGCACACCCTGGGACTTGCTGGACTGTTGCTTCCCATTAAGCTTCTTGTGAGAGTAACGTCATTCAAAAAGGCGAATATGGAGAAGTGATGAAAAGGAAAAAGCTGTTTTCTAGGAATCCTGTGGCTGAGCATGATTTCCTCCCAAACTGGTTGGCAGGAATTAGATTATTTCCATTACAGCTGTAAAATTTGCTGTTTGATCAGGGATTTTATTGCATCAAAAAATTCCACAGGTTAGACTTATCTGCTCAGTTGATTTTGAGTCTCAAAATTTAAGCTAACAATAGGTTTGTGGTTTGGAGTTAAAGAAAGAGATTTTGGGGTTTAAGTAAGAAATTCTCAGCATGGAGTTTTATTCTGGTCAATATCAGAATAAATACTGTGATCGATCCAGCCCAGAAATCAATTTATTTTCCTTTAGGGAGTGTGTTCGTTAAAGAAGGGCACGATTTGCATTTTTAATCCTGATTTTTTTTTTTTTTTAAAATCAACACTTCAAACATTCCCCTGGGTTGGAAAAAAAAAACACGCATGAATGTGCAACCACAGCACCCACACACAGAATTCCATGTGAAGCTTCAATCACAGCATGCACACGTGGAACCACAGCATGAACATGGATGAATGTGTGATTTCAGCACACGCACACACACACACTCCTGGTCACCTTCCTGCCTCCTTGCCCCGGTGCCAGCCACGCACACCCCCCCCACACCCCCCATACCCACAGATGAGCACCCTGCAGGGGCACCCACGTCTCCCCCTCGCACACACAGTCACCAGACACACAGGCATATTTTTATTGCAGCTGTCAGGAACATGAAAAACCTTTCTGCCAGCACTCAGCACGGGCAATTTATGAGCCTGGTCTGTTTGAGTGAGGGGGGGGTGGGGGGGTGGAGGATCAGAGAAGAAATGATGGGAGAGAAAATGGCCCATAAATTGTTCGCCATGATTTACACTGTAGTCCATTTGCAGCCTATTCTTTTTTTTTTTTTTTGAGCCTCACACACACAGATCCCTCTCCCGCTCTCCTTCACGTTGGGGTCCTGAGCCGGCCCAGCTGGAGGAAGGCAGCGATCAGAGTTCAGTTGGTGCAGACAGAGCTAAAGTAAACAGCCGTGGTCATTCAGCAGGCAGTTAGCAGCCTTTGGACAGATGAGCAGGGCTTTGCAGGACCACACACGCAAACCCCTCCAGACCACACAGGGACCGGGCTGCGTTGGCTTTGCACGCAACGCATGCAGGGGGACACCCCCCTCCCAGAGCCCGGGCTGGGGCTGCGCGGGGTCTGCAGCCCCCGGCCGCCCCGGGAAGCGTTTCCTGCCCCGGTCCCTCCTGCTCGCAGGGTGATTAACTCCGTCACCCGGCCCGGAGAGCATGGTATACATTCCTCGGCAGAAGACATAGTGTACTCCTGGAAAAATGCCACTGCTACTTCCACAGCTCATAAAGTCATCTGCTGACCTTCTCCTTTCTCCCTTCCAGTTCGGCCCATCGGTCTCCTGCTTCTCATTGTCACCTCGGTTGCTCACTAACGAGGTACCATACTGGAGTTAGCAGCCTGTTTTCCCCACTTTTTGATCAGAAAACCCTTTTAGGGAGCAATGCTGTGTGACAAGGCTGAAGAGCCTTCAGGCCATTCCTGAAGTTTTACTGTGGCTGGGAAAACCCTCCCCTGTGCAGATCTGCGCATATAATCAAGTCACCTGGCAATATACAGGTACCAGCCTGCTCAGGCACAGCACAGCATCCTTCCTCCTTGAGCAAATGCCAGGATGAAGGTAGAAACATCCTTGAACCCCAGGATGAAGGTCGAAGCATCCCAGAAACCCACTGAGCCATTGGCCCACATACTCCTCTAGTCTTTGCAGTGTTTGCAAGCATTCCCCAAGCCCTTTCCTTCCATCCCAGCCTCTTTTCAGATGTTGAACACCACCCCTGCTCTGATGTAACTGGATTCTGTGGCTCAGAAATTGTTGCTTCTTTTCGTGCTCTGGATGGACTGATCCAGAGTCCTGAAAAGCCCTAACAGCTCTTTATACCCACCCTGCCCCCCATGTCCAGAGTCCCTCCTGGACACACTACAGGGTCAGGCAGCTGTTCCAGCATTGCCTGCTCCTGGCTGGCTGAGCAGAGCCTTTGCTGCAGGAGAAAGTAGGGATTTCCTGGAAATGGCTGAAGTAAAAAGGGTCTGGAGGTCAGAGTAAGAGCCTACCATCATTCCCAGTTCCCTATTTCTAGCTCCCAGTGACACCTTTCAGAACATCACCTCTCCCAGCACTGCTGAGATTTCACCCATGGGGGGTGAGAACTCCCAGCTCGCCTCCTCTGACATCTCCTCCAAAACCCTCCCCAGAGCACTGAGCACATCCTCCTTTTACTCTTCCTCATCCCTCATCCCAAACACAACTGTGTAATTTCTCCCTCCCCTCCAGAAGCACCTCAGGTTCCCCTGCAATACGAGCAGAGCTCCAAGGGGAAGCTCCCTGTGCCTCCATCCCCTCCCGCAGCAGCCTCAGAGCTGCAGCCGGGCCAGCACTGAGATTATAAAACAGATCAGTGTTCGCTGGAGTGAACTCTGAGAAATTACATTTGCCTGTCAGTATCATGTTAAAGCATAACACAGACTCTCATTTTCCCACTACTTTGGCTCCGAGGGCGTTTCGGTCCCTGCTGAGAAACATGAAGGTCGTGGCCTTCAGGTTTCCAGATCTGCCCTTACACACCATGGGGAGATCTGACAACAGCCTTATTATTTATGTATCCAGGCAGGGGCTGCCTAATGAAACCCAGAGATTTTTATTGACACGCGTTGGGGCTCTGGGTAAGAGACAAGCAATCTGGCGGGTGGTTCACGTAAACACAGTGGCCCTTCATTTGGGGTCAGTCCTACGGGTGGACTTTCCGTGCCAGGTTTGACAGCACTTAATTCACACCGGGGTCACACTTAAGCTTGTGAGCTGGTGATGTGCCCCAGCAGGGTGGGTTAGAGCCGGTGCCAGGAGAGCTGAGTTTTTCGCTGGGTGTTTGGGGAGGATGAGTGACAAGGATAGACTCAATTCCCTGCTGTAAATAAGGGGTGAAAAGTGGTTTTGTAAATGCGGTCGCTGCTGGGAAGGGGGAAAGTGGTCATGAGAAATATAAGATTTTTCACGGATGATTAAGGGGAGGAAAAAGAGATGCAATTAATGACCTTTCTACTCAGAAAGGTATTAGGGTTTCTCAGCACAGAGCTGGTCCTTCTTACGCTACCAATATCCACAGTGGAGGTTTTTTTGGGTGGTATTTGGAATATTATTTTGGTATTTTCGTTGTCCAGACTGCTTTGCTGCTGCTGCTGCAAAAGGCTCCTACTCTGGGGTGCCCTGCAAAGTCCAATTGCAAGGTCTCATCCCTTGTGCCCTGACCCCTAACTCTGCAGAGGGCTCCCTGTGTCTATCCCGGGTTCAGGAGGAAAGCGGAGCTTTTCTTGGCAAGGAAATGACTCCTAAGTAGTCTCCTCACAAACCAGGAACATGTAGGAAAATTGTGGCCGAGTACATTTTAGTCTGGCGTTTAAAGGACTGAAAAATGATTGCAGTTTCCTTTGGCAGTTGCAGTGGGAGCCTGAAGATGTGACCTTTAAGGAGATTCTGTTTACTGGAGCCACGGGCTCGGAGCATTGCGTGATCCCAGCAGATCTCTGTTCTCTGCCTTGGCTCTGACCCCTCCGCCGGCCGCCCGGGCTCAGCGGCAGCCGGGAAACAATAGAGAGGATACCTTGCAAATACTGCCCGAGATAAATCACCCCGAGCCTTTCCCTCAGGATCTGAGCAGATGAGAATCACACATGGCTCTACATCCTCTGCCCGGCATCGGGCGTCTCCGCAAGGTGCAGGGCAAGAGCTGTTTTTCGGGTGCCAGGTTTTCCTTTCAGAGAGAAGCTGCCAAAGTCACAGAGTTAGGGTTTGTTTCTCAGAGGACTAAAACACTGATGATGACAGGAGTCCTCCCTGCTCCAGGGTGAAGCCACTGCCAACTCGGCATGTTCTGTGATTCTGCGACTGTGATTCAGCAGCCTCTTGAGTCACACTAATTCCGTTGTATACCTGGACATATATTCCATTATATGCATCTTAGGAGCTCATCGCAAGCACCCACCAAGTTGTCTTGCTGTAGGTGCAGCACTATGGTCCATCCTGGAGCCTGGCACCAAAAATCTCCCACCTCCCCTCTATTTCTAAGAGCTTTTGCAGGAAAACAGCTACAGCTCAGTTGCTTATCACCTAACACCCAGGTCCCCTTTCCTCCTCCCTCCCCTTTGCTTTCTTCCATCCAAAAATGTCCTAATTCTCAAGAGTTTAAAAAAAAAAAAAAAAGAAGAAAAAAAATCTGCCTGAAAGGTGCGTGTGAGGAATGTCATCCTTAATTATCATGGGCCGAGGTCCAGTGCCAAATGACTCCTCCTGCAACTTCGCTGAGGGCTGGAACAGTGTATTAACAGGGAGTTTGGACTGGTGGGATCTATTTGGAATTCATGAGGAAATCTTAGGACCTGCTTTTCCTGCGAGAGACTAAATACAGCCTGTCCTGAAACAATGGTGGAAGGGCTCTCACTGCAAAAACCACTTTCTAGTAAACGGGAGATGTAAATTTAGATCTGGCCCTTCTTTCTGATGCTGCTTGTTTCTATTACAGCATGTTAATAATTATAGACCTGTGTTTTAGTCTGAAAAGAGCTAATAATGGCCAAAAATGCTGTTACTTTTTTCCATTTCACAACTGTCTTGTTTTATGGTATCCAGTGTCTTCCTCTGGTGTGTGTCCCTGTGTCTGTGTGTGTGTCCTGTGTGGGGCTGAGACTGGGAAGAGCCAGTCTGCTTCAACTTCCTCTCCCTGGTGAATTAGAGCAGGTTACCTTGCAAAGGAAATTTGCAATGGTTCCCTGAATTTCTAAGGAAAATATAAAATTTTTTTTTCTTTTTATCCTTCTTTTTAGCTCCAGAGTCCTATTCCGGGACACAGAGCAGCCCAGCCACATGCAGCAGCACACGTACACACCTATTCCCCTGAGGCTTCTTTGATGCTCACCCAAAAAGAAGAGCCAAAAGACTGTGTGCCCATCCCTCTTTTCCTGAGCCAAGCCCTGGTGGCTTTCCAAGACACTGGGACAGGATGCAATGAGTCCCCTGGGATTCACAGGGGGCCTTGCTTGCTGTATCCCCAAGACAAGATGAAGAATGACCTTCAGTGGCCCATCCCATGCTTTCTCCAGCTGCTGCCACCTCCACCCCCAAGGCAGGTGTGGGATTTAGAATACACTAACGCTACTGGGATGGTACCTGCTGAGCATCCTTTCCCCCTGCCAAAAATTCCTCTGGCATAATGATGTAGTTTCTCTAGGGAGGGCTGGTTTTATCCTCACTGAGGATGCAGATGGCCAACAAGCAGGAATATATTCCTTTTTGCTCCTTTTCCTATGGATAGGGTATAGTAATTGCAGAAGTTTGCAGAAAGATTTGCTCCTGAGAATTTGCGAGAACCCTGCAGAGGAGGGTGAGACACCCGGATCTCAAAAAATTCTTCCCTAGCCCAAGAGGATGTTCTGAAACTATACTGAGATTTTAGGGAAGTATTTTATAGTAATTTCTCTTGTGTTTTTGAAGGAACCTCTCACAAAAACCTGGAAGCCCTGTGGTGCAATTGAGGTCAGATGGCACTACCAGGGGAGCCAGAAGCCACCTCCTCCCTCCTATTCCTTCCTCTCCTCATCCCCTCCTATGTAAACCAAAACAAGAGGAAAAGCTTTTAGCCCCAAGTCTTTGCTAATAAATTGGTGTATCTATAACATAGAATTATGCTTAGTGTCTCCCAGCTTAGTTTGAACACTAAATGAGCAGCCGGATAGGTTTTCTTGCAATTATAGGATGAGATTTAGTTTGCAGTTGATTTGGTAATGGATAACCTCAGTTTTATTAATTTCCTTTCTGCTGAAAATCAGGAGATCGGGGCAGAATGCAGCATGTGATCACTCTCCAAACCAAGGTATTTCAAATTAAGGCACATATAATGTATCTACCAGGGCCCAGAGTTATTTTCAGGAAGGTGTAAGTGGAGATTCTCTCCTTTTGGTTGCAAACAGAAAATTAACTCTTTCACTACTCCACTACATAACAAGAAGCTTTTTGTTAGGGAGGCATTATGGCCTGGGGGGTTTGCAGAGTTGATTTTGGACTAAATAACCAGGGGAAAGGGGAAAAAAAAAAAAAGGTGTGTGAAAAACAAGCTCAAACTCCAGAAGATCCACCAGTACCAAATGTGGCATTTATGGGGAGGATGATGTGCTGCTGGAAGACCTGGTCTAGTGGAGAGTGTCCCTGCCCACGGCAGAGGGGAGTGGAATAAGGTGGTCATTAAGGTTCTTTCCAACCCAAACCCTTCCATGATTCTATGCCTAAGATCCTAAAACACTTGTTTTGGTGAAGCAAGGAGCAAACCTGCAGCTGAACCTCCTTGTCTTGCTGAAATATTTGTAAAAATTGAAGGTTTCTTTGCGAAATAGATGAAGCCAATGTGACAAAAGTGCAATTATTGCACTTTTAAATGTTATGAAATTATTGTTGAAAGTTATTACAATATGTTATTTGCATGATCTAGATGTAAATACCTGCGCTGGCTTGGTCACCTCAGACCTGGGGTGAAAAAGAGTGACTTGTATTTATTTTGGTGTGGCCCCTCCATGCTGGGAGTGTTTCAGAGGTGCTCTGTGCTGCTGTGGGACCAAAATAAAGTTACTCTGCCCCCGAAGTCTCTGCCCTGCTGAATGAAGCACTTCCAGCTTCAGACTGCAGGGCTCCCCCTGATCTCAGATCTAATCACTCTGGGCAGCCAAGACATTAATCCCTGGAGACTCGGAGCTGCCTGCACTAATAAATGAGGCATCGTTTGGAAAGCAGTGAAATTTGGACAGGACTCTCCTTGGCTCAGCCCAGCTCCTCACATTCCAGGCGCACACAGACCGCTCACGGAAGATTTATGCATTCAAACAGGAGAATAACCTCCTGCATATTTATTAACATACAACTTGGATATAGCTTTGTTTCCTTCCCCTCCACACCCTCGGTGTCTATAATTACTGCAAGGCTGAGCCCAGACAACCTCCCTGCCCAAAATGCCCCCAAAGGGTCCCTTTTAATGTGATTTTCCTTTGCTCAGGTAAACTTTGCTTTGGTGTTTCTGCAAATTCATTTTCTCCCAACATCACAGTAAGAGATTTGGCCACAATATTTCTTCTCCTGCCCAAATCTGTGCTTGTAACACAGGGGTTTGCTCCTCTTACTCCTTAAAAAATAATAAACCTGAATGGTCCTAATAATAATGACGAGCTGAGAGCAAAATTCAAGAGAAAGAAGCAATGGGCATTTCCAAATGCCTTTTAAAAATCAGCACAAATCAAACTGCACCTTTTCTGCAGTTTGAGAGATGATGTCACACCATCAGATCTCTCTACCCCAGGAATGTGAATATTTGTTCTTTAAATAACTGGACCTTGACCAAACTCTATGGAAATGAAAGAGAATCATTGATTTCCATGTGTTTGGAACAGTGTCCTGATTAAGCTTTCTTTTTAATTAATTGGAAAAGCTAAATGAACTGTCAGTGTCCTCCATCTGCTTGAAAGTCCTGGTCAGGTTTTTATTAATTTACACTCTGTGCTTTTGGATTCATCAGTCTAACTCAGCCTTGATTGCAAATGTAGGAACAATTTGTCTTTTAGATCCCCTCCAACACGACATTTGCTTCCTGCCAGGATTACAAAGAATTTAGGAGCGACTATTCACACCCAGATTGAATTCTTACCATTTACAGAATCCAGCTTTGACCTGTATTTATGGAGGTTTTTTTTACTTTTGAAAAACCACGCTTTAAGTGTCTGCAGCTTCCCTGGATACCTGCTGTGTGTGGAGCTTCGTGTGTGTCTTTGTGCTGTGTTGATGCTACAAATATTCCTTGGAAAAAGCAATGAACATTTAAAATCATGGTTGTGTGTCAGTGAAGGAAGATCATATGGACAAAAGGACTCTGAAAATAAAAAGTTATTTAAAAAAAAAAGAAAAGAGAAATTCTCATGATGAATATAAAATTAAGAGATCAAGAAATAGCTTGATAGCTCTTCCTTCCTACTTTCCTCGTTAGAATATACTTTCCAGACATAGTAAAATGGTTTATTTGAAGGAAATTAGAAATACATTTAGGGCTGCTGGGTTATTTCATTTTTGATTTGCAAGGAGACATGATCTGAAGCAGAAATGCTGCTTTTTGAGTGGAAAAAGGGTGAGCTGCAGCACGTAACTGTGTAAACGAAGGATTGGGTAGCCAAAGGTAGTTTTTACTGTTTTACAGGCAACAACATTAAGAGCACAGAGGAGAGATTTCCCAGATACTCAGAAAGAGACAAAGAAAGGAATAAGACCTGGACCTTCCTTGAACAACAGTGCCAGTGTGCAGAGAAATTTTCATTACTAGCCTGAGTTTATATTTATGAATCCCAATTTACTTCACCACAGTGCTCTAATAAATTAATAAACTGACCTGTACCTGCATTTATATGTGTACATATGTGTGGTTTTATTTTTCCATGAATTTTTATATTGTACACTATGCACAGAAGATAGTTGTGAATCAGATATTAGATAATTTAATAGCATCAAGAGGAATTCAGAGAGTGAAAAGAAAACTTAGATCCCCTGTATTTCACTTTATGTGGGTTTCCTATCCCCGTTCTGGGAAGGAATCTGCCACCTCCCTCTTTTAAACCCCATTTTGAAGCTAAACCCCTTCTCCACCCTCCATCTTCCCTGACAGCCTTTGCCCAAGCGATAAACTTTCCTTTCAAAATAAAGAAGGAGAAGCCGTGTCTGGCCACAGGCTGCCAGCCCTGTGATCCCTGTGATCCCCCAGCTCCAGAAACATCCCTCAAACTGAAGGCTTCACCCCCAGATGTGTCCCTGTCTCCACAGCTGTACCCAGTGATAAGGGACAGAGCCGGGTGGATTCCTAGTCCTCTCCAGATCGCGGGGATTTGCTTCTCGCTCCAGCGGGGTCGGAATTTCACCCTGTTATCTCCCACTGCTGCAGGTCTGCTTTTGCTGGTGTTTTACACGCTGTGGTTGAACATGTCCATCTGGTTGTTCCTGCAGCAATATTAATTTATAATTATAGCCACTCGTTATCTGATGATTTAATCCTGGGGCAACAAAAATAACAATACATATATAAAGCTTTGTAATGCTTCAAATAAAATTAACAAAATTGGTTTTGATTTTTTTTCCCCCCTCTCTCCAGAGCAACTAAAGAGACAGAGATTTTTCTGAGAGTCTGGAAGTTCAGCTTGGAGCTTATTAAATCAACCCCAACCTTATCTAAACCTCCCTGGAACTGCATGATAACAAAATCTTATCGCTCGTCTTTTACAGCCCAGCAAGAAGAGCCTCTTTTTTTCTTCTCCATTTCCTGCTACTTCTGCTGCCGTCAGCTGAGAGCAGCAATACCCCAAAATTTTGATCCCCCTTTCTGAAATACAACTGCAACCACACAACAACAACAAAAAAGGAGTCAGTTGAAGTCCTTCACACTTTAAAAATATATATATATTTGGGGTCGGATGCTGGTAAAGAGGCAGGTCAATGCTTTTATTTGATCTCAACAGGTTTTTCCCATCTGGTGAGACAAGTTTCAAATAAAAACCCTGGACATTTTGGATATGAAATGTTTGGCAAAATGCAGGCATTGGAACATCTGTTTAAACCTGATTTAAGTCCTTCTTTCCCCCCTGAACCACCACCCCCCAGCGCATCTGGGATTGCTTTCTCCCTTATCTCCTCGATTCCAATTACAACACCCTCTTGTCTGTGGTTTCACTCTTCGTTATGAAATCAAGTTTTATTTTTCAAACCCAGTGAAACCAACTTAATTAAGCACCACAAACAAGATACCACAGAGGGATTCTGCCCCTCCATTACCAAAGGGTGGGAGAGGAGAAGTTAATTTATTACAAAATGTGATGCACAAGTTGTTCAAAACGAAACATGAGGTTTTTTTGGGGGGGTGCATTATCCGGTTTCAGTCACCGCAGAGCTCTGTGCTCTTATCGGTTTATCTCCAGCTTTTAACATGGAGAAAAAACCTCATTGCTCCTATAAATAGGCAAAATAGAACATATAATTCTCCAGAAGGGAGCAGTGGTGCTCACCCGCAGCAGCCCCGCCGCCCTCCTTCATCCGGACACCGGCCGAGGGGGCTCCCGAAGACCCCGGAGGTTCCTCTCCCGCCGGGAATGCCGGGGAAGCGGGGGCTGTGGGTGGTTAGGCGTGGAAAGCCAGCACGGGAGGACTGGGGAGACACAAATGCCCTCAAGACACTGATAAACGACCGTATTGTTGCTCCCTGCGGTTTAAAGGGGAAGGGAAAGGGCAGAGGGAGAGATAAGGAAGGGGGATGAGAAGTAGAAGAGGCCAACAACAGGTCCAAACCCGCTGTGATTTTGCAATCTGGTAACTCCTCTGAGTCCTACTTTCTTTTTTCTTTTTTTTTTTTTTTTCTGCTGAATTTGTTCTCTGTACTGAATCTGACAGGATACAATGCTTCAAAATCCATCTGAAGTCCTTATTGCACAGCACTGGAGCTGGGAAGGAGAGAAAATTCTTTGCAAGGGTGAGTTGCTACAGCCCTGCGTCAGCCAAAGTGGCTCCTAAACACACCCCTGCAAACCCAGACCCTTTTGCTCTTGGTTTACCCCAAGTCTAAAACGGAGAACAGGAGCAGCCCAGGTCCAAAAATTCTCTGTGTATCAGCTTTCCTCAGCCCCATGACACGAAAACACGGCTAACAAAGATCTTTTGAGGGGAGCAGATGGAGTTTGAACCTTGGAGCCAAGTCCAGCCCAAATCTTAATGAGGTCTAGAGGAGGTTTACCTAAGTTTGAAACTCATAACGGGGTCTTTTATGTGCGTCCCTGCTCCCATGTGCGTGTGCATGAGCGTGTGTGTCTGGGTATACACACACACACACGGAGGTCATCCTTTAAAAAAAACCCGGTTGTTTTAGATAACAAAATAAAGTTACCTCACTCTTCCACTGGGAACACTTCAAATGTGGAGGGAGGAACATTTATTTAACTAAGGCAAACCACGATGGGTGACCACTGAGCGTGTGGGGACGCGCATGTGAGAACAGCAGCGGCGTTTGTTGCCTTGGAAAAGAAATTCAAGGTGAAGGGAGTTTAAAAGGACATGAGCCTGGTAAAAATGAGCTCAAAAGTACCCCAAGCACAATCTGAAGGAAACTAGAGGTGTGTTGCTGGTAGCTGGATCTAATTAGGCTAGAAGGAGACAACCATGAGGAAATGGGGTAAATAGTCTTCAGCTGGAACAATCTATAAATCAGAGCCAGTAATGTTAGCAATGGTCACTGGCTTCCTCTGGAGATGGGCTGCAGTTTTCAGAAGGCTGTTGGAGAGCCAGTGTCCTGTGCTTCAGCTTTTAATGCATATTTCTTCACAAAAAAATCCCCAATTCTCTATATTTCCAGTGTTTTACTGTTGACTGGGAGGAAGCAGAGTGACACTGATTTGTCTTTGTACCAGAGTAAATGTACAATGCCCAGGGATGTAAACCTTGGCATGTAAACTTTTGTCCTCAAGTGCTCTGGAGATGCCAAGTGCTGCCAGGGGAAGGTGGATTTAACTCAAGTCCCAGGACTGCTTCCTCTCCTGTCATTAGAGCGTCCACTGAAGGAACACTCAGTGCAAACGGCATCCTGACCAGGGCATCTCCAGAACATCTTAGCCTGTTGTTATATCCTTTACTCAGCCATGTCCAGAAGAAGATATTTGGGCTGCAGGTCCTCTTTTTACCTGGAGATGGGAGGAAAAACGACCATCTCCAGGTGTGATTTCCATGTGGGATGCAGCCCCAGGTCAGCACATTTTGGGATTGACTGGTGCGTCCATCAGTGATGTCAGACCAATGTTAAGGCAAGAGGCAAATGCAAGACCAGGCAGCTACAGCAATCAGATAGATCCATGGGAGTAAGAGGGGAAAAAAAACCACCACCACAGTTCATCTCTTTTTCATTTTTTTGGGGGGCTCTTCATTTAACTTTTCAGCCTTGGGAAGTTTCTGTTCACCCATTTGATTCAGAGCAACTGAAGTTCAGCATTTTGCCCAGTGGAGAAGTGCAGAGAAGCTAATTTTGTTATAAAAATAATCTTTTATCTGTGCACAACAGTAATATTTATTCAGGAAGGGTACACAGACAGCAGGAGGTCAGCGCTCCCACTGCTTGGCTCAGAGGCTCCATCACGCTCTTTATTTTATTTTATTTCTTCCTTTTTTCTTTTTTTGACAATTCATTCCCATAGATATTTATTTTTCCTGAAAAGAGTGTCTTGAGCTGATTTTGCCCATCCTCAACACAAACCAATAAAACACAACGGTGCCTGGCTGGGTTGGGTGTTTTGGCTGACAGTTTAGGTTTGTAGTCGATGGTCCCACACTGACCTATTGCCACAAACAAATAATCTCCCCGTGCCCTTCCACAACAAACACAGACTTCATTCCTTCCATCCAAGCCTCGGGAACTTGTGGTGGCTGCACTCGTACACACAGACTTTCCTTGAGCTAAGATCTGCTTAGAACTAAGTAAGATGTTGCAACTCTCTGTCTTTTTTTTTTTTTTTTTTTTTTTTTTTTTTTTTTTTTTTAAGTACAAGGCAATATTTTTTAAGCTTCTTCTTTTCCCCATTCCAGTCCTGGGAGGTGTTGATACCTCCTCCAGTATCTCTCCAAACACGGCACCAAAACACATCAGTTAAGACCAGCCCTTTTGTCAGCACAGAGATGCCAAAATCTAAATAAAATTCGTCATCTCGTCAAGAAGGAAGAGCAGAACTTGGCCCTCGGAGGTGTTGCCGTGTTCCCTTGACGTACCATCCACGATGTTCCACTCGGTGGGTGACGGAAAGGAGGGGGGAGGAGACGGGATTTAGGGGACATGAAAAAAAATTACGTTGAAAAAGAGAGAAAAATCTTTCTGTTTGAGGTGAACAGCCATAAACTTGAAGGCTGTGTTAAAATCTTATTAAAATCCTGCCTGTGCTCTAATGAAACAGGGATCTGTCAGTGGAGGAACTAAGGAGGATGTTATTACAGTGTTTGCTGTCTCTTCCTATACATTTTCATCCCGTGTAGTGATATAAGGCTTTTAAAACCCTTTAAGCACCTGTAATAACATTAACCTTTTCATCAAAATATCCTTTGAGCATAAGAAATTATGTTTATTTAAATTTTGCAATGAGGCAACGTGCTTCTGTTATTTGCACATGAAAAGCTTTAGCCGGCAAATCCTGGTTAAGGGGCTGCATTTCGTTTAGGCTCCTCTCTCCCTCCCCAGAAACATTTTATCCTGCAGGTAATGGGGGACACAGCCCCCCACAGAGCCCCATGCAGATGGGGTTGGGGTGCTGCAACCCATGCTGCTGAAGAAATGGTGCTAAATACAGCAAAATAAGTTTATTTTGCTTTTTTTTTCGTTCCAGTTTAACCCAGGCAATGCAGTGTAACTCCCACCTCCAGGCAAGGATAACACTGCAAGATTATTTCAACTGTTTCTTCAGTAGTTCTGATGGAGCAAATCTTTGCTTATAGAAAGCAGATAAATCCCTGGGAGTTTCCCTGGGACTCAACGACCAGGAAAGCAAAAACACAACAATTTTAGTCCCTTGTCTTTAGGCAGTTTCTTTGCCTTGTTGCGGGATTGCTTTGCTGTGCGAAGAAAACCCCGTTTTGCTAATCAAACATGCCTTGAGCCATGCACAGTTGTGTCAGCAGAGAAAGGGGGAGTGAAAAGAGGGGGAAAAAGATGTGAGTTTGACAGACTTAATCTAAGCCCTGCTGAAAGACAGGGCTGAATCAGAGCACTGAGCGTTCCCGCATCCGTCACCATCTTCTCGCCTTTCAAACCTTGACCGTGGGTGTTCCCCTCGTGGACTGAGGGATGGGCTCTGCTGATCTGATACCTCTTCCTGGGCCTTACCACACTGCCCATTTGCCCCATGCGGGCACTAAGACCCTCTTGTGTTTGGGACTGTGAAAAGTTGGGATAAAATCCCTTTTTTGTCCCCTTTAGGAGCAGAATGGCTCTGATCCCTCAGACCAGCTCCGATCCCTCAGAGCTGCTCCAAGCAAGGTGTTTTCCCCTTAGGGTGACCCACGGGGTGATTTTTGCCAGCAGCAGAGGCTGAGCAGCCTTTGGATCTCCCTCAGCTCAGCCTGCCAGGGTGGTGGAGCAGAGGAGACGCTGTGGATGGATGGAGACAGGCGGGGACAGTGGGAGGAAGCGCTCAGTTGATATTAGCGCGATGGGAACAACAACAATCCTGGCTGCTGTCATGTTTTGTTTTGTCTTAAAGGCACCATGGTGGTGGAGAGCTTTACAGAGGGGGCTGAGGAGGCTGGAGATGTTTTGCAGATGTTTAAGGGGGACCCCTTGCACATGGAGGAGGAGCCTGGCAGAAAACAGGGAGTTGCCTGTTCAAATCGAAAGGCAGGGATGGAGATGGGCTCTCAGCAGATCCAGAGGCCAGGTCTTGAATGTGAAGGACAGAGGAGAGCATGGGTGGGGATGGGCTGCAAGGTGAGGACAGGAAGAGAGCATCTGATGCAGCAGAGAAGAGCCAGAGCATGAGGTACACAGAGAAGGGAGATACAGCCAAAGGGGCAAGCTAGAAAAGCATCCTTTGCAGCAATATTCTGGAGGTGAAGCAGCTGGAAATGCAGGGATATTCCCAGAGCCTTGGCATAACTTCTAAACATGTCTTAGCAGGGACCCTTGTGCCTGAGCTCATCTATTGGTTTCAAACTGAAAGAGGGTAGGTTTAGATTAGATTCTGGGGAGAAATTCATCCCTGTGAAGGTGGGGAGGCCCTGGCACAGGCTGCCCAGAGAAACTGTGGCTGCCCCATCCCTGGAAGTGCCCAAGGCCAGGCTGGATGGGGCTTGGAGCAACTTGGTCTGGTGGAAGGTGTCCCTGACCATGGCAGGGGGTGGAATGAGTTGAACTTCAAGGTCCCTTTCCACCCAAATCATTCTCTGATTCTGTAATTCTATACACTGGTTTGTCCAGGAGGGCTGTGCAAGGGATGGCCCAGAGAGACTGGGAGCCTCCGGTGCTGGGAGAGGAAAGAGGCTGAAGATAAGTCAGGCTCATGTCTCTCAGAAATACGTCTGGGGGAACTAACTGAACCTGGAGAAATGTGACCTATTAAATGCCCCTTCCAGACCCACTTCTACGCAAATCTCTGTATGTGCAAATAGACAAAGGAGTAATTTTGGTGATTCTCTATGTAAATAGTTTTATTTATCTCCCTGCATTTAATTCTGAGATTTCTATGTGTACAGGCAGAGGGGAAACACTACCATTTTCTGATTTTCCCTTGTCCTTCCCTGCACACATTTTGTTTTATTTGAGTTTTCTCCAGGCTTAACCTCTTTCATCAACATTTTGCCTGCTACCCACAAAGCACACAATTGGGATTCATCAGAACAGCAAGTGCAGAAAACTGCAGAGGAACTGCCATTGAAACAAATACATCTGTATTTTTCTGACTCTTTTTTTGTTGCCTGAGCAAAAGGTGGTCAACACACTGGGAGTATTGACATTTCCAGTGGGAAGACCTGGGTTTAGAAAACAAAATTACAAGTGACATTTAATGACAGTTAATTTCATTACTATTATTATCATTATTATAATCATAATAATAAGTATTCTACCATACTACTACTTATTATTATTATTGTTATTATTATAATTATTATTTTGCTCTGCTTTCTTTTCAGTGGTCCCAGAAATTATCTCTGTTACGATTTCTCCTACAACCACTGGAAATCAAAGAGGACTGTGAACTAAGAGGAGCCATACCTTGCTTTCTTGAGCAGCGAGTGTGTCACCAAACCCTTCCCAGGAAACAGCAATTGTAACCAAGCCTTCCAGCAAAATTTCACAGGGCTTTCTTCCCCAGCAGGATAAAATTAGCCGAGCTCTCTCAAGATGACAGCTAAGAACTCCAGCTTCCCTCAGATGACCTCAATGGAGTCATTTGTTGCTTAAATGACAGACAAACGCAGTAATTAGGTCTATTTAGTAAAGGGGAGGTGAAAGGTCAAACTACTGGGCAAACTGTCTCCACTGCTTGACTTGGTGACCAAGACGGGGGTTTGTAAGGGGTGATGTTTGTACAACAACCTGACACGGGCAGCAGCCCGCCAGCAGGTCCCTGCTTGGCAGCAGGGGCTCCCAGTGGTGCTCAGAGCCTGAAATCCCCCGTTTCTACTAATAAAACCCTGAACTCACTCCTTTGTGGCATAAGAGATTGGACCCACATGAAGGAAGAGCTGATGAAAAGATACGCGATTGTGTTACGGGGCTTGGGGTGGGGTAATCAGAAAGGGGATCTGTGGAGAGGGGTTAGGAGACATGGGCTGAGTTAAGTGGGAAATTACTAACCCTCCCCACTTCATTTCCCTCTTCCTCCCTGGCAATGCTTCCTTCTGTTCTCTTTGCTTATTTGTTTTTCTGAACTTCGTTGTGTTTTGTGTGACCAACCCAACAGTGCACCCGGGATGCCACACCTGGATTTTTCCCTGCTGTTTTGGTTTGGATGTCACAGCACGGACTTTGAACATACATGGAAGTATTGCTTGCCATACATCCCAAATCTCCAGAAGACCCCTGAATCAAAATGTTTAGCAAAAATGGCCATTTTTGGCAGATTATTGCGGTTGTGCTCCTGCTGGCTGTTCATTCTTGGGGCTCCCAGCAAACCTTTTACCTTGCAACATCTGCAAGAATTCCCTCTGCTGTTTCATAAAGTTGAGTAACTCTGTAGGATTTTTAATTAGTGCAAACTGTAAATTAAGTGCTCCATTTTGCATAGAGAAGTTGTTAAAGATGACCAACCCCTTGCTTTTGAATGAAAAGAGCTTGGAGTGCCCTCACCAGGAGCACTGGACCACGTGTCTGCTAAAGTGCTACATTTCTGGATCTTTCTCTGAATTTTCTTTGGGTCCTCCTGCTTTCATCTTGCCAGAGTGTGGATAGTGCTTAGGAATCATGCCAGGACCCTTCCTGTGGTCCATCACTGTGGTGGTCGCTGCTCTGAAGCACACTCGGGTGTCCTGGCATTTCCCTCCACACCTTTCCTCCCCCACCCGCCTTTCCACCTGAGCCCCTGCCGGTCTCCCCCAGAGCTCTCTGTAAAACTCCCTTCCTTTGGGAGGCCTCTTAACCCCTGTCTGCGGGGCCCCGTGAGGAGGTGGCGGTGATGCTGATGAGAGAGAGGGTCATGGAGAGCCGAGGCGAGAGTGAAAAGAAAATTAGAAAACAAACAGAGGGGAGGTGGAAACGCACCCGCCCTTGAAGTGCAGAGACACTCCCATCCCCCCGCAAAGGGGCTTATCTTCAAAAAAGAGTCCTTGCGATGATACAAGAAAGAACAGACTTCTCACACCTTGTCTTCACTTCCCGGAGATCCTATCAGCCAGAAGTGCCTGTGATCTCAGTCAGACCTCTCTACCTTGCCACTCGCCTTTCAAGTCTGCGGCAGCTGTTTTGCTAAGACGGAGACCTTCCCACTTCATCCTTTTCTCCCTCGGTGATGGCGAGTGAGAAGACAGTCGGCGTTTCTGACGTGCTTGGGGAGCGGTAAATGTCACTCCAAAGCCTTTCTTTTGTATATTTTCTCGTGGATGGATTAGTTTGTTTAAAGAGCATCTCCTATTTAACACCTCATTGAGCAAAAAAACACGTACGGACAAGATTTTTTTTAACTGGCTGCTTATAATGAGCTTAAAGTGCTCACCGAGTACTTAAATAATTTGCTCAGTTTTCAGAAACACTGATCACACAGGAGTTAGGCTCTGGGTGAGTCATGAAACTTATATGTTTTATAATGATATGATACATATTTTCCCACCGTTTTTTCATCAAAAACCGGACAAATCACGGTATTCTGTATGAATATTCAGGGTGTGAGTAAAGAATCCCAAGTTGGAAATAAGATTTGCTGCAGTGGTTTCTTCTCTTTAGGATCTGGTTGGAGTCCCATGACTCCTGTGATGGCATCAGCAGGAGGGATGTCCATAAACCAAGAGCAAGGAGTAGCCCTTTTCCACATGGATTGAGTCATTCCTGCAGTGTAATGGTAACACACTGCTTTTGCATTGCACTCCTCATTAGCCTCCATAGACTGCAGTGTCCTCCCACCCCCAAAAATGTTGGTGTTCTCTTAGGAGATCTCTCTTCATCTGTTCCCTATCTTCATCTGACACAAACCATCCAGCAGGTCCTCTGTTACAGGATTACGTGGATGAGATCCACTTTATCATGAGATCTTTGAGCGTTTATGACCTTTTGTTGGTCCTTCGTGGCACTCCTGGTAGAGAATTCAGCCTGATTCAGCCTGATATTCCTCTGCTGCTCTGCTACTCTTCCTTCAGGAGTCTTTCCATTGACTGCAGGGGGACTGCCCAAGGGGTAAAGTCCAAATCCCTTCCCATAGAGCAGGTCTTTTTTCACAGAGCAGGCAAAGCTGTTTCTTCCTTAGGGTAAAATTAGCTGCAACGGCTTTCTCAAACCCTTCCAGCCCAATCAACTCTTACTCTGTGCTTTGTAGGTCACTGCAATTTCCTATTGGGAAGATTTTCTTGGGAAAAGCTTTTTTTTTTTCTGTAACTTTTCCAGCTGTTTATTTTCCCCAAGGAAAGTCAAATTATCCTTGAGCACTGTATCAGCAGATGTATGAAAAAGCTGATCTGTCACACAAGAAAAACCTGAACTGAACAGCTTCCTGCATTTCCTGGACTGGGAACCTTAGAAAATAAGACCCAGACTATTTTTCTTCCAGCACAAAATGTCCAGTATGAAATCAAACCATGACTCCTGGGACCTTGGAGGACTCTTGGGATTTGGTGACCTGGATGTATGCAGACTACAAGGGAGGGCAAGCCATTGGCCAAAACTAGAGTGTTTCAGGGACCAGAGTAAATTGTAACAATGTTCCAGGGAGCTTGCCAGGGAGGCTAATGGACTGATCTCATTCACCTTGATGTAAGTCCAGAGTAGCTCCATGAAAGCCAATAGCACTGCTCCTGGCTCTGTGCGGCAGTACCGCTGAGATCACAAATTACACATTTCTAATGAAGACAAAGTTCAAGGAAGACGTACCACGCATGGAAAGGGAGGGTGTAGCAGTGTCTCAGGTCCCAGGCTTTGGATCCCAGAGGAAATGAAACTGGCTCAAGTGTTAAGGATTTTGGAGGTGTTCTTTCATTGACTTGCTGAGTAAATCAGGAGTAGTGATGCTAATTAATACTGTTCCTATGTTTAAAAGCAGGCACCCAGACAGGACCTGCTGCAGCCCCACATTGTCTGTGGTCCTTCAGTGAGGGTGCAGAAGTGCTGTTGCAGGAGTATCCTGGAGCAGCTGGAAAGCATCATCGCCATTTCATTTCCAGAAGGGTTCTAACCTCAAGAACCCAAATCCTCCTCCATGTGGGCTTAACCAGAGGGCTATTAGACCATGAGATATGAACATTCATCACAGCAAAACTGAGGTGCCACATCTCAGGGATGTACAGGACCTCAGCTGTGTGTGAATGCTTTGAGGTCTGCTATTCCTCCTTACTGAATCTTCCCTCTGGAGCTCCCTGAGGATGTCTCAAGAGGGCTGTTCTCCCTGTGCCCTCCCACAACCTGGTTAAACTGCGGTAAGGATTAAGCGTCTTGCACAAATTCAAAGAGAAAAGCAGAAGTAAGAAAGGAACAGTGTCCTGAACTTAATTTTCCAAAAATTTAGTTGAACATGGTTAAAAAAAAAAAACAACAAAACAGAGCTGTGAGAAGCCTGGACAAGCTCCTTCCTTGAATGCATAGAAAAAAATTCATTGTGAGATCCCCAAGGATGCTGTCTCTCTGGTTTTAAATCTTATGCAAGAGAGAATAAATACAGAGCCCCTTCCCCCTCCTCCCTTGACATTTCATTTGTGATTAAGGCACTATTCATCGCCCCTCATCTCCCAAACCCTTTACTATTTATGGCCCTGCTGGTTTTGCAGAGGTTGACACTAGCGTGCATTCAGCTCGGTTCTTCTCTCCCCGTCTCATCCTGTTCCCCCCTCCCCTCCCTACAGGCATTTCTCCATTTCAGTAGAGAAACCACTAGTGACTGGAGTGTCTGTGACCTCTGGGCTGTCAAACTCCCACTAACTAAATAAAAGCAGCCCAAGAGGGAGAGAGTGAGCATAAATCACCTCCCGTGACAGAGACCACCTGGTAACCGCTCACTGCGCGGAGGTGCCCAGTCTATTCCAGCTGCTGAGTTTGCACTTTCCCGCATTTTTATGGACACCGTTGGAGAGATACATGGTGTTTACACAAGGAATGGAAATTTCAGTTTTGCTGCATGTAACTGATTTCCTCAGCTCATGATGGGCAAGGTTTTTGATCAGCCAAGCGATGAGGCCCAGCCCGTCCCAGAGGTGTCTGGAGACCCTGTTCCCAGGTAGGATGGGGCAAACCTTGCAAGGTCCGGGCTCCTTCCCGGCTCATCCATGTGAAAGCTTTTGCCACTGTGAGGGAAGATGAATAGGTTCATCTCAGAGGAAAGCAAGGTCAGATACAGGTCTAGGCAGGCTTATTTCCAGCCAAAAGTGGCATCTTTATGATTCACCAGCTTTTTGATTTACACTGAGGGTGCCCATGTTTTCATCCTCCATGTCTGGGTGGCCAGTCCCCTCAAATTCAGCATGCCTGAACTACCTTCAGCCTTCAGCCCACCTGAACATCATCAAGGGTCACCCAAAGGTGGTCACAGAATCAGAGAATGGTTTGGGTTAGAAGGGACCTTAAATCTCATTCCACTCCCCTGCCATGGGCAGAGACACCTCCACTAGACCAGGTTGCTCCAAGCCTCATCCTACCTCACCTTGGACACTTCCAGGGATGGGGCAGCCATAGCTTCTCTGGGCAACCTATGCTAGGGCCTCACCACCCTCACAGGGAAGAATTATTTGTTTTCTAATATATAATCTAAATCTCCTCTCTGTCAGTTTGAAGCCATTTCCTCTTGTGAAGATCAGCTGAAGATCTGCCACTGCTGAGAGAAGAGCTCTTTCTAGGGTCAGATATGGCCATTTCCAAACACTTCAGGTTAGTTAATCCATGTGGTTGTGACAAAGTGAATTTTTGATTTGCTCCTGCCCTTTTACATCTGGTAAAGTTGCTTTAAATTATTTCCAGCCAGGATTGCAACGCTCATCCGTGGAGGTCTCAGTTTGTTATTAAGTAGCATTGCCATTTTTAAACAAAAAGATGTATATACTAAGCAATGTTTATCAAAAAAGACTTTCACTAAGAAGAAGGGAATTTTGTTGATGGTCTTCCATGAACAAAGAAAATGGGGGCAGGGAGGTGAACAACCATAAAGTTCAGTAACATTTATCCTGTGAAATGAAGTTTTAAATGGGGAAATTAGGCTTAGATAAAGGCGATCCAGAGAGGAGGAGGATCATAATATCCCAGAGGTTTCTGAAATAAATAAATAAATAAAATATGGAGACTGTATTAGAAAAAATAGCAATTAACAGGTGTGTGTACTTTCTTCTGATCACTGTTTTTCCTGACTATAGAAATTTCAAAGCAAATTTTTTTTTATTAATTTATTTTTTTAAATTTTTTTTTTTTTTTTTTATTTCATGGAGAGAGTTCTGCTCCTCAGCATCTTGGATGAACAAGAGGCTAAGACAGATTTCAGGACAGCAACACATTTTTCCATCTTGGAGGCTGTTGCAGCCAAAATGCAGCTAAGGAAACACTGAAGCCAGCTGATAGAGTAAAACCCTAGGACTGGGTGCACAATTAATTTTTTCAGACTGGTTCCAAACCCAAATAACTCAGAGGAAAAGCAGTTTGGAAATAATTCAGGTGAGATCAGCCAGAAACGATGTTTTGCTTTTGCACGGAAAAGCAAAGCCAGAAATCAGAATTGCAGTGAATGAACCTATTCACAGTGAACCTGCTCACGATGAAACCTCCCCTTCTAACCCACCCCTGCTGACCCCTCACACCACGTGCTGGGCCTGGCTTGGTTTTCCTGAGAAACCCTGGGGATGATGCCCAAGGTGGCATTATGAATGATTCAGCTCAAAGAGGAATGGCAGTCCCAGATTGTCCCTCCACTCTTTTCCTGCCTCTTCTTCTCCTGCTACTGTGGATCTCCCAACCACTTCTGAACCTCAGAGGAGAAACTGGAGAAGAGAAGCTGGAGAGGAGTCTGGAGAAGGCTGGGCACTGTTCAGTTGGAAGCTGCTGTTCTGAAGTTCCCTGATATTTAAAAAGATCTGTTTTCTGTGCCTCTTTCTCCTCTTTGGATAACAGAATCAAGGTATCAGTCCTGCTTAAAGATTGCATTGGGGCACTCCATGGGGGCTCCAACATGCCGGAAAACTAAGAGAGCTTGAGGAATATCCCCCTGTTTTTTTTTTTCCTAGACAAGATCTGTGGGAGATGTTTAAGGATTTGGGTGTGCTACTCAGTTTGTCCCTCTGGACTGACTGCGATCCTACTGGATCTGGCTCTCGGGGTGAGCTACGGACACCACGGTGCTCAGCACACGCTCTTTGCTGATGCCTTGCACAGCCTTTCATGTGTATCCTTTGCCCCCCTGCCAGGACAGCAAGTTTGCTTTTTCCTGGAGCCCCTTCAGCTCTGGGATGCCAGAGAGGATGCCAGAAGGAGAAAATGCTTCAGTGACGTAAGTGCAGTAATAGCACTTGTTAGTGGTATGTGTGCTCCCTGCCAGGCGAGGGGAGAGCAACCGGGGTTTGCTCAGAACAGTGTCTCTGTGTCCCTTTCACACACAAAAAAAGCCTGAACCCTTTCCACAAGTCCACAAATTTAATTTAGGAGCATTGCATGTTCTCAAATAAGGGACTGGTTTGCTCAGGTTTACAGAGTTACATTTAATTGGAGTGCCCTGAGTAGCAAAAATTGAAAGGTCTCCATAAAGACTTCGGCAGCCGGGACATTAATTGCATTATTTTCTTTACAGATAAATCTTATTTGGTGGAGCCAGCATCATCAGATAAAAAACAGATAAGATCAAACTTTGCCTTTAAATTCCAGATCTCCTGGCTTGAGAAAATATGAAGATCAGATTACGGTGTAACTTTTAATGGGCTTCAGAGATTTCTGCCCAAGCGGGATGGTAAAAAATGTAGATCCTTCAAGATCCTGGAAGGAGCAGATATGCCGTATTTGTGCAGTAGTCAGCAGTTTCTGATAAGGAACAGAGGATATTCAGGTCTGATTGCTGATGTTTTCCACATAAAAGCTGTGTTCTCCTTCAGGAAAAGGACTCGAGTCTCCTCAGCAAACATGAAAGCCAGCCCTTACACCCGGCCTAACTCTCCTTGTCGGCTTTGATCCAAAACATTCTTCCAAGCAGGAGCAGGCTGGGGAAGGGAGAGGGGAAGGGACCAGGGGGAAGACTGAATAAGGGAGCCAAGAGGCTGCTCTGGAAAATCACTGCTGAAGTTACAGGAGGGGAATTAATCTTGAGAGGCCGCTTGTAACAGTTCCATCCATCAGGAGTGACACTGGTACCATTATTAGAGAAGATGGAAAATTAAATTGCAAAATTATCTGTTCTATTTCATTGACTTTTTTTTTTTTTTTTCCCCTTCTCTCTCTCTTTCTTTCTTTCCTCTTTTCATTCCAGGCATCACTTGCAGCAATACCACTTGCAGTTGGCAGCGGGTTATTAAAAGTACCTGGCCATGAAAGGAAATCAGATCCCAGGGCACGTTTGGTGGTGCTGCCATTGCAGAGCCATTAGTCCAAACGTGGCATTAGGGGGGACCCAGCTGATGCACTGGGTGGAGCGAGGATGAGGGGCCCTGTGCGGGATGCCCTGATGTGCCAAGCTCCTGGGTCACTGCAGATCCATGGCATGGCATCATTTCCCTCGGGATCATGGCCGGCTGCCAGACTTGAAGTCCCTGCCCATCTCTAAACATGGGACACTCTGGGAGAGACACTGGAGAAGAGGAACACTAGTGCTGACTAGAGGGCAGCCATGCTATTATTCTCCTCTCCTTCTCCCTGATGCTCTCCACCTCCATTTCTTGGTTTTTGGGTTTTGCTCACCCTCCTCACATTCTCACTGGAGATATCTCATCCTAAATTCCCCACTCCTTCTTCTCCCACAGCGTTTCCTTTGCATCTTCCCAACAAGTGGGAACATAATAATTTAAAACCAACAACAACATAAAAAATAAATCCCTATTGGAATGCATTTTAAAACAAGTTACAGCCTCCCACCCCAACAGCTGTTTCTCTCTCAGTCCAAACACAGGGACACCCCAATGTGCGTCAAGGCCAGGCTGGATGGGGCTCTGAGCAACCTGATGTCGTGGAAGATGTCCCTGTCCAAAGCAGAGGGTTGGAATCAGATGAACTTTAAGGTCCCTTTCAACACAAACCGTTCCATAATTGTCTCATTCTAAAATCATGGGAATCCGAGAGCAGAGGGACTATCAGGGAGCTAATGCCCAAAGTTCAAGAGCCCAAGCTGTGTCCCTCTCCCAAGTGATGTGCAAAGGGTAAACATGAAGAATGAAGCATGAAAAATGGTCAAAAAGCCTCAGTAACCTTCAGACACTGAGTCTCTTATTAAATCAGAGTAAAAATTTATCAAGTAATGTCAGGAGTGGATCAAGCCCTAATAAGTGGAAGAGTTCTGGTCAGTTTTGAGTTCTAATTGACTATTATCTCATAAAGAAAATAGGGGAAGAGAGCAGAAAAGAAATGACCTGAGTATCTCTGAGTTGTTCTGGTTGTTCTGGTGGAAAGATCAATTCATAATACTAAGAAGAAATGTAAATAAGTTGTCCATCTTGGTAGGAACTTAACCCCAGCCTGCCATTAAAGATAATTTCTTTTTTTTCTGTATGTGTGCTTATTTATCTCTGTGTATATATATTTATTATTATTTAATCACATAATAGAATTCGTGGGCATTTGAGGGCTGTTACCCTAATGAAAAAACGTAATGTAAAGTCTGAATTGTACAGAGCAGACAGTGAGTTTTTTACTGAAAATCCCTTTTCTTCCTTTTTTTTCTCTGCCTGATTTCTGGCTTTTCCTGGCTGTTGCATTGATGAGTAATTTGTAGGGGTCAAGACATACGCAGTGACTCCAGCACTGTATTTTATGCTGCTACTGTTTCACTGACAGTTGAGACTTAATTCTGTAAAATAACAAAAATAAATAGCAATATCCAGTTCTTGTAAAGTTCTTTAGTTTCTCAAAGTATTTTGCTAAGGGAAAATGCATCAGAGTGGGTACTCTGATAGAGAAAACTTTCAAGTTGTTTCTCCTAGTCCTGGTGGAAATTTATTTAGCAAACCATGACCTGTGGTCCTGTGGCTTTTGTGGGTGTCCAAATCAAAATGTAGCACAATGGCCAGAAATCCTACAGGCTGCTGTTGCTCTGTGAAGGGTCAAGGAGATCCGTATTATCTCCAGCACAGAAACTGCCTGAGCTCATAGTCTTGGCTTTGGTATCAAAATATCTCATGGAGGTGGATGCCCAGCTTCCCCCAGGGGCTGGATTTCCTTCTATGACCAGAAACATCCCTCAAGAGATGAGAGATTCCTCTCCATACCATGATTCAGAATTGGAGAGGCTGAAGATGACTTTTTTTATTTTTTTACATTTCTATGGCCAGTTTTTTCTACCATCAGACTTGGAGGACACACCGTATCTTCTTTGCATGGATTATCTCACAGAAATGGAGAAATTGTTGCATCCAAACGAAGCAACATGACCTGTGAGGCTCATTCCTCCCTCTCAGGCACTGGGAGAGAAGATCCTGGTGGAGTTTGGGTTTCCTGGCTTGATTCTTTGCAAGTTTGACAAAGCCCTCCTGGGCTGCCTCTAGGAGAAAATGCTTTTCTGACCAAGATGAAGATTAGATGGATGGATGGATGGGATTCACTCACACAGCTCTACTTGCTAAGCTAGGAGAGACCAAAACCTAAGCAACAAAAACACTACAAAGTAATTCTTCTTTTCCCCTTTTTCTCCAAATCTGCACATAACCCAGACCCAGCAGTGATGATCTTATGTTCTAAACCAAGGTGGCCCAGAGCAGAGCAAAGCACAAGGGAGGGTGGTGGTCAGTAGCTGGCTCAGGGGCTACTTATCTGTGTCTGTCCTGGCCTCTTCAAGTGCCTCCATCACCATAAAGAAGTCAGAAATGCCCCTCTGCCCTCACCCCAACCCCTGGTAATAAATCTAGGGAGATGCAACGTATAGCACAGCAAGGGACTGTGCCAGAACTGTCTCTGGAGCAGCACAGCCAGGACGGCAGTACCAGGAGAACATAAATTTCAGCCTGTTCTGCCTTATACCATGAACGCTGAGAGAGAGAAATGTAATACAAGCCTCTCCCAGGCCATTCCTGTGCCAAACAGCAGCCTCTAGATCATTTGTTGGTTTATTATAAACAGGCTCCCGCTGCAGTTTCGAAGCAGATATTTTTTATGAATAAACGTGGGGCTCTTTTTCTTTCCTTCCCCCTGTGGAGCAGTTGCTTGCAAACCCTCACGTGTCACTGCCTAAAAACCCAGAGCTCCTGCAAACCTGGCATGTTTGGCTTCTGGAGTTGGGAGCAGGGGTTATTTTGGGGTTACTCCTGGAAAACTTGTTATCATTTGCCTTTCCCAGACCTGCCTGTACTGGGAGGCTCTGCAGTGTCCCTTCAGGAATGATCAGCTGCAGTTTTAGTGTTCAGACCCAGATCCCTGTTTACTGCTTCTGCAAAGGCTTTTTTTTTTTTATTTTTTTACAATCAGTGTAAACACAGTTGATCACTTTATATCCTCTGTATATTGTTTCTTAATATGAATGAAGTGAGACAGCCTCACAGCCATCACTCAGATTATGGCCCAATATAAACTCACAGAGAGTTGGGGAGTGTTTGGGTTTGCAAACTGTGAAAACAGCTTAAACTGTGTAAGGAGAACATGGTCATGTTGTTAACACTTAGCATTTAACATTTTATCAAAAATTAGGGCCAGCATATCTTCGCTGTGTACAAATTTGATCTGTTTACCTTGCTTTTGGTGGGGTTTTTTTTTTGTATTTTTAAACAATTCTCCCTGGAAAAATGTTATATCTGCTACTGAGTAATCCAAGACAAATAAACCTGCTGTGAGTGCATTTAAAAGAAGCAGCTTCTTGCATTCAAATGAGGTAAAGAGAAAGAAATATTTGACCTTTTTGCCAAAAATATTATGGCTTGCATTTGCTTTTTATTTTCCTTTTATTAAATTACTTTTATAAACCACTCCGAAGTTTCAGTTTATTCGGTGACAATTAGTTTATGGTGTTTCTGAAGTGGATTTAGATTGGAGTGATAAAATTACAGGCCAAAATTACAACCATAATGGAAAATACTGGTTCATGTTTGGCTGCACATACCACAACTGAAAGATTACCAGCCATTGCCAATAAGCAGGAGGAAGTAAAGATAATAGTATATGTGTTTATAGACATGAGCTGGATTCCAGGACATGCCACGATAGATTTGTAGAAGGTGAACTGGAATATTTAACTGTGTTTCATTAACAGAGAAAGATCTGGCAGGTTGTAAAGAGGTAACTACAGTTCAGACACTTGGTTTGTATGATCTTTCCAGGAAAAATGCACATTTTGTAAACCCTCAAATTAACAGCTTTCTGAATGGCAGTTCAGCTGATGACATCACAGAATAATTCCCTCTTTCCTTTGTGTTCTCAAAAAAACCTTGAGGTGTTAGGGATGTTTTCTGGGGATGGATCTTGTCTTTCAGGGGAATGTTTGCAAAAAAAACCCAACCCAGAATTCTCTTCTATGGAGGAGAAATATCACCAGAAAAGAGGGTTTGATACTCAGCTCGATGTTCCTGCATGATCCCAGCTGGGGCAGAGCTTCCTGGCTGTCCTGGCTTGGGCATCACTCCCTTGCTCCCATGCTCTGCCTCTTCCAGGATGCTCCTTGCTTACAAATCCCATAGGATGTTGAAGTTGCCAGTTAGTGCTGATTGGATATGAAATGTCCTGGTGGTTTCTTTGGTAGGTTACGATCCTCCTTCCTCCTTCTTCCACTGAAGCATGAAGACCTCACCAGGAGCAGCAGCTGTACCTCATCTTCATTCCAGGTGCTGCCCTCCCGGTCTCAATCCATTCAACATTAGCTGTGTGTCAGGAAAACTGCAGGACTCACCTCTCCTCCTTTTCCCTTCACTCTCCTTTCCTTTTTCTTTCCTTTCTCCCTCTTCCCCCCAGCAAATGCCATGTCTTTTTCCCCCTATGTTGACCTTTGTTTAGTTTTACCCGATCGTGTGGAAGCGCAGAGCCATGAAAAGAAAAAACCCCAAACCAGAACACTATGGCTCTGCATGCACTCTGAGAAAACATCCTGAAAATCCTGAGCTTTCACAGAATCACAGAATCATTTAGGATGGAAAAGACCTCCAAGATCATCAACCTGTGACTGATCCCCACCTTGTCCCCCAGCCCAGAGAACTGAGTGCCACATCCAGTTGTTTCTTGAACACTTCCAGGCATGGGGACTCCACCACCTGCCTGGGCAGCCCCTTCCCATGCTTGACAATTTAACCTTGAACATTTTGGATGCTCATGGGTAATTATTGTCTGGGTTTGAAACTTCCTGAATTTGGTTTACCCAGAGTACATCCGTGATAACAATGAGCCCAGTGGAGCTCTTCAGTTTTCCAAGGGTTTCTAAATTTGTTGTTATACAGGAATTATTAGATGGGACCCAATGATCTTACAGGTGTTATCCAACCTAAACGATTCAATAATTTTAGGAATTAACACAGTCCTTGAGCAAAAGGAAAGGCAAAGAGTTTCCTCAGGTTATGAGAAAGCTCTGTGGAAGAAATTCCCATTTAATGATCTCAGGTAAGTTTGTTTTGATGGATATAGATGGTCAGAGGCTGTGTAGTATCCAAATAGCTCTGGGAAGGGGGTTTTATTCTGGTTGCTGATCTGCAGAGATGGAGCACCCTGTGAAATGGTTGCTGCAGAAGCGCTGTGATCAGCACTGGTTAAAACCCATTCTTGGAGAACACCGAGGAGAGTATTTCTAAAGAAATGAGTCAATGCTGCTGAGAAACTGAAAACATTAGTGGTCTGAAAGAGTGTCATTATTTCTGCTGTAAAAATGTACAGGGTAGTTTGGCATCTCTGCCTGACATCTGCTCCTCATTGTCTTGTGCCAATGCAAACTCATCAAGTCAGAGAAGATGAAATATTCCCCTGTGCTCCCAAACCCACCTCTCCCCTGGCTTGCTCTGCAGCTGTCAGCAGCTCAGCCACCTTGGTTTCATTACTGGAGAGCTCCCCCCGGGCAGCCACTTCTGCTGCTGACAGTTCTGCTCGGAGTCCTGCTGAGCCTGGTTAAGATGCTGTTTCCCCACGGCTCTCCACATCTCCTTCCCTTCTCCAGCAGAGTCGAGGGGGACAAACCTCACAAGAAACACCACATCTTAATGTAAACCCACATCGATGAAGAGCTTAAATTGCAAGTTTGGATTCCCCTTCGCTAGGGAAAAACTAAGGAATACCAAACATAAAAGTATGAGCTGAGGAGCCAGTTGTCCAGAAAGATGGACAGTGTAGAAATTGTAACCATGAAAGAAAGTCAGAAAGAGAGTCCAAAATCTGAATGAGAAGAAAAAAAAGCAAATATTGCAAATTAAAATCCATTAAAGCCTTTGAGATTTGACAAAGCTCATTCTCTTAGCTCGGCTTGAGATAGTCTTTTGTTGCCAACTAAATTAACAACCTTGCAGTCATCAAAAGGGGAAAAGGTTGGTGGGGGGAGGTGGGTCCTCAGGAGATGCTGGAGGGCTATGTAGAAATCCTAGAGCAAGTGGAGTTGCCAGGAGAAGAGTTTGGAGGAAGCGAGCAATCTCAGGAAGTCAATTTGCACTGAGGAGCAGGGCTGTGCTTTCAAATCCAAAATAAACTAGCTTTAAAACAAACCAAAGACCCAGTGGATCCAGGCTTCTGGATACAGCATTTGAAAATGTTGGCCCCAAGCGATGCCTAAATGTGCTGTAAATCCCTGGGATTGCACACACACATCCATGCTCACACACACAGGGAGGCCCATAAAAGCCCAGCTTTATGGGAGCTGAGCTCGAGCTCAGAAGCTCAAGGAAGCAGCGAGTCTCTGTGGGCCCATCTGCACAGCCCAGCCGTCTGCTGCCGGTGCACGACCAAAATGCAGCTGCACAACAGCTGTGCTGAGCCCCAGAGCCACGGATACCCCAGGTCTGGGGTGTCTGCAGGGAATCCAGGATGCCTGCTGGGGTGGGAGCTGCAGAAGGATCAGCAGAACCCCACTGAAACTCCATTAATCCAGCAGTTCTTCACACCCCAAGCCTTGCAGAGGCACTCGAGGTCCTTGCCCACCACCTGAGCCCAATTATTCTCCTGAGGAGCAGAGGGCTCCCATTAGCTGGTGGCTCCTTCTACCCTGTCAGAGGTGAACTAACCTCATCACTGCTGCAGGTACAGTCTGTGTTCCTGGGGTCTATTTCTACTGGCTCATCCCAGAGAGCCCTTTCTTGCTTTGCTCTGGCCACAGCTGGTTCCTCTGGGAATGGACCCTAGGATGGTGTTCAGCTACACAGGCATTGCTGGTTCTTCATCTTGGTTTGGCTTCTGGCTCTGCTTCCAGTCCAAGTCATGGATGAGTAATGCCCTTGATTGCTTTAGTTCTTCACTTTTGTTATCTCTGGTGTTGGCATGTGGATTTAAACATGGCTGGGTCTGCTGAGCTTGGCTCTTCTTGTCTTGGTCAAGGTCCTCTCGTGGGCTCTGTTCCCAGTGTGCTTTGAAAGCTGTGGCAGGCATGGCCAGGGCGTGTAAAGCTGTGCCCTAAAGGTGAGCCTGGACTTGAATATGGGTTCATGCCCAGCTTCAGCACACAGTTAAAATATCAGTGTAACTTGTAAAGCTCCATTCAGGAACTCTTTGGGATCATTTCACCCCTATGTATTTGCTTTGGAAAGAGGAAAGCATTGCTTGAGGTGCCTCTACCAGGACCAATCCAACTTTTTTTGCATGCCCTGGCCATGTGTGCACACAGCAGCCTGGGGTTGGGAATGCACAGCTTTGGAGTTCTGAGATATATTTTAAGACCTGAACTTTGGGAAGTCAAACTATTGAGCTCCTCTCTTGGCAGAGGTCTCTTTAATTTCAGATTTTTCATGGCTGTTAGCATTTATCCTGGTTTGGACTTTCCCATGTTCTTATTCCCATGCAGTCGGTACCATTTCTGGATTGCAGCTGAGAAGTGCAGCCTTCCCCCAAGATTTGCAAGCAAACCAGCAAACTGTCTGTTACTTCAAGCTGGAACATGGCCCAAACCTTTCACCACTCATGGCAGGGTATTGACAGCTCCAAGCGTTTTCTCTAAACTGTTGATGTTGTTTGGTATGGTTGCGATATTTTCTCCTTAGGCTTGAACTGTCGTGCCTCATTTCTTTGTTTATGCAAAGCCTCACAGAGTTCGTTAGGAAAGTGTGGGCTGGAAAAAATGTCTCGTGCATGAAGCAGCTCTTCGGGGCAAGGAAAACCAAACTGAAGGCTCTGGGGTGGTGGACCTATATGGTATGGTTTATAGAACACTGGTTTTTCAGGACACTGGTGGATGTCTAGGTCCAGAGTCAGTGCTGATTTGGTGAGTGCACAGCTCTCCTTCCCCTATTAGTGCAGCTGGAGAAGATCTCCAACATCTGGAAGGTGGGCTGCACTGCTGGGCCTGATGACGGGAAATCCTGGAGGGCTTTGCAATGAGTCTAAACTTGTCCAGATCCAGGCTGCTGCCTGTGCGTGAAGGCTGATTGCATGTGTGTGTTTGTTACGGGATCCCAGCATCATGGACTCTACATAGGAGAACTGCATGGGTATTTTGTATCCCAAATGGGGGGTTCTTAACTCTCAGTAGTCCTAAACCACCTCTTGAACTGTTATCTGTGGCTGGGCTTGCAGATGGTTGCCCTGATGTTGTACAGACAAGCCAACTGCCTGGCTCCTTGGAGGGTTGTTAAAGTGGAGATGTAATGTCCAAGCTGATGATCACCTTAACCCATCCAGCCTGGAGGTGGGAAAGGAGGAGTTGCGCCTTGTAGATGTACCCAGAACAACTCTGAGATTCACATCCAGATCTAAAGCCTTTTTCCAGCTTTTTATGTAGCACAGTTCGTAGCCCTCTAAGGGCTCTGGAGGCTTCCAGAGACTTTAGCCAAAGCCAGCACTGCTCTGGGTATTTTCCTTTCTGCTCCATAGGGGCCATCTCTGTTATCCTGGTTCTCTATCGAGGGGTTAAGTTCCCTGTGAGAGATGTTGATTTCATTACAACCCCAGGCTATAAACACTGCGTGCTGCAGCACTGACTAATTGCTGGGTGTTATTGGCAGATGGAAAAGTGTGCACGTGGGCCAGGAGATCAATTCAGCCCCTTGCTCTCTGCCAGCAAGTGAGTTATCTCCATCTCAAGTGATTTTTATTTCGCTTCTTAATCTCATTTGTAAATGCAATCCCCCGATGACACATGCACAAAACCTTGGCTTGCACCACCACGTTGCTGAGACGAAGCTGTTTCAAACATTGTCTTAAAATCCTCCTTCTTTATTTTCTCCCTTGTTGGACTTATTTGGGTTAAGTGGGTGAATGAAAAGGGGAGATGTTTCTTTGTGATTTCAAGGGGTTGGGGAAAGGGGAACACATCTTTTGTCCAGATGAGGAACCAGAATCCCAGAGGAGCTGGCTTCTTCTCTCAAATTTGCTGTTTCCCCAAGTGCAACTGAGTGGATCACTTCTCATTTATTCCATGTCTTCTGCTTTTTCTGTGAGATTTAATCGAAGAATTTGCCCGTGAGAAGTTACAAGAGTGATAGTTATTTTAGCTAAAGACTTTCAAAACTCTTATTCAGCTTGCTACCAAAATACTCTGCTGTAGGTTGAGGTGATCACAACGGGAGGAAGGATTCTGTGGAGCCTAGTCTTTCCTCAGCTTCACACAAGGATGTATTTAATTAGAGAAGCTTATATGTAATTCTACATAGTGATATGAATATTGAAAGTGCTACTTCCATCTTCAAAGATGTTTGAGTAAAGCTTTGATTCCAGTGGGAGCTACGTACACAACTGACTCTCTTGTTCTAGTTTTGATCAAGTGTGACTTCACCTTCTCCTCACTTGCAGCCCTGTGATTGTCTTTGCTTGGGTGAGCAATTGTATTAAAATCAGTGCAGTGGTTCTGTATGTCAGTTCAGGGGTTTTTGGTCTGAGGATGCTGCTGCTGGACGTCAAGGTTAAATCACATCCATGGAATCATCACAGAATCCTCAAATGGTTTGGGTTGGAGGGAACCATTAAGATCCTCCAGTTCCAACCTCACAGCCATGGGAAGGGATGTCTTCCATGAGACCTGGCTGCTCCAGACCTCATCCAGCTTGTTCTTGAACACTTCCATAAAGAAGAGGGGATGAGGGACAGGATTGTAAGTTCCTGGGAAATCCCTCACAGCCTTTCTCTGAATTCATGTCCGGTTAGGGCTGGGAGATAACTTCATCCACCATCCAACAGCAAGGATTTCCTCAGAGCATGAGAAACAGCCTCTTTATCCCTCTGACCTTGATCTAAATTAGTTTCCTTTTAAGCTGCTATTTAAAGGGAGGGGGTGCAAGAGAAAGAAGGAGAGTTTGATTTCTTTAATGTTCCTGGAAGCAGGCGATTGATAACACTTGCAAGGGCCAGGCAGGGAGCCAGAGGGATCCTGCACGAGGCAGCTTTGCCAGCGAAGCTCAGTGTTGCTGGCTGGGGATGCAAAGCTCTGCTTGTTTACGAATCCAGGCCACCCTTCGAGATGCTCTTGCCAATGGCTTCAGACTGGAGGGGGTGCTGAACACTGAGCTTGATGATCTAAACAAATGCTCACCAGGGACTGCGTTAGGACCACCAGCTTCATGGTCCTTTTCAAAATCTACAGGCAGATGCCTTCCCTCCCGGGATTCAGAAGGATTAACTCCTTCCACCTTGACTGCTGCTCTCATGACAGCTTTGGCTTCGAGCGAATTGGAGAGGTTTGGCTTTTTCTGTTTAAGAAAAGAGGAGAAATGCATGAAAAAAGTCAGTGTTGTGTTTTATTTGTGAGTAGAAAATAGTTCTTATCATAGCTCTGGGAAACTATTGTTCTGGTTTTTATAAATATGCCTGTATTCCCCTTGACTTTTTTCCTCTCCCTTCCCACTTGCTATCTCCTCTGCTCTATGCCCTTGGCTGCTTCCCAGATGCTTCTTGATGCAAAAGAAGATAAGCTGTTCCAAGTTATAAAACTCAGAGGTGCTGCACATCTCACACTCCCCTAAATCAAATCCTTGCCTGGATATTCCCACACATTCAGAGTAAAGCCCCATGATTTCACTGGGACACAAATGATCCCAGCCACCTTCTCTCCCGGGTGGAGACTTTCAGATGAACCTGGAACTGGAAGTCTTGTGTTTCTGCCTCTCCAAGTGCTCCAGTGAGCAAAGCCTGGGTAACCTTCCTGGCATCTGCTCTTGGCCAGGTGCCCTCTGCTGACAGCCTTCCTTGTGCTGGGCAAGGCCTGAGGGTTTGAGGGAAACAGGGACCAAGAGCCCCCAGGCACAGAAGGATTTTCAGCAGTGGTAAGAAATTTGGGGTGAGCAGGTAGATTTTTAAGGGATTTGGAAAGTGAAAACCCCAACGCCTTTATGGTGTTTTGGAGGCGCTTTTTCTGTAAAGCTGTGGACCAGTGAGAAACTTCAAGGTTATTTGAAAAACAGGAGTGAAAAATCCCTTGCCACTCTGTTCTCAAACACTGGCCCCAAGGATTCAATTTTGTTCTTCCTGTGACTCACAGAATGACATTGGCTCTGTTCTCCTTCCTTGGAAAGGAAGTAAGGAAGGTTAACAATCCATCTTAAATATATTTTAACATAACATATCAGATTCCCTTTTGCAAAGTGTAATAATTTCTTGGGCTGGAAGGTGCCGTGTACAAGCCAAGCAGATTCAGAGGGTGTAAATCACTGTGATGGGATGAGATTTTTAATAATCCCTTCATTTTTATGGATCCTTTTGCAATGCATCAACACACTGCAAGGCTTGATGTAGTTACTCTTTAACGCCCTTATGAACTAAGGTTTCTTGGGAAGATGGCAAGAACCTACAGGCCAGCTTCTGGGGACTCTTGTTTGCAGGCAGTGGAAGCAGATGGGTTTGCAGAAACATCTCATGTTCTGTTTGTAGCACGTGGAGAGTCACAGGGCTGGTGAAGGAGCCAGCAGAAGGCAGTCATGCTATGGTGGAGGGCTGGGCAATGGGTGTTAGATCCCTTCCCTTACAAAGCCAGCTGGGAGGAGGAGGAGATGTGTTCTGGAGAGGGGAGGAGGGGACGAGCCGCCCCCCTGGTAAGGCTGTCAGTGGTGCCTGCTCTGTGTTAAGGGAGGGAAGGAGCAGTTACAGTGCTGCTCGGCTCCCCCCCAGCACTCCTCCTTGCCTTAAAAGAGGCAGAAATCTAAATCCCTGGGTAACTTCAAAGCAACTCATGCAAGATTAGGCTCTTTCAGAATCAGGCAGCAGAAGAGCAAGAGGGAGGAGGGATTCTGAGGTTCAAATCCTGCTGAGGACCCTTAGGCTCACCCTCTCTGGGGAGGAGGGGGAATTTGACCCCTCTGCTTTGGAAATACTTGTAGCAGATCAGGACCCTGTGCCCCTGTTACTCCTTGCTTTCTATTTCCCAAGCTGCCGACTCTTACTTCCTTTCTCCCTGCTCCTCTTCATTAGCAGCTCTCAGCAGTGCAAAGGAGTCGTACTCACAAGTATGAGTTCATCTCCCAAAACTTTGTACTGGTGCCAGCGGGTCAGTCACTTTGCAAAAAGAAACTTCCCTTGAAGAAACACTATCCTTTCTGAGAAAAGGCCAGCAAGCCAGAAAAACAAACTATCAAAAATACTGCCTTAAAAAACACTCCTTAACTTCAATCTGTTTCTGGTCTCTTCCAGTTGGATGGCTGGGTAAGCAGAGCCTCCTGGGCTCTTGCAGCTCTGCCAGTGACCTAAAAACCTGCTTCTGTTGGGTGACTGAACCTGGCCACCCCCTACAAAGGGTGGGCAGAGATTTCTGGCAGAGGCAAATCGAAGTGTTGCACAATTCCTGTCCCTTGTTTCTAGGACCAGGGTGCTTCTGGGGAAGAAGTCTGGGAATGTCAGGCTATGGGAGAGGCTCTACCTGATACTGAGCACAACACATCCATGTCTCATAACAATTCCAGGTGGATCTTTCAACCACTTCTCATCAAGCATGAGATGGTGATATGTGGAAGCCAGTGCCTCCTTTGAAGGAGTTGTGATTTCAGCTTGCTCTTCTTGCAGTCACTAAACCCTCTGAGGAACAGCACAGCCTAGCTAACACTTGGTTTGAAAAATGTTATCCAGCACCTCCATACCTCAAACCATCCAGATCCCAAATCCCAGCGTTTCTTCCGCTGTGTGCCACTTTATTTCCTCACAAAGTCCTCTGCTGGAAAAGATTTTTCCCATTGAACTGCAGTGAAGGCAGCTGAAATGTGTTATTCCTGTAGTGAAATAATGTTTTCCTAATCTCAACATCTTTTTTTAAAGCATGTCCACATGTAGTGCACTTCCAGAGCAATTCAAGTTCCAGGCACAGCTGCTGAGAGCACTGGGAAAGGTTTAACTTGGTGATCTTGGAGGTCTTTTCCAACCTTAATGATTCTATAACTGCTGGCACACTCCAGTCCTGCTCCTCTCTGTGCTGGACGATGTCAGAAACCAAACGAAGTACTTGTCTGTCCCTTTGCCTGAGTGAAGTTTTCGTGGGATTTTTTGTTTGTTTGTTTGTTTACTTCCTCCTTGATCTCTTGAACATAAGCCATAGAGGGCAGAAAGACAGATGTGTTTTAAAGAAGTATTGGTAGCATGGCAGCACTTTATCTTGGCTTTGTTCTTTCTGACTGCATCAGAAAATCCCTGGCTCAGAAGTGCAGGAGATCCAGAGCAGCTGCAGGTCAAGGGGGTTTGGACAGTGAGATGTCACTGGTATTTCCAATTGCTGGTTGAGGCTTTGAGCAGAAGTGGAAATGTGCTTTCTACTTTTAAGGCCAGTGACTTTCAGCCAAGTCTCCTTTGAGTTTCCTCCCCAGTCCTTCCTCTCCTCCAAACAGACGCAGTCACACTAACAACATTACTCTGGATTGAGCTTCTTATGTGGGCAACAAGGAGAGGAATCATGACTTTGGGCTTGGACCAGAGCCAGCAGTCTTGCCAGCTGCTGAGATGGAAATCCAGACTTCAGGAGTTCAGTCAGTGTTTACCTGCATGCCTGCTGATGCTCTTTCCCTGTTTTCCATGCTTCATCTGGTGGGTGACCTATGGATGATTCTCTATGGAATCTAAAATGGTCACCAATTTTCATTCTTAATAGAAGTCTGGCCATTGCCATTGCAAAGGGCTCTGAGAAGAGGCCAGATCACTGGGCTGTTGTAATTACTAGATGGTCATTCTGTTAATGTCAATCCTGCTAAGATTCAGTTAAGCACCAACAGATTAGTCTAACGTGTTCCCAGTAAGAAATAACTACTTTTGAATACCCACTTGCTTCTAAGCTGGAGAATAACCCTAATGGCCAAGCACTGCCAGCTACGCAGGGCTCTGCATAAAGAATAAAACCCATCAGATTCAACCTCAAGCTGCTGAAAATGAGTCTTTTACTGTGGTCAATATGTTAAAGCATCCAGTGCTTTTTTTTCTGGATAACTACTTTAAATACCCTTATCTATTCATTTGTGAATTGTGGGCCTGTGAAGCAGCGATAAAACACAACAGGGAACACGGGTTTGATCCAACATATTCTTTTATTTTTCCCCACAGGCAGAGATGAAGATACAGCAACCTTAAAAGTACGTAGCATGTGCTGCTGTTTTGAGCCCAGCTGGGCTTTTAGTGTCAACCCTTACGCCCTGTTCTCTTTAGACTCTTAGGCTGATCACAGTCACTGTTGAATCTATAGGGCACCACCTCATCTGTCAGTTGCCACAAAGCATTTTTACTGTCAGCCAGGACAACGCCCGTATTCAAGCCATGATCAAGCCTTAGACAGAGCATGAGCAACAGCTCCAGTGAATACTCCTGTCAGTACACGGATTAGAGTCGTCTCTAAAGCACCTCCTGCCAAGGGTCTGATGTCATCTGTCTTCTCGGATCAGGGAAATGGTGTGAATTCATTTTTTGTGACGAACAAATCCCTCTCTGTGAGAGCACTCAGGCTTGATACCAAGAATCCAACTGATTACTTTTTTCCCTTCTCCCCTTCCCCCATCCCCACCCTGATGAGGTAGATAATGGCATTTTCCATGCCTGTAGTGTATAGGAGGAGATGCTGGTTTATATAATGACAGCCTCTCAATGGACAAAGCTTCTTAGAACTGGGCCCAAGATTGAAATACGGAATTTTGGACACTGAAATTTAAGAACAACTGGAAGATATTGTGGATCCCATCACTCTCCTTCAGTAGTGAGCATATGCACCCAGCTGGGCTTAATACCAAGAGCTGAGTGACAAATATTCCTGCCTCAGGTTAAGCTGCACCTCAGGCTTTGCTCTAAAACTGATCTAGCAGGAGTGTAGGTATTGTTTTCATGAAAGCTCGTACCAGTACCTCCAACCTACTGGACTTCTGTCTCAGGAACTGCACTGACACATGCAATCACAATGAAAAATCTGAAATTCCAACCAAACTTCATTACTTGTCCTCATGCTCTGAGAATTATGTACCAAGCTGAAGACAGAATTGAAAATTTACATGAAATCACACCCAGCTGTTCATACTATGGAGTGGAAGGTTGAATATGCACTAACTCCTAATTAAGTCTGAGCTGGTTGTATCCAAATACAAGCAAGATGTGCTTACTGGTGATCCATGTGGATCTGGGAGGTGACTAGAAATCCCTCTGCAAACAGCCATCACTGATTTATTTTCTCTCTATTGCTGATACAGCCTCAGTAGTCTTAATCATAGAATCATGGGATGGCTTGGGTTGGAAGACACCCCAAAGACCATCTGCTTTGAGAAGAAAAGGGTTGAATTAATCCACCTTGCTTTTATATTGTTTGCCATTTTTTATCCCCTTGGTACTTTGCTCTTTTGAATTGTTGGGTCTAAATTAGGCAAAATTGTCACCTGACAGACTTCTCCTGAGCTTTCTTGGGAATGCAGTTTATGTGGCATCCCAGGTGGCTTTTAAACCATGCAGCTGTAGCACAGTGTTCAGTGTGAGCTAACACAAGGATATACCCAGCTCCTTGAAGGGGATTTACAGTTCAGCTGGGTTTCTGCACAGCTCTCCTGATTTATATCCAACCTATATACGCTGGCATTAGTTATAGCCTCCCTGAGCATCATGAGATGCCTGGTGTTGATGATGCTTCCAATGGAAACCTGGCTCACATCAGCACAACATCTGGCACATCCTTATTCAGGTGACAGGTCCAACCCCACCCAGAGCTCAAAGTATTGCAGTGCTGTAATCCCCAGCCCAGTGTGGGGTTTGGTGACAACCCCCCTTGAAAATCTCTTTGTAAGAGCTGTTGCCAAATATTAAGAATCAATTTTCAGTGTTTTGTCCCATCTCCTCACAAAGAATGCTTAACAGGACTGGGATTGTTGCTCAAATCCTCGTAAGAAACTGCTGAAACATAACCAAAAAACCCTTTTATAAAATAATCCTCCTGTCTTCATTCTGTCACTGCTACCAAGCTGAATAAAACCTGGAATTTAGGCCTTGATTCAGCAAAGCACTTAAATGAACACTCACATTTTAGTGAGCACACTTGCCATGGGCAGGTTCTATTCGAATGTGTTGCTCTCGTGGCCTTTCCAAAGGATTATTAGCTGGTTTTTTTAGAATATACCTTTCTAAAGAAACTCCTCCTCCTTCCGTAGGGTTTAGTCCTCAATCTGATAACTGTGCCTTCTGCAACAGAGTAAGTTTCAGAAATACACTGTAAGAAGAGGTAAATGGATTTGGGAAATGCTTTTACTGAAAATGGATTATTTTTATAGATAAGAAACTGAGTATTTACCATATAGACTAAAATTTGACAGGTGATTTGACTTTCATAACCAAGATACTGCAAGGATTTGAAAGCATCTTTGCAAACTGCAGAACTTCCAGTTAGAATAACATTAATCTAGAAAAAGATAAAGCTTTCAATGGATTAAATAAAAGTAGGGGAATAATTGAGCGAAGAAATAATATGAAGCCAGCCCTTTTTCAGGCAGTCCATAAGTAAAATGATTTTTTTCCCTTGTTGTGCAGTCACCAGATTGACCAACCCAGGACTGCCCAGGACTTGTCACAAGTGGTGGTCGCTCCACCAGCTCTGTGCAGTGTGAGGTCTGAGGAAGCAGCTCATAAGGAATTGCAAAGTACCTCGGGATGAAGCAATGTTATTTGTCATAATAATTACTAATCCCTTAAGAAAGCAGAACAATGTTTGGGTTGGATGTACGGAAAGATTAAAATTTCAGCCCGCACTTGAGTTTAATTCTTTTGATTACGAGGTGTTTGTGTTTAGAAATCCAGAGGACACTCAAAGCTCGTCCTGTAGCAGCCCCTTCCCCAGCTGAACACCTACCCAACCCTTGGAGGGAATGCCCTCATCGGAAACAGCTAATCCTTCCCCAAACAAAACTTGCTTTCCTTCTCCTTCTCTTTTTGGCTGTGGTTATGTGGTATCATGTCCTATTGTATTACGTTATCATATCTTATCAAGTCATGGCATGGTATAAAGCAGCTTAATGTGTGGAAGGAATGCAGCACTATCTGCAGCATCTACAGTAATCTCCCCTGTCAGCTTTCCTGTCCAGAGCCTGTTCAGTGTATTTTGTGTGAGGTGGAATCGATCAAAGCTTCCATTTTCCTATCTATGTGGCATCATGTTACCTCAACAAGAGGAAAAACTCGTGTATGCAATATCAAAGAACAGACTTTATTCCCAGAAGTCATGCCCGGTGTTTTTGTTGGACCATCAATACCTGTCTCTAGCCAGAGAAACAGCTTAAGACACAATGCTTAGATTTTCTCTTTACATTGATCTGAAAATGTCTCAAACATCTGGAGTGCCTAAATCCTCCTCTTGTTCCCATTGTCCTGGACAGTGGAAGTGTGATAGTTTATAAAGATCTGAATGGTTGGCAAAAACTTGAGCCACATCAGTACAAGGATTTAAAACCATGCAAAGTTTGGGAGAGAGGAGGGAAACAAGCACCTTTGAGGTTTTGTTTCAGACCAGTTTCTCCCATAAACTTTTCTCAACTGTCTGCTTCCACTTTAATTGCGCAGGAATTCCAGTGACATCTTTACTTCCCAGTAAAGTGCATGGGGAGGGATGCCTTATATAACTTCCCTGCCTTAGTTGCAGACAAATCAGTTCAGCCAAGAAAGTGAGTGTATTTTGCACACAAGTCTTAGATCAGTTTATATGGGTTTTATTTCACTCACTGGATCTGTTATCACATTTCATCCTTAAAAGTGGTTGGACTTCTCCTTATTTCTCCTCTTGGTGGTAGGGATGGTAACAGGAGAAGGGTACATTCTATTCTGTTTTATTTTTAGGTATAAAACCAGAACATTTTTAAGTCCTAGCCCAAGTGTATTGTAAACTTCAGAGTAAAGCAGGTCCCATTTCCGTGTTGTTTGTACAACATCTTCTACAACAGTGTTCTGGCAGATAACTCCGAGCATTGTGTTAATGCAGATGATGACAAAAGGGGTTTGTTCTGGGAGAGACATGGTATATATTCTGCCCACTTCTGAATATCTCAAAGCTTTGCCAAAAACTCTATTTCGAAGAAAACTGGGATATCATATTTAAAACTTCTGGAGAGAAAAAGCTGCGGTGGAGGGAGGTAAATTAAGGTCAACTTGAAGAGAAGCAAGAAACCCACGAGCTTCTGAGCTGTGTGTGTGCATGTGCACACACATATCTGATATTGCTGTCTGGATAACAAACCTATCCTAGGAAGGGACTTCTGCTTCTCTGAGTTAATCCTACAGGATGCTATGAAGCATTCCCAAGCAATGCATCATCCCAGAGTGTATTTCTGCATGGAGCATTAAAACCTGTGCTGTCAGAAGAGCAGTAGGTGTTTTCTACATCAGGAAGACTCTCACCTGTCTTTGGTTTTTAAATTCAGCACCAGTTTTTCAACTGTGTGGAACCAGAGATTCAACCCCCCACACCAATACTTCAAGTTACTGCTTCAGGACTAGTTCTGCAGAGCCATTTTGACTCTTCCAGTAGGACCCCTCCAGCTCCAGAAGTTGACAAAAACCTCTCTTTGGTTCTATTTATCCCCCGGACAAACAGGTCCAGTGCCTCCAGCTTTTGTAGTGATGACAAGAAGCCAAAATGGCAATGGGGATTGGAGGAGAATCAAGCTCTGATCCCACCTGCTGCACAGCTAGATGGGATTTCCACATTGTTGAAGCCAAGCTAAGAGAAAGCCACCTGTAGAAAACTAGGAGCTTGACTGGTGGTCCTGGGCCACAGCTCAATAGGGACCACAAACTGAATTTCTCTAGCAGCATAATGGACATTTCTTGGCAACCCAGTGGCATCAAAAACCCCAATTTATTTTTTTTTCCCTGAATAGTTTTCCCTGGCCTAATGTCAACCCAAGTCTTTCAAGCTTGCAAGACAATTCAGGCTTCAGTTTCCCACAGAGCAACAAACACTCAGCAGATCTTTTTGCTGCAGCTTTCCTTGCGCAGAAAGGACGGGGCTCGTGTGAGCCCAATCCCACGCACATGGGAGCGTCTGTGTGGGACAGAGGTGTGCAGGGCTTGGGTGGGGAGGTCCAACAGCTCAAGTCATGCTTGTGGTATCACAAATATGAGAGTCAAAAACTGTTTAAAGGGTTTCCAAGCCAAACACTCAAGCACATTTCATAGCCTTTGAAACACATCTGGCCGAAAAATCCTGACAATGTGATCTATTAGGCTGTGGAATAGTTTCCCCCAGGGAAGTGTTGGAAGGGCTATCATTTGAGTCATTTAGCGTTGAGGGGGATATACTAAGGGGAACAATCCCTCATTAGCTGGAATAATGGATCTTTCTGCTTCAAACCCTAGTGTTCCTATATATATATTAAAAAAAAAAAGATCCATTGACTTCTCCTTGTTCTTCCATATGCTCGAATTGGCAGGGGTTTGGGGCTGTTGGCTACATTTTTTAGCTTTTGTTTATAAGGCATATAAATCTATCAAAGGAGGGGGGGAGTTTCGTGTGTCAGGAGAAGTGTGTAGTGTCAAGAGCAATCTAAAGAAAACAGTCATGGGGATAAATGAAATGCACATATGTCATGTGCTAAAAAGCAGGGAGACGTGTAGGCCCTTCTTGAGAAGCTTCAGGAAATGAAGACAAGGCAGCTGAGTGGACCTGAACGTTGAGTTCACCAGCCACCGGTGGACTGAAACTCTGTGGGCTTGGCTGGTGTATTTCCAGTAGATCTCATAGCCCATGCAGATTTTTTCCTAGGATAATGCAATTACAGTGTGTCCTTTTCATCCTGTATTGTCTCAGATTAGTCATCCTCGTGGTCTGGACATGGAAGTATCCCAGGTATGGTCCTTTGGTCCTCTTGTGGGAATATCAGTATTGTGACTTCGAGGACCAGGCACTTGCTTTTTGGATGACAACTGTTTCCTTCTCTCACGATCTGCCTGTGTAACCATGGGGGTACCACTTACATCTTTGAGATGGCTTACTGTAAGCTGCAAATTAACAGCTCTAATGATGATTCACAGTGTTAGCCTGGATCATCACCAGCTTTGCCTTAGGTGGAGAACATGGAGCTACGTCCCCAAACTCTGTTATTAAGACCTAGGATGAGTATTATGTCTTTTCTCCTATGGAATGCATAAGTTAGCCAAGATCTGATCATTTCAGAGAGCATCAGCTCTCTCATTGCTCCCTTGACTACAGCTGCCGTAAGTGCACTGGTGGCAGTGTGGCCTTTCAGAGGAGAGGAGGTAGTACTGACATCACTCCAGGATTTATAGTGGATTTGGTTGAAGGCTATTTTTTGGCTTCCCAGTGTTTTGAATATTTTCCAGTAATGATGATTTTCCCTTCTGTGCTTCTTTTTTTAACATTAGATTTTCCAAGTGGACAATCCCAAAGGTGGCCAGCTTAAGGCGGGGGAGGGGGAATAAAAGCCATAGAGATATTTTAAATGCGACGTGAATTTTATGCCAAAAAGTGTCTTTTCCATATTTATAAGCCCCTGTCATCCCCTCACCCTCCGCCTCCTCCTGCTTAAAAGGAAACTCCATTACAAAGGCAGGAAAGAACATCAAACAAACCTCGCTTGGCAGCCATGTCTATATGTGAAATTACTGTCAGAGTACAAAGGAAGACTCAAGATTTAGAAGGTAACATGTGACAAGAGAATGCCGTCCTTCCCAATGGCTTTACCTTTTGCTGGTGAGAACTGGGAAGGGGTTGTTGTTGGTGCTTTTTGTTTTTAGAAAAATCTTGCCAATTATAGAAATTCAAAGGCACAGATCACCGCGAAGCCCCATGGGCTGTGGGTGATTTGGCTCCCTGCGAGCCCCAAAGCTCTGATCCCAGCGGTGACTCCAGCAAGGGTTGTGTGTAGGCACGTGCTCACCCTTGGCTCCATCCTTCAGGGTGGTGGGTAAGTGTTTGGGCCACCCCAGGAGCAGCTGTTGGGTTTGATCACACAAACCTTTGATGGAGCCACTTCTGGGCAGCTGGGTGCTCTGGATGCCCTCAGCTCAACTTGGTATAAGGTAAAACGTGTTTAGTGAAGCAACCTCATGTTTAACTACATGTTATACAAATGTGTTATATTTCACTGGGAAAGCAAATTAAGGACTTGTAGTTATTCCTGCTCTGTGAATGGAAATTAATTAATGGATTAACGTAGCAGTGGTCTTGATGTAGCTATTTGCCTCATCTTTCTCTTTATTAGCTCTGTTCTTATCCATACTCTTGCGTTCCTACTTTTTATTCCAGAAAAATACTTGTTATCCACCCTTCCCAAGCACAATGAAGGGTCCCAAGGACAAAACAACCAGAGAAGCAGCACAGGCTGCAGGTCCCCCAGCCCTGCCCCATGGTCTCCTGGGACGTCACAACCTGCTGCCCTCACCAGCCTTGGCTGCTTGAGCTCTGCTCACAAATTTAGATATTCAGGTGAGATTTAGACACTCAAGAGTTGTGATAGGGTTTGTAATGAAAAAAACCACCAAGCCACAGACCTTGTTTGGGTGTCATCCTGAGGGTGGGAGCATCTGCCCTGATGCTCCTCTATCCTGAAGTCTCAGATAAAAGATAAGCTGAGACTTATTCCCAGACCCAGCCCTAAACTTGTTTTCCACTTCAGTATTCATAAAATGTTGTCATTTTTAGTCTGGTTCTTGCCCTGTGTGGTACCTTGGTCCATCCCCTCCTGGTCCCCTGTGCCAAAGCACCTGCAGGAGAAGCTGGTTCATACTTGGTGTGGCTCTTAAGGTGTAAGTCTCTCTCCTTTGTTGTTTGAAAGAGGATTTTTTTTCTGAAAGCCAGGCTTAATACAAGAGACACTTTTAATCCCTCTTAGTCTTGAGGGCTATTGAACTTATCCACAGTAATTAAAACATGACTTTAACTTCACAAAGAATGGAAGATTTCTTTTTTGGCTGTCACTGAAGTGTTTGTGCTGCAAGGTCTTTCCTCTTTTATTTTAGGGATAGAGGTATTGTTTGCTGGAGTTTTTTTAATAGAGTTGATCACAAGCTACAAGTGACATTTGTTGATCTCAGGCCAGACATTCAGAAGCACCATACCGACTGTACCTTGCATCTTTGGGAAGAATAATGCCCCTTCCTCCTCCCTTGAGAACAATAAAATTGAGCGTTTTTCGTTTTCCCCTGCAGGAACGGAATCCTTTTAGAAAATCTGCCCAGGGAGGCACGTCTGCAATCCTGGTTTGCAGCCCTTTTTCCAGTCTCATCAGAAGTTTTCTTGAATGAGGTGCAAAAAGTGGCTGAGAGCAGGGGGGGAAGGGAGAAGAACTCTGTTCTGTGCGCGCACACACACACACACACACACACACAGAGTGGAGACACTGGTTAGCAACATAAACAAAAGGTGGGTGGTAACCCCCGAGCCTTTTTTTTTTTTTTTTTTTGACAGCCAGTGGTGGCAGTGATGAATTTGTGAAGTTATCTAATTTTCCACTGTTTTAATTAGAGGCCTGGGCTCTGAGACCTAACAGCTGGGTTCTTTGTACTGCTTTCTGTTGCCTGACAGAGAAAAATTTCTACTGTATCTTCAGCCAAGCTTTCAGTCTGACCTGAGCAAATGAAACTTCTGGGACTCATAAACTGTGGTTTCTGAGCAGATTGCTTTTTGAACTGCTCCTTAGCGATCTCAACATGCAAAGAACACAAAGGCTTACAAAGTGAACTCCCTTTGTACTTTAAAGCTAATGGAGATGCTCATTAAAGAGGTGGGAGGAGAGCAGGAGGGGAGGGAGGAACTCTCCCTGGCATATTAGAGGACTTATCAAGTGTAAAGTTTCTTCTGATGGGACACAGCAGAGCTGGGGCCAGTTGGGAAGTTACAACGCTGCAGCCCTTGGAAGACAATGGCTTTGGTTGCAAAGCACGACCAGTTGAGCAACTTAATTTATTACTCAGTTCCTGCCAAGTGATTTTTAAAGCTTTACATTCGACTGAATGTGCATCACAGTTCATCACCCCTCTGATTCTCAAGGCATGCACTATAACCACTTTCTTTCACTATAATCCAGAAGGAAAAAACGTCAGAGGAATTTTTAGACCTGAATTCAACTAAGTCTTAAGTCTTTGCTTAAATCCCATTGGAGTCAAAGGAATTAAGCAAGGCTTTGACTTAAAGCATATACTTAATTGCTTTGCTGAATCAGAGCCCATATTCTGATTTTCCTCCTCAGGAGCCCTTCAGAGTCAGAAATGTGTTTTCATCCTATAAAAGGCCATTGCTCCCTCTTTCCCCACCTGCTCAGCTATGGCAGATTTCCTCGGGGGCTCTTTTGCTGTAGGAGTCAAAAAGACTTGGTGATGATAAGGGTACTCAAGCCAATTCAAGTTCAATAAACCAGAAAGTTACTTGATTTGCAAGGAACTTGGGGAAAATAGCTTTTCTGTAAAGGCAGTTGAGTAATGACCCATCACTCAAGCAGTTGTGAAAGAAAAACCCTTTACAACTCCGAGGTGAAGAATGGTGTTTTTAATAGCCACCATTTCAGTCCTGGCTTGGACAAGAATTTAAGGCAAATACTGCAGCTAATGAATTGTACAGCACAGGGAGGGATTTCAGGCCTTCCATCACCCACACCAGGGTAAGAACCATCTTCTGCTACAGCCTCCTGGCATTACTGCATCCCCACCAACTCCAGGAGGAAGTGTTGGGGAGCGAGTGGCCAGCTCTTGCTTTGATCCATAGCTGGAGAGCAGCAAGACACCTCCCATACAGACTTTGGAGGTGGGAGAGGTTTTTTCCCATCCATCCATTCCCCTTCACCCTTGAGGCAGCAGCTCAGCTGAGAAATCTTGACCCAGCACTGCTGTTGTCTTCCTCAAAATTTCATTCTTTGGAAATATCTCAAAACTGTGCTGTAGAACTTTGCTTGGAGAGCAGCAGTTGCATGCACATATGTATTTAACCTTGTTAATCACTGGGCATTTTGGTCATAAATTGCATCAGCTGCAATTATGTCTTTGCTTTGCAGGAGGAACAGAAGATGAGTGGTGGATGGTGACCAAAAATGACAATGAACTTGGTCAAAGGCTATGGTGGAACATCTTTCTGGCCATAAATGTTGCTTCAAAACTCTTACAAAAGCCCAACTGCTTCCAACAAAAACCTTTATTCGATTCTCATAGGAAATGGGTCTTCATGACGATGTGGTCATGCTCCATTTGGTGTCCTCCCAGTGGTTTTCCCCATAAGTTTGAATCCTGTTGTATCAGATAAATTAATCACTACAGAAGAGCTTTCAGGTGCTGCTGATCCATCCCATACAAGGTGTGAGCAGGGAGATCACAGCGTTTCTCTGTTGGGGGAATCTCCATCTCCCTGATGTGCAAAGTAAAAACTTCTCCTTGCACATTTTTTGCTGCTTATCCTTCACATGCAATCAGAGAGGATGGGGAAAGCTTGTTATGACCTTCCCTGTATATCAGTGGGTGGATTCCTTCCATGAAGAAGTGAAAATTTCATCTCCATCCAGTCCAGAAAATTCTCAGACTCACAACTCCCTCTTTCATGGACTCTGGTTCTGCTGAGCAAAAGTTCTTGTGTTTTGCCCTTGTGACTCCTCAGGTTTGTTGTTCCTGTGCTAAGTGTGGTCTGGGCACAGCCGTGCCCATGTGGAGGCTTTGGGTAGAAAGCAGGAATTATGCCCGTCCTGAGTCTAATTAATGGGACAGTGCTAAGTGCATTTTAATGGAGGCCACTCTGTGCCCCATGTGGAAACATCTGTACTTTTCTAGGATGAAGTGACGGCTGACATTAAGCAGTTTGCGAGTCCCAGGTGCCGAAAGTCCAACTAAGATGGGATTTAAGCCAAATTCAGGTTGCATTCCAGTCTGTGATGAAAGGGAATTTTGAAACGTTTGACTTTCCAGCAGAGCAGAAATTCCATTTCCCAATCAGCTCTAAATAATCATTTAAAGATGGACTCTAAATTGAGATTGTTTTAATGTGTCATCTTGGTTTTAATTGCTTATGGTTCTGAGTAAATGTTATCAGACCATCAGAGTCTAAGGATGAAGCAAGAGCCGGGTGGTGATTCAGATGGGATCTCCTGCTGCCAAAGAGGAAGTCCTGGGATTGAGATGACTCTATTGCTAGAGGAAAAGACAAGACAGTGAACTCTCTGTTTACAGTGGGCCACCAAAAGAATGGGATAATTGCAATTATCAGAGTGAAGCAGCATTTTAATGACTGCTTCATTTTAAAAATACATATGTAAATCTGGGAGGCAGTGGAGAGGTGCCAATTTGTCCTGGCCCAGCACTGGATGCGTTATCTCCTTCAAAGGGCTGGCAGCTTCACCCGTGGCAGGAGTGCAACATTGGGGCAAGCTGTGCTCTGCTCAGCTAATGAGTCACAGCACCAGGCGTGCACAGACCACACCAGGGTTGGGATGAGAGACCCACACAGCAGCAAAGAGACAAATATCTTTGGCTTTCCCTTGTAGTAATCCTGGTTGATGGCTGTGGAAAGAGGAGGACATGGAATTTTCCTGTACAATACGCTGAATTCATCCGTAGGAGTTTGATCTGGGGAGCTGCTAAACTGTGGGTGCTTCTCATCGACTGCAGTGGGTGGTGAATTCTTCGGTTCTTCCCACTTTTGCTACCCCATTTTTCACCTGCTTTCCCATTTTAATCAGTTTTTTTTTCTCCAGGGTACATGTGATCTGCCTTCCCTGGGATGTAAGTGATCCCATATTTACCATGCCAGTCCAAGATACTCAGCTCTATTCTCTGAAGAAGAACCTCTGTATTTGGAAAGCAAAACTTCACTTAGCTGAACTTTGTTATAATTCCTCCCTCTCAAAAGCTACTGCTGCTGAATTTCTGAAGAGGCCAAAGGAATGAGGAGCCAGCACCCCCTGGGTTGGATGCTTTGGGCTCTTTAAGGACTATCTTTTGGGCTCTTGAGTGGACTATCTTTTGTCCAGCATGTAGTCAGAGGTATACAAATGATCAACAACATGTTGAGAAATCAAGATGTTTTAAAGGATAAGATCTTTCCCCACAAGGGTTCTGGCCAAATTCAGCCCTGTGCTATGAGTAACCGAACAGGAGCTGTGCTCTCAATGCTGAATTTATTAGTCTTTTTGTTTCAAGGTCTCCAGTAATTACCATCATGTGACTGGGGTTCATGGACTTAAGAATGTTACACGTCCTGCTATCTGGTGTGGGAGTTCTCATATACACAGCCTAAAAATGTGGAGAAACCACAGATTTATGAGATCAGGCTTTTTAAGTCTGCCCTTGTCCAAGAAATGGTAGTTTCTAAATCACTCGGGCTCTGTGTTCGTACCAACATATTGAATTTGCTTTTATGAAGTATGCACTGGCCCATTTTATTAATTGCCATCTTAGTAAATGTATGTGAAGAGGACTGGAGATTTGCCACGTCACTTTCTGACTCCTGCCCTCTTCTCCACTCATGGAGGGGATGAGGGGGAACAGCTACCTGGATGCTTGCCAGGCCAAGAGGATGGCTCTGTGCACGTTGGAGAGCAGGAAAGTCTCACTGGCATATGCTAAAGACACTCAAAATTGCTGGCTGAGCTCTGGTTCACTCATTTAATCTATAATTAACATCTCTCTCCCACATTAGTTTCCCCTCTGCTTTTTTAGGCCCCAAAGGTGACCATGGTGTAGTTGGATGGGTCTCAAGAAGCAGATCTTCATGGAAAATGGTCACAGGTCCTCTAAATTTCACACTGTAAGGAAAACTTTTCTAGAAAAAATAAAGCTCATTCACCTCTTAGTCATCGTCCCAGTTACAAAGGCTCATTAGTCCTGTAGTGTTGGGGACCTACAGAAAGCATTGTATGAGGTGAAATTCAATTTCTTTTGTTTCCCAAACTATAAATCCTCTCCATCATTTGCAAAATCTACTTAACATGGTTCATCCTCTCTGTTTTCTTTGAAAACAGGGCTTCCAAACAGGTAGTTTGATAGTGAACATGAGAGAAAAGACAGAAAAATAATATCTACAGAGAGTCCCAGTATTATCTACTCAAAGTATAAATTGTCTGTTACAAAACGTATTGGAAATACTGGTTGTCCCCTACCTGTGGGAGCAGAGGGAACTGTCCTGCTGGCACCTTTGGGTTTGGGATACTCATATAGGACAGAGTATTTAAATGATTGAGGCTATTTGTATTCATTAGAGTGATTAAGTGACTGACTGAGCAAGACACATGTTTAAAGTTAAGCATAACTTTGAGTGCTTTTGTTCTTTGGGTGATACTCCTGTGGATGATGTGCACAGCTACTCTCTGTCCTCCCCTGCCTTGTATTATTAATCTGATCGCCTTTCCCAGCCCTTGCTGATTCATTTCTTTGCTTTTTCTTTCTTGAGCTTGATCTGTGGAAAAAAAACCACCAAACTCTGGCTCATTGGCTTTTACCACCTTGGAGATGTTAACCCCTGCAATGGTTTATCCTTCAAGAAAACATTAAGCTTTGAGTTTCTATAACACCAGAGATTATTTCAGTAATGTCAAAATACTGTGGATACAGTGCAAGAGTGTGAATTAACCTCTGTCACTGCCACCACAATCCTGCCTTTCCATTCCCCCTGACATGATGTTTCCATCCCTTCCCTTCTGCTGGCTCTGGGACTTGCCTGACCTGGCTGAGCCAGCAGAAACTGCTGTGTTGTTTTTATAGGGCTCATTTTTCTGCTCAATCAGTTAATTATGGAGTCAGGTGAGCAAGTAAGTTGGTCCTAAGGATGAGTGAACGGGGGCTGTATCCTCACACCACCCTCTCATGACTGGGGTTCAGGTATTACTTGAATTAAAAAGGTACAGTGCAAGGGAGTCTTTGTTGGGTTTTGTTGTAGTTTTTTGTTTGTTGTTTTGGGTGGGTTTTGTTGTTTGGTTTGGTTTTGGTTTTGGGTTTTGATTGTTTGTTTGTTGTTTTGTTTGGGTTTTTCTTTAATTTGGACTTTTGATTTTCCAAAACTCCTTTCCAAAAATGCCAAACATTTACTAATCTGACTTGAATTTTTTATTAAGTTTAATTCACAGTTCCGAAGATCCTCTTTCACTTACCACTGCAGGTTCATTTCCATTTTTATTGCAACCTTTCAATTTCCAATAATTTTTTCACTCCAGAAGTTCTGTGCCTGGATGCATCACATGAAGTTAAGCATGGAAAAGAATATTGCTGCCCATGCACAAACTTTGAGCAGAAAAACTTCCATCACTCCTGAGAAGAAACCCAGAACTAATTCCCTCACACGTCCCCAGCCAAGACACATTTTCTGCCTATAGGACACCTGTCAAAGAGGAACAGACTTTTTAATAAAATAAACAAAAATCATTTGGTGAGCAAACTCAGGGAAGAGAAAGAACCAGCCAAGTTCCGGATATCCTGGACAGCAGTTTTCATGCTTCCTTCAGCTGTCTTGAAGAAAAATGTCATCTTTTTCTGGCCAATTCTAGTTTTATTTTCAGCCTAAGGAATAACTGGATAACATAGGCGAAATTTTCTTTCTTGCCTAATGTAATCAAAGGCTTAGTGGACAAGGTAAATGATGGCATGAGCTATAATTAAATGTTCTAGGGCTTGAGGTATCCAACTGATCTGAATGTCAAGAGCGGGATGAAAAATGAGCTGAAACGTGAGCAACAGATCTGCTTGGAACTGTTCCTTCTCTCCAGGATGGACCAGGACTAAAAGGCTACATTCCAGCAGCCCTAAAATGTGTTGATGCTCAGACCTGGCTCCCAGATTTAGGTTTGCCCAGTGGCTCAGTGAAGTCAGGGAAGGACTTGGGGCTCCTCTCCTGGGGGCAGTGGAGCAGGATGAACTGTGCTCAGCTTCATGGAGAGACGGGTCCTGAGTCAGAGCTGGAGAATCAGATGGTGACTTGTATTGGAATTGTGGATGAGTGAAGTCCTTGGTGTCCAAGGCAGAGGTTTTGCCTCATTTCCTTGTGGCTGACTGGGTACCAGTTAATGAGCTTTAAGAAAAGACACTGTGGCCTTGCTGAACTCGCCCTGGATCAAAAACTCAGCTCTGTGAGACTAGAAATCTTTCTAATTACTTCTGATACTGAGCATGGATGTTGATGCTTCCTCAAAGGCTTCATTTGCAGTCTATTTTGAGGTCCCTGGCCCTTGTGTCCCAAACCCAAACAGCAGATGAGACAGAAGATGGATGCAGACAGGCAGGATTAATGTGGTATCTGCTGGGCATACTCTGCCTCCCTGTTTAGTTCCTACTTGGCTTTTTCTCTCTGTCCTGATCTCAGTACATCTCTTTCCCTGCCTGGTGCTCTCTAACTAACACCCGCCCTTAAAACTGTATCTTAAAAAAAAATAAAAAATCCCAGATTCACTGTTTCTAATTCAGAAGTTCAGCTCAAATCAGGCAAAGAAATTGAAACAGAGACCAGAGCAGTTTAGACAAAACTGAATCGCTGCATGTTTTAATTTGCTGCAATTTTCCTACTTGTGGCTCTGGGTGTTTTATTTGGTAAAGTGTGAAATTACCTTAATGTTGGGAGGCAGAGACCGACACTGTGCGACTGTTTACCCACAAGCAAAGAAAATGTTTTTGCAGTTGGCTGATGTTCGGTCCCATGAATAATATTTTGCAGAGCAGTTTGCTCCCTGATTAGCACAAAACGATCTGGGCATGCCTAGGAACAGCTTTCTGCTTATTCTGCTTGAAAGCAGGGCAGGTTTTTGAAATCCCCCCTGTTCCTTGGAGTATCTGTGTTTGCCTTGGTATCCAGGCAATGCAGAAAGTTGGAACCCCATAGAGGACAGAGGAAAAATTGCTTTATTCTGTAGAGATTGTGAGTAGGATATGATCTCCAAATCAACTATCTCATTTCTCAGAACAACTGAAAAATATTTAATTACTCATGGTTGGGTGGAGCCACTGCTGCAGTTTGGCTCTTCTTGTGTTTGAAACCCATCAGTGTTCAGCCTATTGCCCTCCCTCTCAAAAAAGACTTGTTGCATTTGTGCTACCTGAGCCTAATCCTGCTTTTATCCCAGGATGAATCAGCAATCCATCATTCAATTCAATGGCTTCTCCAGTGATTTGGCAGGATTCAAGTTTGGGTGGGAATTTTACATAATTGGAGATGGACTTTAGATAGCAAATTTAAGATTGTTTACTGTTCTTGCCCTGTTCTTGGCTGTTGTACATTCAAGAGTCTTCAGGCCACCAATGAAGATCAGTCAGGGTAAATGTAGGTTTAGGACCATCATAATATGAAAATTTCACAGAGTCATAAAATCACAGGCTGGTTTGGACTGGAAGGGACCTTAAAGCTCATCTCATTCCACTCCTCTGCCATAGGCAGAGACACCTTCCACTATCCCAGGTTATTCCAAGCCCTGTCCAACCTGGCCTTGGACACTTCCAGGGCTGGGGCAGCCACAGCTTCTCTGGGCAACCTATGCCAGAGCCTCACCACCCTCACAGGGAAGAATTTCTTCCTGATATCTAATCTAACCCAGCCTTCCTTCAGCTTAAAACCATTGCCCCTTGTCCTGTCAAGATCTGTGTAGGGAAGAGTTTCCCAGCTGAAATCATTCACCAAAGGGTTAGGGAGATGCCCATGGAGGCCATCTTTGCACAAACATATTTTTATTGCCAGGATTTCGAGCTTTGGAAGGGGTTGCCCAGGGAGGTGGTGGAGTCCCCATCCTTGGAGGTGTCCGAGGAAGGACTGGATGTGGCACTCAGTGCTCTGGGCTGGGTGACAAGTTGAGGATCAGTCACAGGCTGGACTCGATGATCCTGGAGGTCTTTTCCAAGCTAAATGGTTCTATGATCTCTTCTCACCCAAGATGACCCTACCAAGGCCTCTACATTTTAATCTGGAAAACAGGCACACACTTCACTGTCTGAAGGGATTTTTTTTCCTGTTCTTATTGAAGTATTTATGATGCTCTTCTTTTTTCTATTTTGCAAGCAGCACACACCGTGAGCCTTGGGAAAATACTTCCACAAACTTTGGCAAGGGTATCCTTAGCTTTGCCCTGTGCTTCCTGTGGGTCCGTGGGGAAGCTGGCCTCCTGAACAATGGACTCCAGCTCTCAGCCCTCAATGGTTTGACCTTTCTATGTTCGGGCTGCAAATCGCTGTGTTCACACACACACAACATCGGCTGTACTTTCTCAGCCCCAATTGTTTGAAACTGCCTGAAAACTTCCTATTGACCAAAAGGATTAAAATGACCACATTGGTTTCCCTCCCCCCACCTGTTTGGTAGCTACAAAACAACTCAATTAGTACAATTTGTAAAAAAAAAAAATCTACAATGGTGGCACATTGTTATTTCCTGCTCACACACCTGATGGATTTGCACCCCATGCTGACTCCAAAAACAAAATGTTTCTGAGTTCATCAAAATGATTAATTGGGCTGAACAGAGAAAAGTTTGGGGTGAGACAGAGATCTGGAACAGTCACTGAGGATGACGTATGAGCAGGAGGGAGATGATGGAAATGAAAGCAAAGTGATCAGAGAAAGCGAGGAGGGAGCACTGAGAATGTGTAACCTGGGTCTGTCCATCTGAAGCTTTGGGATGTCTTTGGGCTGGGATCACCCTCTGGATGTGTTCATGTTCCCTGGCAGTGAAAACATTTAGTTAGCTTTACTCTGACAGAAAACCTGACCTGTAACATCCACCTGCTGCTGTTTGCTTCATCCCTATTCCAGTATCCCTCCCCACCAGGGTTTTTAAAGGGAAACCAATTCTTTCCATCTTACAGAGGTGCAGAGATCGACTTGCTTGCTGCTGGAGAAAAGGAGGATGTGACAGCTTAGCACCACAAGACCCATTCCAGCCCCTGGGAAACACCCACCTCCCTCCCCAGCAGAGACATTTGTCTATTAGCTGGAACTCTTCTTGATTAGTTGATTTTGCTTCACAGGAGTCCCCCGGGACTGCAGGAAAATATAAACAAAGGATAGAAGTGGCTCTGTTCTGTAGAAACCTTCCGTCTTTGAGGCTGGTTCTTCTCTAAAAGCATCCTCAGCATGTCCTCTGGAAGGTGGCAAGGAGCAGCTGCCACCCTGGTGTTCCTGAGCATCCCGTGCTAAATCTAGGCAGTGGTTTTCATTTTTGTTTTCCCCCTTTTTGGGGAGGAGTTGCACAAGTCCTTATTTCTGCATTTCTCCTGGCTCATTTGTGCACTTTGCAAAGCTTATAATTAAGATGTTCTTTGAGCAAATGGCTGAATGCTTCCTAAAGCAAAGGCAGGTAGAGGTGCTGGTGTATTTGTACTTTGCATAGTCTGGGGAGGACTGTTTGCTCAAGGCTGGACCTCTTTGGCAGCCTCTTGTGGTTTGGTTTATTTTCAGTTTATAATAAATAAATAAATTTAGAAGGAAAAAAAAAAAAAGATAAAAAAATACCCTCCAGTCTTCTGCAAAATTGAAAGCTGAAGGCTGGAACTGCGTATGAAAAACTGGAAGAAAACTTCCTTGGGAAATTACAGGCAGAGGTTCTGCACAAAGTGATGCCAGAGTGAACTAGTCCAGAAAAAGCCAACCTGCAGCTCCTGGTTCCCATGCCAGTTCCCTAGCTGCTGTGGTAGAGAGCCATCAGGAGCTGCTGGATCAGGGATGTCTGGGTCACTCTAGGATCTCTCTATATGGTCAACCTGGACTAATCCTGCCAGAGAGCAGTGGAACCCCTGGGGAGGTTCTGGAATCCTCCCCCCCAGACTCCCATTTTCCCAGGCTTTCCAAAATGGGAACTAAATCCTGGCCAAATGAAGCCGTGCATGTGCTCTGCAGAACTGGGCAGGTTGGGAACCTCTATTCCTGCATTCCCTGTCTCTCTTAACTCCCTGTTTAGTGCAGGGATCCACCTGCTTTGGCACCCTGTGGATCCTGTCCTACCTTGATAAAACAGTTCTCTGCTTAGAGCAGAGATTTTTTTGAAGAATACTGGGATTATCAAGGTTTGGATTAGCAGGCAATTTCCTGAGTTTCTCAACATCATAAATGAGGTCAAAAAGGTCTTTTTGAATGGAACCCATTAATCTCCTTGTTGTTAGCAAGGAAATGTTGAAAAGTGCAGGTGTTAACAGTCGCTGTGTTATTTTTGGGAGAATGTGAACTGAAACACTCACAGGAAGTGTAGTATTCCCCTGCCAGCATCCTGGAGTATTATTTTAGGCAGCAGAACTAAGGGTTATGTGCAGGATTATGCTTTCATCACACCTTTAGGGCTAGAGCACTTCGTGTGCAAGAATTTTGCCTGGAGCATTTCTTTTCTCTGTTTCTTCTGTTTTGGAAAATTAAAATAATCACTGTGGTCCCTGTCAAGGAGCAACATTATGGGGCAACTCCTGGATAAAAGCAGGAGAGAAATCAGTCAGCAAGTTACAGGAGGGATCACAGAAGGGAACACAGAAGGGATGCTGCTCTGCTTAAGGAGTAATTTCAACTTGCTCTGAAATACAAATGTGGGGGCATTTGTTCCTCCAGCTGCTCTTTGAAAGGCTTCGACAGCAAAGCCTTTTCACAAATACACTGCTGGAAATGAGCCCAGGAAGGAGCTTTATCTGAATCCAATATCCAACCTGTTTGCTGACAGGATGATAACCTGTGATAGGTGAAATAATGAAGGGGAAGGAATGGAGCAAGTGTGAAATGAAGTGATAGGATGAGTCTCCCATCTGCTGTAGTGTCACTGTCCTGTAGTGACAGAGAAAATCTGAATTAGGGAGAGCTTTAGCCATCAGGTTGCTGCTGCCTCCGGCTAGAGACTCTTCTCCTATTTGAATTTCTAGGCCTTGTAGCTAAAGCAAGATCCATACCCTTATAACAACAACACAGGCTTGTGTTTCAGGCACACATCTAAATATGTCCCTCAGTTGAAAGGTTTCCAAAACATGTGAACTTCTCTGTGTGCAATGGACAGAGCTGTAATATGTTCTGATGGCAACGAAAATGAGAAAAGGGGATAAAATGAGAAAAAAAAATATTTCAAATTATCCTTAAGAACAATGAGTAGTAAATAAAACAACTTGATTGAAGCCTGGGTTTTCCAGGCATTGATGTTTTGATATAACATGTCTACCGAATTGTTTGTGCTTGCAAAGAATGACCTTATGTAGAGGGCTCTGCATGGCCAGACAAAGTTAACAAAGCCACATCACAGGGTAAATGTCAGGCAGCACTGGTGGCTGAGTAAATATGCTGGCTGGAGAAGCTTTCCCCAGTGACATGAGATAGTTATAAAAAGCATCATCTCCACAGAGATTCACAGGGAAACCATCCAGGATGCCTCCAGAAATTAATGACTCTCAGAGATGAAGGGCTTGATGTTCCTTTCTGACACAAAACTGCTGAGTGGAGGAGCGGAGTCACCCCAAACCTTCCTATTTGTTTGTTTTGATTTATTGTCCTTTTCAACAGTAGTTGCTGGAGCACATCAGCTCTCCAGGCAATAGAACTGGTAAGGAAAAGCCACCTGTATCTTGAGTTTTTTCCATCAGCTGATTAAAATCTAGAATACAATCAAACAGGAATCTCACTGAACATGTAAAGAATTCCCTTTCCATCCCACCAACCTGTCCTGCACTACTGCTCTGGCAGACCAGGCAATTTTCCTTGGAATATCTGGAATTTGAGATGGGTTAGTCATCCCCCGGGCACTCTTCCAAACAGCTCTTTATCAGCCACAAGTTCTTTTTTAGGATTTGTGGAGTTCTGACTAAGAAAGGAGGCACAGCTCTGAAATGCTGCAGAGACGTTCTTGGCTGAGCAAAGTGTGGATGCTCAAGGTCTGCTCCAGTTATTCCTGGGGAGTTTAAATTGGGTGATGGGATCTCTGGGTGGTCATTAATCCTGGAGATATATCTCTAAATGAGTTTTAGCATTGTGTTGCCTCAATAATTACCAGATTTGCAACCTGTTACTATAATTCTGTGACTGATCAGGTGCATAATAGGACTCCCTGGGTTCTAATTCTGACATAGAAATCCCAGATAAGGTTGATTTTTGCAAACAAGGGACCTGGGAAATTCCCAAGAGTATAGTGACTGTACAACACAAGCCAAATCAAAGGTTTTCCCTAGATAACAGGTCAGTAATGACTCAAAATGTTAAACTCTCTTTTTATTCAGTGTGTTCGATGTTGCTTCCCAAGATGATGGAGATTTAAGCCAAACAGGATGATAGGCAAGGATCCCAGCCCACCAGCACTGTCCTGATTCTGACAAGGGAATCAGGGATTGCTGCCCACTCCAAGGGGAAGGGAGGATAATTTCCCAGTAACCAAAGTCATAAATATTTTCACCTTAAATGGGATTAATAAAGATACTCCCTTCTCTTAAATGCACTAATTTAAAATAATGCACTAACTCCCCAGCATATTTTTTTTTACCTGACATCTGCTCAAACATCTGCTCAGCAGGACAAGAATGAATCATATTACACTGATTATATTTGTTTAATTCTACCATGTAGTCTTTGATCCACATCAGGTCGACATGCCTAGCCAGATACCACAAAAACCAAACTTCAATCTGTGTGTTACTGCACCAAACAATTACAGTAACAGGCCCAGATCTTGATTGTTGGCTGTGTGGACGCAGCAAGGAGAAAAGCCATTTCTTGTTCACAGGCTGCTGCTTCCAAACTCACTCTGTGTGTTGGGGAGGGGAAAGGTTCTACATCTTGTTCCTCAAGTTTCACCCCGTAAAGAATAGTCTGGAGCAGGCTGCAGGTTTCCTCTGGGTGAGGAAAGGTGTTCCCTGCTCCCACAGTACCGTGAGGTTTTGCTGATGCCCCAAAGAGAACCGTTTTCCTGATGCTTCTTGAGCACATTTCACATCCTCACTGGGCTCCCCCAGGGCTGTGCCTTCATCCGTTGTTCCAAAATCCTCATTAAGGCTTTGGAAGGGGAAATCTTCTTTTCCTCATTACATCATTCTGAAAGGGATGCTGCAGTAAGAGCAGGATCACAAGCAATTTGATTTTTCCTGTGTGTACCATAACCTTTGGCATCGAGTCCAAACGAGCTCTACACACATGCGTGACAACTCTCCTCCATATCCTATCCTGCTCTATAGGATTTCCAGCCTGTGCCCTTTCCAAAGAGCTGTTTAGAATAATCCCTTAGATATGTGACTCCAAAGATTTCGTTTGATTTAAAAATAAAAGGAAGAGGAAAGGAGAATTAAAAATCACCTAAGCCAAATGATTTGGTTCCATGGTTTTAATTAGACAGCTGGGAACATACCAAAATCGAGTTACTGCACATTTGGAAGCATCTCAGGCGGCCATACAAATTACTTAGTTAAAACTAAAAGCTGCAGAAATCCCATGGATTACATGGAGGCCCAAGTAAAGCTTCATGGGACAAGTCAGAAGAGGAAAAGCTGTTTTTATTTACATTTGTTAAAGTGCTCATTGGGGTAGAATACACAGAGCAGCAAGATGATAGTCTTGTCACATTTTTAAAAAATGTGTATATATGGATTTTTTTTTTTTCCTAAGATGGCATCAAAACTCTCAGAGTCCAAGACAGAGAACTTCAGAACTGGAAAAGACAGCTGGGAGGACCAGAATGAGACTTTGGTTAGTCAAAGCCTTGTTGTCTTGGAAAGGGGAAAATGTGTGTTGAATAATTTCCAGCTCATTTTAATTGGGTTCTCACTCACTCATGCTCCCTGGAGGTTTGTGTCAGGGTCACCTGAGTGGCCTTTAAACAACAATGGATGTTAATGACACTTTTTGTTTCCATCCCTGGTGTGTGAGGGAGCCCAGCACTCTTCAAGGAGGGACAGACACCCACTCCAGGCATTGCACAGTTTGTTCATCTTGACGTGTTTTTAGGTGTTATCTCAAGCCAAGTTTCCTTGCTTTTGTCTTAGTCCCCTGCCCCTTTCCTGGTACAATTCACACACACACACAGAAAAGCTGTTTATAGTGCCTAAGACGCCTCATAAATAAACCAGGAGGGCTGTAAGAATTTCCTGGGGCCCTGCTGGTACTGCCAGCCTCTTGTCTTTAAATGTTGGTGCCTTTTGAAGGAATTTTTGGTTCCTTTCAGGCACAGAGAGTGTTTGGAAGGACCCTAGAGAAAGTTTGGAGTGCTGGAGGTTTGGAGCTTGGTATCTCCAGGTTTCTAAAGTCTAGACAGATGGTTCTCCCCAGCCTCCCTGTCACCAGTTTTCAGATTCAAGATTCATGTGTAAGATGTTTTTACAACATTTTGACTCCCTTTGGGGTTGGAGTATTGTAAACTGGGATTGTTCAGCCTGGAGAAGAAAAGCTTTAGGGTGATCTGATTATGGTCTTCCAGCACCTGACGACCTACAAGATAGATGGAGAGAGATTATTTGCAAGAGCCTGGAGTGACAGGACAAGAGGGAATGGTTTCCCACTGCCAGAGGGCTGGGTTAGATGGGATATTGGGAAGGAATTCTTCCCTGTGAGGGTGATGAGGCCCTGGCACAGGTTGCCCAGAGAAGCTGTGGCTGCCCCAGCCCTGGAAGTGTCCAAGGTCAGGTTGGACAGGGCTTGGAGCAACCTGGGATAGTGGAAAGTGTCACTACCTGTGGCAGGGGGGTGGAGCAAGATGAGCTTTAAGGTCCCTTCCAACCCAAACCATTCTCAGATTTTGTGATTCTATTCTATGAAATCAGAGCTTTGGGTTTTATCATCTTATGAAGATTGAGACTCTCGTGTTAAAGCAGCCAGGAATAATTTAGGTTAGAAGGGACTTCTGAAGATCTCCTGGGCTTTCAAAGTAAGTCCAGCTTTAACGTTGCATGAGATTTCTCAGGTCCATCTAATTTCTTATAGTCAGGTATCATCCTGGAAAGCTTTCTGCAGGAGTTGGCAGTGATCAGCTTCCTCCTGGCAGAAAGGCTGAGCAATTAAAGCATCCTAGAAAAACCAGATGGTTTCCTCAGCCATCCCTGGAGCAACCTCTCCTGGCTGGGTTGGAGGTAGCTCAGCAGAGGGGCATGGTGGAATGAAACTTTCCTCCCTGGTTCCAAAGAGTAACACTCATAACACCCTGCCCCTCTCAAGAGGAAGAGAGAGGAAAAAATTTAAATATTAATGAAAAGCAAAGATCAGTTGGCCAGTTAAATCATCCAAAAGCAAAGCAGATGCTACAGGATGACAGTTCCCTGTTTGTCTGCTGGCCAACCCTGATCCTCAGGATTTCAATTACAAACCTCAGTGCCTGGAGGTGGTGGGAAAGGCTTAAATTGTTCCACGCAGAATCGCAGCTCAGATGGAAGGAAATGTATTTATTTTTCCTAACAAGGATGGGGTCACGGTGATTTCTCCTCGCTGGGTCCCTCGCCATGAACACGCTGCAGGGGGAAGTGGGGGCTCTTGTTGGGCTTCCAAAGAATTCGCTTTGAAACCTTTTGCAACGTCTCTGAAAGTAAGAAAAATGTTCCCATTCATTAATGCTCTGGTGCAAGAGAGAGGGAGAGGAGAAGGAAAATGCATGGTCGAATAAAATAAATGTGGTATTGCTGGGATTGAAGGTAGAGGAAAGGCAGGGGAAACCATCATTTTTCATGGGGAAAGAAAAGAATTAAACTTTGGAAGGAACAGGTTCACCAGAGCTCAGGGCAGCCTTTTTATTTTTACTAGAGTTAAAAGTGATCTTCTAAGATTTATTCTAGTCTGTGGATTTGGATTCCTGGTTGATAGCTGAGCACCTCTGGAACATGGGAAAAACACTCTGGATCAAACCTCTATCCATTGTGGACCAGCTGGTGCAGTCACTGAAGTGGTTGTAACCTTAACAAGATGGCAGAAATGACCTCCCCATCCACCACATCTTTTCTCTGAGCCCTGCTTCTCTGTCCAGGAGGAATAAGTTCCTATCCTAATAATATTTTTTCTTTTTTTTTTTCTTTTTTTTTTTTTCTTTTTTTTTTTTTTAATTCAACCAGGTAGATAAATGAAGCTTTTCTCCCCCATTAGGGAGTTCTCTGCTGGATGTGTGTGATGGCTCCAGTTTTGGTCATGACGGTAAGAAACCACTGTGTGTGAATAGGAGTCATTAAACAAAAGGAAAAGGAATTACAGGGTCAGAGGTGGGATGTAGGCTGGTGCAGCCAAGGATATGCTGCAGTATCTGCTCTGCAACCTACTCTGTGTAGTCTCTTCACCTCACTGAGGAAGTCGGGAGATGGACCAGTCTCAGACCATGTTTGGCACCAGGCTCAGCCCATCTGCCTGGAAAAGTGCCTGGAAAAGCCAGCAATAAAATTAGTTTTCTCAGCTTGTCAGCAAATGAAAAACCATTATCACATTCTCCATAACCATAATTAGGGCAAGATTAAAAGGAACCATAAAAAGCTGTTAGTGTTGAAATTATATAGGGTCTGATTAAACGCCTTTATTAAAATCCCATTTCAACTGTGCAGGCAAAAAGAGGAAATTTTCTGAGTGCAGAAATTTCACTTACCTCTCCTAAGCTGAGCTTGGCATTCATTTTTCCATCTGCAAGGACCTAATTATATATACATATGTATATATTTATTTATATGTCTTTAAAACATGCAGGGAAAGTTTCCTGGTTTTATGGTCATTGAAGCTTGCACGAAAAGTATCACCACATGATTATTTTTTTTTATTATTATTAACATTTCCAGGTCTGCAGTGATTTAGACTCTGATGCTGATCTTTAGAAACATATTCCCACTCACTCAATTTTACTCACATTGTTCAGTGTATGTTATAATATTAGAAAGACATTGTCAATGAAAGTGGTAGTAAAATCTCATCCACTGAGCAGCTTCTTGCCCTTGTTTTGTTTTCATTAAGTTTATTAATCATTAAATTAATAAAAGAAGACATTCCCTAGGGGAAAAAATATTAATGTCTCATAATAAACATATCATTACTCTGGCCCCTCATAAGGACCAAGGCATTGAAGAGGCTCTTTTTTTAACTTGCAAAGAAGGTGGGGATGGTGGACTCCGAAGAAGTTGGAGAAGTTTGGTTCTTCAAAAAAAGTTGGAGAAACTTGCTTCTCCAAAGAAGTTGGAGATGATGATCCAACACCTGGCCCTGAAATCACTTCCACTCTACAGGCTCCCATTCACCTGAAATTTTTTCAGCAATGTTTTTTCCACTGGGCTGTGTCCTGCAGGGAAAGTTTTACTGAAAAGAAGAACATGACTTGTTATCTGCACAAATCACCAGCCCTGATCAGTCAAAGCCCATGACATCACCTGGAGTGACTGACATCTGTCACTCAGAAAGGCAGTGGCTCCTTCATTTGGGACTGGAGGTGTCTTGCTACAGATACAAGAATTGAGGACAGCTTGGAGTGAAGAGGAGAGGATCAAGATCCTCTTTAAAATCAGTCTGGCAGAGCTGAAACAGGTTTTATTTGAGTTCATTGTCACATTAGATGGGGCTGGAGAGGGCAGTGCTGAGGGGACGAGGCTCCTCTCCAAGAGGTAGAGCTGGATTTTTACACCCACTGTTACATCCATGCCTGTTATGCAATGTGGGAAAAAATGGGATAGTGCCATCCACGTGTTTCTCATGGTCCTCACTCCAACCCATGAAGTCAGTGAGAAACTTTCCACTGGCCTTGGGAAGGCCGGGGGAGGCCCCTCTGGCCGTGCTGTTGTCAGGGAGATGGTCAGGCCCTGCCCTGACCCCGCCGTGCAAACCTCACGCTGGCCGTGCTAATGGGAAGAGAAATTCCCGAGGGGGTCCTTAATGTGTCTGTCACTGCCTTCTCCAGGCTGTTTCTGCAAGGCACAGACAGGGATGGAGTTCTCCAGGACACGGATGGTGCTTTCCCATCATCCCATCTCCCGAGCTTGCATTGCGTGAGGGTGGGATTATCCAAACCCTTTCCATGGACCTAATCCTGCTCCAGCTCATGCCAGTAGGAGGGAGCAGGCATTCCCTCCTCCAGGGAGGTGCCTCCAGGCACCCTTGGGTGCATGTTGCAATTTGGTTTCTGCTTAAAAATTAAGCTGTGTTTTGTGAGTTGGAACGTTGCAAAAAAACACCATGAAAGCTCAGAAATCAAAGGTTTCCTGTTATAAATAATTCTTGTATCCCTCAGGCATTGAAGGGGAAAATATAGCCAAGATTAGATTAAAAGATTTTTGGGGGCTTTTTGTGGTTATTTTTTAATTTAAAAAAAAAAAAAAAATCTAAAAATATCTTTGGATGGTGGGAGGTCGAGGTAAAAGTTTCTTTGCAGTTGTTTTAGAATATGTTTATTAGAATAGAGTGTCAGTTTGTCTTTCTGGCATAGACACTCAAACACAAATACATGTGTCTCCACCTCCAGGGATCTCAAATCTCATGCTAATGGGGTTTCCTTTTCCAGGATGAAAATTTCACACTCGGAGAGACACAGTAGAAAGCTGAAGTATTTGATCGCTTGAAAAATCCATTGCAAACTGTGAGGAACTTTACATCAGTGGAAACAGAGCCCAGAGCCAAAAGTGCTCAAGGGCTTTTAGATATAAATACACTGTTTTTATTCAATGCTGCATGTCTGTTCTCAAATTTGTAACTCTTTTCCCAGTGGCAGCAGAGAGGACAGTGGATTTTTGGATTCATTTGTACTCTTGGTACCCAAAACATCCTCAGGGCAATGTTTTTTTACCGCATATAATGATGAAGTGTCATTAAAAAAATTACTCTGTTTGTTTCAGAACCGCTGCCTGCTCATCTAATTTGAAATTTCCAACTTCTGAGAAATAACAAGCAATTCCTTACAACCTTCACCTGCCGCTCATAATTAAATGTTTCTCAAATCTCCTACTTCTCTTTTTTTGTTTTCTCTTTTTCCAAGTTATAATTCAGGATTTACTCTGGGTATAAAAATTTGAGCTGAGTGACACTGACTGTTTTCAGATGCTTTTTTCATTTATTCATAAAGTAGGATCTTCCTTTAATCCACTACAGAATATGTTAATTCTGGGAATATATTTGCTATCAGGAAAAATATCACCTTGCTAATCTATTTCCTTTATTACATATGAATTAAAAATGTCTGCTTACTTAAACAGCAACTTTTTCCTATTCCTTCATAGACACTATATGGATGAAGACGTGCAGCCTGAGTTGGGAAAAGTGTAGTTGTAGCTTGGGAGGATGGGAGATTGGTGCTGGTTTATCCCTTCTGCTCTGGACCGTAGGGTGATACTTTTGCTGATGGCACAGAAGGAAGAATGACAATTAATGAGATAAACATGTCCTCTGCCCCAAGGCTGTGCTATACCAGCAGCTGTGATGGTACGGTGAGGTTGGATTAACCTGTAATTAATATTGAGAGAACAAGTAGAATACTTGGAACCTCTGTAAAAATATGTTTTGCTGTGAAAACCTGTCACCTGTGCAAGAAGAAAGAGGTGATGTTTGCATTTCCAAAAAGAGTTTTATGGGGCAGCAGCAAAACCCTACACAAGTCCTGTGACACCTGAGTGTCTTGGAGCACCTTGGCTTTACTGCCAGTGAAGGTCACGGCGTGTGGTGGCACCACACAGGTGGCTCAGGTGGCCAAATCAGAGCCCAGGACCTTTGGGATGGGAGGACTCCTCCCACTGTGCCTTGTAGGGTTTGTTTTTGGTGCCCAGGTTGGGCTACAGCAAAGGTCTTAAGGCCTGTGTTGCTCTTCCACAAAGAATAGATGAGAAAACAACAGCTGAAGCTTCTGAGACTAATGAGAAACTCAGTGGTTCTGTGGGAAGATGCCAAAGATGCTGGTCCTTGGCTCCGTCACTGACCTGCTGGGTGGTCTTGGGCAACTCACTCTGGTTTCCACATGTGCCTGTTCATTGTCCCAGAGGGCAGTTCTCTTGGGCAAGACCTGCAGTGCTCATCCATGGACTTCTCTAAAGCCTCTAGTTTGTGTGGTGGTACAAATAATACCTTCCTGCAAGGCACAGTGATGATCTTCAGAGAGCTTTGATGGTTCACAGGCACACAGGTAGATGGTGCTGATAATTAATAGGGATGATTAGGCTTATTCCTGCTATAAATAATGCTGAAGAGCTTTATATTCTTTGTCTTAACCACTTGTAGAGATTCTTGATTCACAGTCAAATACCCTCCTGCCTGATCCTTATAGCAGATCTCAACCCAAATATTCGTGACTTAGACTCAGGAGGAGGAAAAGAGGAGGAAGAACTGCACTCAGGCCAACATTTTCTAAACTTTCAGAGTTTTTCATAGTGATGAAGTTCTTGTATCCTTTGTCTCTGCATATACAAAGTTTTGCAATTTCAAGGCACAAGTAGCTGAGACTTTTGTCTTCAGAGAATGACTGCGACTGGCAGGGATTAATCCAGTGATGGAGATACCAGGAGAAACAAGTGTCCTTAGATTTTTTCCTGGACAACCTCCAAAATGTTTTGGTAGAATTAGGTTTCTGTTTTGTTTCCAGGTTTTATAGCATTGTAGATAGTATAAAGTTAAATAAACTAGTCTCGCTTCTCTGGGCTGTACTTATTTATATCTACCATTTCCATGAAAATCAAGGAAAAACACACATGTAGGGTCAGAGTCTCATTTCATATCAAATACGCCCAAAGTTAATTGAATTGCAGGAAATGTCTAAGAATTCTGCAAAAGGAACTTTTGGAGAGAGTAACCTGAACATGTCTCAAGACACATTTTCAGTGGTTGTAAAAAACAGTACATGTGCATCAGGAGACTGCTTAGTCTTTCATGTTTTCTTTTCTTCCTAAAGTTCATATATACACAAGGAAGGCAGCTTGAAGTAATTTTATCAAGTTCTTCTCTGGTGAAAATTAAAAAATATTGAAGGCATGTGCCAGTTTGTTGGAATGAATTACCTTGTGGTACTGAATCCAGAGAAAAAAATTTTGCTTGGTAAAATGACCTGGTGCAAAATATTTTAGATCTTGCACATTAGCTAGCTAAGTTACCATGTGATTCTTTATGACACAGCTGCAATAGCAAGCTATTAATAAAAGGATTAATGGTTAGAATAATAGCAATTCTCAGCAAACCATGTGATATGGGAATACTGGAATATGAAATGTGAAAATGTAGTGATTTTACTGTAAAAAATCTTGCACACTATGTATGCATCCATACGCTCACATATGGTTTCATAATATATCCTAGATTGCAAAGAACAAATGGAATTTAGGAATGATTTGGTTTACAGTTCCCTTAAGTAACATTATCTTGTTAAAGACATTAACCTCAGGCCTTTACTGTTATATATTTGCTTTTATTGTTTTCATCCTGGGGAGCAACCTGTAGGAGAGACACTCAACAGGAAAAGAAGGTTCAAAGGGCATCAAAACATTGATTTTCAAGATGGCTGAACAGCTGTCTTGGGAGCACTGTGCAATTATGAAAAACAGACATCTCTGTTTAGCCTCCTTTATTATTAAAAATCTTCACATACCTTCCCAGCACTAATAACTGAGGTAAGATTTCCTTGGCATCATTGATTTTCCTCAGCAGGCTGCAATACTCCCACTAAAACAGGTTTTAATGGGATGAAATATATTCTCTGGTGTGCTATATCCAACGGAGTGCTGGCAGAAAGAGTGAAAATGGGTCAAACAGCCTCTTCCAAGAAGATTTCCCCCACCACAACTGTAGTGATCCACGTGGGATTTGTTTCTCTCTATTTACCCTCGGGGCTTTTATCCACTGTTTGTTTGCTGTGGGTTTATGGGTTAAGCATGTACAAATCTTAGAATAAACTTTAGGAATAACATTTCCATTTAAGTTGCTTGACAAGTTCATTTTAAAAACCCTCTGGAAGCCTCTGCATATGCTCTCCAGAATTGCTCCTATTCCTTAAAACAGGTGTTCTTCCTTGGTTTCTCTTTTCCCTGCTGAAGGCCAAAGAAGCTTTTTAAATGCCTTTGGCAAACCCTCCGCTGGCTAACACGCTATCTAGGGACAAATTAGATCTCATGATGAGTTGTGTCCTTTTCCAGAGCATTTGCCACAGCTTCTCACCTGTGCTTTAAATGAGCTGGGGATGGGGAAATGCTCTGTGGTCCCAGTTGCATCATCCCCTCACAGGCTCAGCTGTGCAGATGCTCTGAACAGAGAGGTCCTAAAGTGCCTCTGTTTCACCTCAATGTGCCCACAAGTGCAAATCCCTGCTGGCTCCTTGATTTCCTTCCCTGATGCACAGCACCATCCTTACAAGTGGAGGCAGTTTGCATCTCACAGGCTTAGGATGGAAGGGGTTTGGCTGCCTATGGAGCCCTCGTCCCCCAGGCAAAGCAGGGAAAACAGAGGTGATGCCAAAATAGATGAGACCATGAGAATGGGATAATCAGGGGAAAACCCAGCTGCTCCCAAGGGGAGGGAAAATTAAAAAACAAAGTAAAATATATACGTTCTTTGAGTTCCAGTACTCAAAGAGGGCTCCAAGTTCCATGATTGTTTTCCCAAATAAAATAGCTTCCTCTGGAAAGCACTTGGTACACAGCTGCCCCACTTTCAAGGACTTCTGAGCTCTTGCCTCAAGGTTTCCAGTCTGGGGCAGATTTTTTGTGCAGTCACAGCTTCAAAGGTCATTTTAAGTATGTGATGCTTTTTGGTTTTTTCCATTTGTTTCCAGTTGTCCTCTCCTAGTAAAGGCAAAGACTCCATCAAGTGACATCCATTCCGGAGGTCACAGCACACAGTTCACAGGAACAAGCAGGATCTTCAAATTTCTACCAGCTCCTATTCCAGGCTACTTGAAAACTCAAGCACCAACCTCTTTAATCAGTTACAGCTGAAGGGTTATTTCTTTCCCATGACCACAGCAGATAGAGACTGATGTAAAAAAAAAAAAAAAAGTACATATGCCTGAAACTGTGGGTTCTGGAACAGAAAGGAGCAGCTGAGATGTCCTGTCAAATGGTATTGCTGTTACTGCCTCCACCAGAGTGAATGTTTGGGGCTCCCTCCTCTCTGCTGTTCCCCAAGGATGTAATTAGGATGCTGTGCCGTAGGTCTTCGTTCACAGAGTTTCCTGGAGGCCAGCAGCTGTCCAAGGGCTTTTCCTTTTGTCTTTTCAATAGCCTAAGACTCAGGAGTTTGGAGTTTTCCCTTACTGTCACAGTAATTTGATGCAGAGAGAAAACGAACAAATTCAGTGGCAACCGATGGGGAAGGGGGGGGGGAGGGGAAATCAATATTTTTTCTTCATTGGTTGTGAATTAAGACGTGTTTCCTAAGGCAGAGATGAGTAATTGTGTAGCCAGATGCCAGCGCTGTGTTTAAAAGATACATTCACAGTATTTAACAACATGCTGCCTTTCAAAAACATTGAATTGTGGTTTCATCAATGAATGGCATTATTTCCGCCTTGCAAAATACAAAATAAGCTGGAACACAAAGATCCAGGAATGGTGTATTTGAATGTATGAAGTCATCAAAATCCCTTTTTCCCCCACTCATCCAGCATGCTCTGATGATTTTTTTCCAATGTGCTTCGAATGAAACTGTAGGATTGTGTTGTTGGATGCTGACTGGTGGAAAATTGGTTGTTTAAATTCCAGGAAATGTCTGATTTTTCAACTACAACTGGTTTCTAATTAAGGAAGAATCCAGCTGTCAGCCAGCAGAGGAATTATGAAATGCTAAAATCACTGGAGGCGATGGAGAACAATTAACATTCTCAGCCGTAGCGCCGTTGTTGTGGTCTCCAAATGCTGGGCTCAGTACCTTGCACACACTTGTGGTCTGTTCCACTGAGGGGTCCTGGGGGACTTGTACATGACAAGAGAACAGTTTATTGCTTAAACTCTTCTGGGGTCAGGAAAATGTCATGGAGGCCTGGAGTTTCTTCTCCTTGAAGTCAATAATCAAAGGTTTAGAGCCAAGTGAGTCAGGTGGTGCTTTCCAGCCCAGCTCCATTGGCTTCATTGGCTTCAGTGGGAAATGCAGCCACCAAGGACCTGACACACTGGCCTTGGTGGGAGTGGGATTATGGAAAAGTGGTTCAAGATTTCACATCCTCTTAAGCAAAGCTGTGTGTTGTGGTCCAAAGGCTCAGGAACCAGAGCCAAGCTGGGCTCTTGCTGCTGCAGTGCTGGGAGAAGGAATAGAAGGAGGAAGGTGAAGGCAGAGACAGAGCCATGAGGCATTTGCCAGGGTTAGAGTTGGGTTGGCATGAATGAAACAGCTGTCACTGCTCAGCCGGAGATGGCCCAGATTTTTGATTCCCCAAAGCATCTTGTGGGACCATCAGAGTAAAAGGCAGATCATGGTGTCATTCTTGGGCCTGTCCTATGCAGGGCCAGGAACTGGACTTTGATTATCCCAGTGGGTCCATTGCAACTCAGGATATTCTGTGATTCTCTGATCTGCTATTAGTGCTTGAATTTAGTTTACAGTGCCTGGTTCTTTGTTTAGCCATGAAAACCAGTGAAAGACATGGAACATCACCCAAAGGCAGCTAGTCTACCCAGCAGGAATGTGTAAGGAACAGTTTGGGCAGATGTTATCTTATTCCCAGACTGTGACTGTTCTGATTTTCCTAATCTGCACCTTCAGCTTGGATTTCTAACAGCCTAGTAATCAAACTGAATGTATTGACACCTTTTGAACTGCAGTTCATTTATAGCTGCTTTTGTATGGATCTAATTTTATGTTATGTATAACACTTCAGCACCAGTGTTGTGCCCACATGCCTTGAGTGAGAAGCCAGTCTTGAGAGATACAAGATACACACATCTCCCATCAGCTTTAAAAGGTACTGGCTAGAAGACAAAGTAGCTTGGAAGAAGTTTTGATATTATCTGAAAAGTAAAAAAAAAATCAAGAGTGTATTATAATTGGAAACAATCAGCAGAGATAATGCTGGACTCCAGGAGCTGGAAAAGAGGCAGCCAAAAGGTGATTTAAAAGGAGTGTGTGTGTGCAAATACAGAGAGCCCTGAGTGTTAGAAACCGTGGTTGTCCAAAATCCATGGACAGGCTGGGAAAGGGGAGAAAGTCATGCAAGTTCTGCTCTGCTGCTCTCGTTGCCCAAGCTGGATGTTAGTTATAGAAAGCTCAAGCCAACAAGTTGGATCCGAGCACCCTCGTCCAGATCCAAGTTTCATCTGCTTGATTTTCTTCATGTTTATACGGGAATGTCTTGGCAAGTGTCAGCACTTCTTGAAATGTTACAAAACCAGTGGAAGTGGGATCAGGATTTGGTGCAACCTGATCTATAGCGAGTCAATCCTACAACATTGGGTTAGAAACCCAGAGGTGAACTCGTAGCCACATTCCCTCCTGCTGGATTTGAGGTGCTGGACCACAGAGCACCCAGTGCATCCCTTGAGAATCTCTCACGAGGCTGACCCTACAAAGGGTGTGCTGGATTCCCCTTTTGTCACTGCCCTTTTCAGTTCATCCAAGTGAATCCCCAAGATAGAGTGGGATTGCTTTTCCACTCCTGTGCAGGAAGACCTCTGAGCCAAGCCAAGAGCCAAATTTGAGGGCTCAGATTTGACCCTTCTACAAAATGCAGGGTGAGCTCAGAACTTGGGCTCTAAACCTGGATGTGAGCCTTGGCTCAGATCTACTGGTACCAGTCCTATCTCTCTTTTGGAGAAGAAATAAATATTTAAGAGTGCTCAGCTGTGCGTTTTTGTAAGGAATATGTATAGTTTTGGATAAGAAGATGAGTCACGATTATGAGATAGTGCCTGGCTCGTACTGGAACACTGTAAAGCAGCTATATTAAGCCTATGTTAAGGAACAAGTTGAATAATTATTTAAAGATGAAAAGCCACATTTCTTCATGAAGAGAAAATGTTAGGAGCTCTGTGACTTACTGTCTCCTTTCCAACATGAAGAATTTTACAGGAAAGGACTGATTAAAAAAAACCCAAATACACACACAACAAAAAACTCACCAAGAAACAGGGAAGAAAGTGTGTCCAACATGCAGTACCAGGAAAAAAAAAATTACTATTATTTGCTTATTAGATAGCTCTGCTTTGGTAGAGAAGAAATAGAGGAGCAAAGACTTCTGTGGCCAAGGCTTGATACTGCAGGACAAGGGTCTTGAGTATGAATTGTTCAGCCTAAGATAAGGCTTAGGGGTGACCTAATTGTGTCCTTCCAGTACTTCAATGGAGTGCACAGGAAAGATAGAGAGACTATTTACAAGAGTCTGGTGTGACAGGACAAGGGGGGATGGCTTCCCACTGACTGAGAGTAGGTTTAGATTAGATATTACAGAAAAATTCTTCCCTGTAAGGGTGGGGAGGCCCTGGCACAGGTTGCCCTGAGAAGCTGTGGCTGCCCCATCCCTGGAAGTGTTCAAGGACAGGTTGAATGGGGCTTGGAGCAACCTGCTCTAGTGGAAGGTGTCCCTGCCCACGGCAGGGTGTGGAATGAGATAAACTTCAAGGTCCCTTCCAATCCAAATCATTCTTTGACTCTAAATCATGATGGTTATTAATAATCTGTGTCAAGCTGTTCATTAGGTTAGGACCAAACCCAACCCTCCTAAAACCAACCTTAAAAATAAAATAACCCTCCTCCCCTTTCCAACCAAACAATCCTCAGTCCAGCCTGCTGGATTTCCAAGCTTGGAACAGGATTTAAAGCAGGCAGATGACATTACACACAGCCTGTCAGCATGCACTTCCAGAGCCCAGGCAAAGCAAGACAGCATCTCTCATAACAGGTGGAAAAATGTTTGTTAAGCAGAGTTTTCAGAAGAATTACAGCCCCTTGCATGGCGGAAGACAACATTTTTCTTTGCACTTTATCAGCCATGTTTCCGACGAGCAGAGTCCTGCAGGGTTGGCTTGTGCTCTGGGATGGGATGTCAGATAAACAGGTAGTCTGTACTTTGCTGGAGCCTTCCTTGTCCTCAGCCAGAGAAATCCGAGATATAAAATACAGGAGAGCAGGTTCCTGGATAGGTGTAAGCTGGCGTGTCTCCACGGCGTGAGTGGAGCTGATTTATGCAAGCTGAGAAATCTGTGCTGGAATAGAAAATATTCCTTTGCCTTGCTCTTGGAGGGCTGGGAAAAGGAAAAAAGTCATAATGAGGTTGAAATTGTCATGGTTTTGAACAATGGCCTTGGAAATTCCTATTTTTGCTGCTCATGGGGAATATCACTCCTCAGGGGAGCAGGGAATGGCTTCTGGAAGATGACATGCCTTCCGCCAGTTCCGCTCTGGAAATGTCTGCTCTTGTTTCTTCTGTTCCAACCAAATGACGCAGTGAAACAAGTCATCCAGCACACCTACTGCTGAGCTGTTTGAGAGCATCCAAAGGAGGGACACGAGGATGGTGAAGGGCCCTGAGGGGAAGCCATACGAGAAGTGGCTGAGGACACTTGGTGTGTTCTGTTGGAGGAGACTGAGGGGAGACCTCATTGCAGATACAACTTCCTTGTGAGGGGAAGAGGAGAGGCAGGAACTGATCTCTGCTCTGTAGGGATCAGTGACAGTAGCTGAGGGAATGGCCTGAAGTTGAGTCAGGGAAGGTTTACTGGGTATTAGAAAAAGGTTCTTCCCCCAGAGGGTGGTTGGGCACTGAATAGGGCAGTGGTCACAGCACCAAGGCTGCCAGAGCTCAGGGAGCATTTGGATCATACTCTCAGGCACATGGTGGGACTTTGGTGATGGTCCTGTGCAGGGCCAGGAATTGGACTCCCTGATCCTTGTGGGTCCCTTCCAACTCTGCGCATTCTGTAGTTCTGTGGTTCTGTGATCAAGCCTGGAAGCACAGCTGGAGTGGCTGAAACCTGGGGCATCTGCTGTGGCATCACTCCAGCAAGATCGCAAGATGCAGAGATGTTTGAAGGCACTGCCAGCAAGACTCAACAAAGATTTGTGTGCCTTTGATCACTGCATTGCTTTAGAACTCACCCTAAGAGTTTAACTTCTATGATCCTTGAGGGTTCCTTCCAACTCAGGATATTCTACGATTCTAAAACCATGGCTGGGTCACAGGTGTAGGGCTTCCCTGGCATGGTTCTGCTCAAGGAGCTGGGTGGCTTTGACAAACCTTTGTGGACAGAAAAAAGCAAAATAAAAGGATATGACGTAAGTGATTTAGATCTCTCGGGTTAGTAATTACTAAAGGTAAGATGTAGGCTCGCATTGTGGGAAGAAATACATGATTAATCTGTGGAACTCATCACCACAAGGCACTGCTGAAGCTGAAGGACCTAATGATTTCAAAACCAGCTTTGTAGGATTATGTGAAAATTGTTGCATTTAATCTGAGCAATTTGGGAAAAACTCAAATCCACGGCAGTTTGAGTGAAACGAAAGCTTCCATGTTCTGGTGCAGGATTGAAACCAAAACTGAGCCACAGGATATAGAGGATATAGGGATATTTTTGACAGCTTATTCCATAACTTCCCCAATTTGGCTTTCTTCTTGCAAGTGAGATACCAGAGAACAGGAAAAACTGCTCCAATTCAGTTGAGAAATTATCCAGGAATGTGCAGACCTATGCTACTCGATTTCAAGGGATAGAAAGCCCTTCCCTGCTCCTTCTCTAACCTCCCAAGAAAAAAACATGGATTTGCTAATGCTTTTGCTTATCACAGCCTTCCCCCATCAGCAGATCTCTGCCATGCACTTCAACTTGAACTTGACCACAAGTCAACAGGAGGCCTTGATGGATGGACAGATAGTCCTTGCATGTCTTTTCAAGCCGGTTCCCTTCAACAGGTGTTTGCTGTGTCTGAGGTTACTTTGTTTATATAATCCTTGTTCCATTTGGAAGGATGAAAAATATCACTCCGTTTTATTGTAAACAGACTTCGCTTCTCTTAAACACTAAAAGGAAAGGTTACAAGATTAGTCACAGGCTTCTCCCCCCGGCCCCACCGCCACCACCTTGCTCTGCTCCCACATGGAAAATGCAGCGGAGGCAGCAAATCTGCCCTGGTGCTGATGCTGCGGGGTGTGGAGTGGCTACGGGACAGGGGTGAAGCCCCCCAGGGGTCCAATCCTGCGGGTGACACGCTGTGCTGGGCGAGGGTTGCTTTGCTCTGTGGGGGGTCTCTGCATGTTCCCGAGTGCTGGATATCAGCTTTCAAATACAAGCTTGGATGAGCGTTCGAGTTTTATCTTCCGTTTGCTGCCAACAATTCTCATTTTGATTTTTTTCCCTTTTTTTTTTTTTCTTTTCTTTTTTTTTCCCCCCTTTTTTTCCCTTGACAAACATCCCCAAGTGAAAGCTCCATCGTGGAAAGACAATCTTTTATAATGGCAGAAGCAGAGCCAGGGATCTGTGTCAAAGGACTGAGATACTGCCTTGCTGAGAAAACCGAGTGAGGGCTGGCCTGAGCTTGATGTGTGTGTAAGGTGGATTTGGAGAAGGGATGGGAAGGATGGAACCCACTGGGATAGGTTTGGGATGTGGCAAAACCAGGCTGACATCCAGAACTGGGTGGCTTTGATGGGGTCCCAGTGTCCCTAATGTAGCCAGAGCTTCCCATGACATTCTGAAGGAGTTTGACACATGACATGGAAGACATTTTGTACACAGAGGGTGGTGAAACACTGGCACAGGTTGTCCAGAGAAGTGGTGGATGTCCTGCCCCTGGGAAAACTTCAAGGTCATGTTGGATGGGGCTTTGAGCAACCTGATCTAGTCGATATCCCCACAAGAGGGTTGGACTAAATGACCTTCAAGGTCCCTTTCAACTCAAACTAATCCCTGATTCTATGTCCATCAGCACCAGGGCCGGTCCCAGGGCTCAGATTCCCCCATGGCTGTGCAGAAAGCCCCTGTGATGTGGATAAATGAGCTCTGTGCAAAGCCTGTGCTCCAGTCTTCGAACTCCAGAGGGGCATGAGCATCTTGACAGGGCCTCCTAACATAAGGCATGTGTGTGTGAGCCATGGTATGAATCATCGAGGCCTGGAACGGAGCTTTATTTAGGATGCAGAGTCAGAGAAAATTCCACCCTTGCCCTGGGAGTAGAGGAAAGCAGGTGTTTTTTTCCATAAACTGTCCTTAGCCCTAAAGTTAATGGCCATAAATTAAAGCTGGGGGGGGAAGAGCAGATGTTACTCTGGGAATCCATGTATGTGTGTCTGAAGGTAAAAGATAAATATAGGGTTTTTTTTCTTTTAAAAACTGAAATCCAAAGAAATGTCCGTACCTTTTTCCTTTCTGACTGACAGGTCACACAATTTCAGGAACTGCACCTTTCCACCCTCCTCCCTGGACTGACTCAGCCTTCATCCCTCAGCCCCAGAACAGATCCCGTGGCTAGGTAAGATGCAGACATCCCACTGTCCCCTGCTTCCCTCTGAGGCTGGGCTTTGCCATTCTATCACTCCCTGGAGTGAGCTGCAAGGAATTTGTTGGTCTTCGGGTTAAAAAAAAAAATATTCTTGATGAGATCTAATTCTTCCTTTTTTTCCTAATACTGATCAGTTTCCCATCTCCTGAACTCTCTCTCCCATAAATGCCTAGTGAGGATGAGCTGGGAGCCCAGCACTGAATAACCCAGTCCCATCCCACTGTTACTGTCCCCAAGTCCCCAGTGCCCATGCAGGGAAGGGCTGGTGGTGGTAGATCCACCCGCTGCCACCTGTCCCTGCACCCCACATGTCTCAGCCTCTGTGGGACACTTCCATCCCAAACATCCCTTCCTGCCCTGGAAACAGGCTGCAGTGCTGAGACAGCCACCCTGTCTGGACCCCACCAGCACCTCCCAGACCTTTTCCCTGGTCCCTGGGGCTGGTTTACCTAAGGACCTGTATAAACACAGGAAATGTGGTTATTTAAAAAAAAAAAAAAATGAGTGCGCGGCTGCTTTTCAAGAGTCTCTCCAACAGGCAGCCCGGGGATGAGGGGAATGCAGGGAAACAGGGACACAACCCTCATGTTATCTCTGATTGACATCTCTGTGACAGGAGAGAAGCATCTGAGAGCAGGATAAGGAGGGATTGCTGGTGAGGCAGCATATAAGACCTGTCTGGGTGGTTGGAGAGCTTTTGGGGCAGATAGGAGGGGTTTTGAGTCCCCCCCAAGCCCAGTTTTTGCTAGATCAAACCACAGGTCTTTGCTAAGCCAGGCCTTGGAGCCAAGAATGCAAAAAACAGGTGCCCAGGTGCCAGGGTACTGGGCTCCTTGTGTCCTCCTGGCCTGCCCTCTGCCCACTCACAGATGTCTCACTGTGCATGAAACTGCTTTAAGATTCTCCAGCCAGGATGATTTTGTGTCCTTCAAGAGGACAGAGGGATACAGATAACCAGAGACAGTCACCCAGCACAATTTGGCCTGAAGTCTGTGCTCTATGGCCACCTTCTCTTGGAAAAAGCCATCCAAAGGATGTTACTTCAAGCTGGGTATTTAGGAACCCCTGAAACAGCCTCAATTTTGCAGTTCTGTGTGAACTGTTTTAAATTGTTTCATTGTCTTCTGTATGCAAGATCACTGGGGTCAACTCCTGAAGTTTGAGAGGGGGCATCTGGTGGAAGGTGTCCCTTACCCAGGGCAGGGGATTGGAATGAGTTTATTTTTAAGGTCCCTTTCAACCCAAACCAATCTGTGATTCTGTGATCTTCAGCTACAACTTTGGGCCTTATTTCCAGGTGCTTTTCCACGCAGATCCGCCTCTTTCCTGCGCACCGCAACTCCCAGCTCCTCCAAAGCAAGCAGGAGGAAAGGAAGGGAAAAAAAAAGAAGGGGAAAAAAAAATAAAAACCCAAAAGCCCTGGGGCTAAATTGAAGCCATTAGTAGCCTCGAACTGATGACAGCGCAATAAATTACTAATTAACCTTCGGGGCGAGTTCAACACCTTGGGGATAAGTGTGAAAACACGGAGTAATAAGCCCTGACACAGCCAGGCAGCGGCAGCTCCCGCCGGGCAGGGGCAGGCAGCACTGCCTGCGCTTTAGGGGGGAATTCTGCGCGGATTGGGGCGGGCAGGGAGCAACGAAGTGAGGGCATCGGGGCTGGGACCTCGGACCTCGCCTGGCCTCAGTCGTTAAAAAAAAACAAAACAAAACAAAAAAACCCCCAAACAAACAAACAAAAAAACCCACACATTTTTTGCAAAACTGTGTCTTCCTCGAGTGTCTGGTTTGGTGAAGACACGATTAAAAAAAAAAAATATATATATATGTATATATGTGCCACCCGCCTGTGGGAAATGTCTTCAGTTACGGAGAGCAAGGGGTGGCTCGGGCGGGGAAGGGGGGAAGTTGTGGCTGCTGTAATTGCACCGACCCATCAGTGCCTCGGAGTGACTTTTCCAGGGCAGGCACCCCTTGTCCAGCGCCCGGAGTGGTTTCTCCTGGATCTGGGAGCAGCCCAGGACCAGAGGGTTCCCCGTGCTGGGGATGGGGCACCCAGTGCAGCCCCCCTTGGTTGAGCACTGCCTGGGATGGGATTTGCCCCTGCAGAGGTTTCAGCACAGAAATACTTACAGTGATTAACTCTGTGCAGTGCCGACCTGACTGGATCAATCCACCTCGTTAGGACAGATGATCACATAGTGCGAAGGATTTTTTTTTGTATCTAAAAATGTGTATATATATTTATATCTCACTGTGTTTCCGGAAGTGGAAGAAGATCATAATTATCCCAACCTGAGCCCAGTCTCTGCAGGTTTTCCATGGTGGTTTGGATTTTATTCTCCTACAAGAGGAGGAAATGCAATCCTGACCACCCACGAAGTGCATGGAGCTCTTGGAAATGTGAATGTGGTGGGGAAAGGGAGCTGTGATTGCTGGGGACTGGGAGGGGGCTGTGGCAGGGTGAGTTCCCCACCTCTGTCCCAGGTGAAGATGATGAAGCAACAAGTGCTTGAGGCAGTGAAGGGCAGCAAAGGTCTTCCCACATCAGAAAAATAATCCCATTCAAGCATTCAGCTCTTGCTTGCCCTAAAGAGGAGCCCAAAGTCACCCCAGCCTGTACAACCAAGTACTCCCAGACTCCTCCTCCTCTTTTTAATTCCCCTCCTGGTGCTGGGGCAAGTATTTACAAGGTTCGTTCTTTGGCATCTCACTGCTGATCAAGCAGGGGACTGTGCCAATGGTATTGCATCAAGGTCTTTTGAGTTGTAATGGTGTATGACATTTCTGAGACTAGATATGGCTCAGCTAATCATATTTTAATAGCCCTACCTTGTAGGAATGGCCTGGCTCAGAGTGTACACAGTAATATTCTAATTTCTGAGCTCTGATGAGCATAATTTTGAGCAGGTATTCAGTTTCTGTATGTTATAAATCGTGCTCCCAGATGTTCAATGCCAACGGGCTATAAAGAGCAACTGCACAAATATAATATTTAATACCGAATGTCAGTTTGGGTGTTCCACTCAATTTCCTGGAAAGATCTTTAAACTCGTCTTATTTAGCTTGAATACCCAATCAGTTCCATACTGCAGCCCCAGCTATGCAATTCCACATAACTAAGTTCTCTAATTTCTGGGATGCAAATGTAGAGCAGATGTAAAAGGGGAGTGGAGGGAATGGGGGATGTTCCTGCACTTTCTGCAGGGCTGGTTATCAGTGCTGCTGGGATCAGAGAGGGGAAGGGCTCTCACACTGTGCAACAAATGCAGCTCCAGATGCTTTGGACCCCAGCTGGGGGATGTTGGAGAGGAGGAGGGACAAGCAGATGGCCCTGGCCTTGAGAAATCAGCCTGATGGGGTGGCCAATTCATAGTGGAGATTAAAATTGGACCTGTCCTGCTAGGAAAGCCTTATCCTATTAAATAAGCCTGAGTATCAGGTGGAAAAGAGCACTGAGATTTCAGAGGGCTGAGGGTAAAAGTGAATGTGGGATGGGACAGGGAAGGAGCTGGGATCCTTTGGGATATCTCTGAGGTGGCAGAGACTTGCTTCTTGCTGATTGTCCTATTGTCCCTCCATATTCCTCCATGGATGGTCTGTAGCCATCACTTCTCTCATCATCTGTGAGTAACCCTCTTTGGTTGGCTGAAACATCTGCAACCTCTGTCCATGCAGCTCCCAGCACTATCCCACTTGTGCAGTGGGAATCAATAACAGCAAAGGAAACACCTTTTCCATCCTCAGAGCCCTGTCTCCTGCCAGCCCACTTCTACCCCCACACAAACACCAGATCTGGTCCAGAGAATTCCTGTGTCAAACCCAAACCAGCTTCCTGCCAAGCCCATCCATGGGTCAAAATCAGGGCTGGGGGAGTCCTGAGGGAGTAGGGACAGACAGGCCACGCAGTTAAGGGCTTGCTGGTCTGGCAGAGGACAGAGTGGGCATAACCCCTGTAGCAGCCCCTGTGAACACTCCCAGGGCCTGAAATGCAGCAGCTGCCACTTGCAGGATTGTCCATCACCACGGGCTCTTCCAGTGAGGGGAAGTTATTTGACCTTTTTTTCTGCTTTAAAAAGAAATACAATAAAAATGCAATTCTAGCTGCTGCTTCTAAAGCAGAACTGACCAAGGACCATATATAGTATCAACTAGGGACAGCCACAGACTTCCTTCCATCTTTTTAAGCTATTCCCCTTCCTACAACACTATCCAAGTTGCATTAATCATGGGTTTCTTCAGATCAGGCTGGATTAATCTGCCCTCTCACCATTTCCCCGATGTTTTGCAGCAAATCTTGGATGCATGTGGGATCCTGTGCACCTCACAGCCTCGGTGGTGATGGGATGCAGAGGAAACAGTAGCTATTTCTATCAGGTTGAGCCTCACAGCATTTCCTGCTCCTCCAGGCAGATCAGTCCCAGGTGGTCAGAGCCCTGTACAAACTCAGGTCAAAAATCCTCACTTTCTCCGTGCCTGCTTGCCAAAAATAAAAACCTTTTGCTGAGTGACCTATCCTACTTCTTTGGTTTGAAGTTCTTGGCAGCTTCAAAGGCTGATTCTGCATCCTGGGTTTTGGGCATTTCTTCTGAAAAAGCTCAGAAGGTGCTTCAGAAACTGAGGGGGGGAATGTTTCTTGATACCTGTCAGTATCTTTAATTACCTGGGAGTTTCTTCCCTTTTTTTTTTTTTTTTTTTGTTCCCAAATGCCTTTGCCAGAGATCTCCCTGGAGATGTGCTCAGGGTAAAGCAGACAAGTGTAATGTCATGTGTGTATTCATAAAACATAAAAAAAATCACCAAATCCTCTGAGCTTTATCTGAGCTAATCACAGTCTTTCTCTCCCATGGGGGATGTAGGTCCTTCATGTCATGTCCTTACAAACAAAACTCTTTAGAATATCTTTTTCTCATCTTTCTTTTTATTTTAAAGAGAAAACTACCCATGCATTCTGCCACATAAAAGTAGATTTCCCTTCATTTGTGGCCATGCTGATTGCAAAGCCTGGGAGATCTTTAATTAAATCACTTGGGCTTTCTGTATTTCTTTCAAAGAAAACCATCAAAATAGCATTTGTGTCTCATTACAATTATAACAGCAATGGTATCATCTTTGCTTTCTTATATTACTTATTTTGATCAAAAAAATTACCAACTCCTGAGTGTGCATCCCTCCTGCACAGGGAAGAGGATGCTCCAGGCACTGCTGGCTTTGGCATCTGCCAAGAGGAGCAAAGTCAAGGTATTTCACACATATTCAGAGCCAAAGCCCGTGAGTGACTGGGATATGCATAGGATTTATTTTGGTCATACCTGTATCATTGGGATGCCCTGAAAGTTGTTGCATGTTGCAGTTAGCACACTTGTACTGTCATCTCTTGCTCAAATTTATTCTCCAGAGGGTTTATCTCTTGTTCTTTCCCCTTTTTTTTTAAGAGCAACAGAGCCCTGGTGAGGTAATTCAGTACCTGCATCACCTGTCCTGACCCAGCTGAAGTAACTGGTTTTATTGACCTCAGAGACCCTGATCTATTGTAGGTAGTTGTCTGTGGTCACATACGTTAACTGTGATGAGTTTTTTGTTTTCTGAAGCTTTTTTACCCCTCCATCATGTCAGTTCACTCAACTTTTTAGACAAGGGGTGGGGCTCCCTTCCTCCTGCAGGGACACTGCAACCTGACAGCCCCCAGCAGAGGAAAACATCAGAGTTACAAAATTCAAAATTTCTGGGGATATTAATCCCACCAAAACTATCCATACGCTGTGACGGTGCCAGTGTGAGGAGCCTCCAGACTCCTGGGACAGTGACATTTTCTTAAAGACCTCAAAGAAAGACCAGAAATGAGAGAAAGGCTTTTAGGAGCATACCAGTGGGGATGAGATGGGCTACCTGTGGTCATCTGGGACACTTTGTGGGTTATGTGTTAAAGACACAAGTTATTCTCCCTAAACTGGGATCAGGATATTCCCCTGCTGTTGTTCCTAGAGAAGATGCAGCAGAGTTCCCTTCACTTCTGCATGAGGTTTAGTGAAGGCCTGGTTGCAAACAACAGGCTTTAGGAGAGGACCAGGAATGGAGACACTGACTTCCCACCTGGTCTCACATGTCCCAGCTGTGGGGCTTCATGACTTTAAGTTGAATTTATCAAAGCTTCAGGATATTCTAAAGCCACACTGCTCACTTGTCCAGGGGCTCATCTGTGGTGGTCTCATGCCTGAGTGATGGGAAGGAGTGACAAATCCCTTTTCCTACTGCTGCTTCCACTTACTGGGGCTGGGGGCAAAGCCATCCTGGCCCCAGTGCTGTCACACTGATGGTGATTCCCACTGGCACGTGTTTCCTCATGTTTGGTTTCCGATGCTGTGGGACATCCCTGCTGCCTGGCAAGTGGCATGTGGGTATAATCAGTCTCAGGCAATTTATTTTTACTACCCTGAATAAACACTGTGCTGAAATTGTCACTGTGATTTAGGAGGTGACAGATTTTTCTGTTAAGGATTTTTTTGTGTGTGTGTTTTTTTCCTTTCTTTCTCAACACCTTCCACTCCATCTCTGGAATGTCACTTCATGAGCAGCTTTCACCAAGGATTTCCCCAGCCGGTGGGACGTGCTGTTCAAGTCTGAGCTCTGTCTCTCCAACCTTCCATAGGTGCTTTCTCAGACACTGTAAGAAGGAGAGGACAAAATTATCTTTCTCCCTTGCCCAGGAACCATTTTATGCACTGAAAATAGAAGTATCATTTTAAATGAGCCACTCAGAGAGACATAATCACCCAAATACAGATGAAATCACTTAAAAATCTTGAAACTGGCTATCTCATATATTTTAATTACAGACTACACTGATATTCTGCTGAAAGCAATTATGTTGTAGCTCATCCCACACACACAGTCAAGTCCCAGTTGTGCTCCACAAGAACTAGTGCTCAAGCATACAAAGCATCACGTGTGTAATTTTTTTTTAAATCCATTTTTTTCAGTGCTTTGAATCAAGGCAAGATGTTCACTGGTCTGGACATGGCCTTATTGTGTATATGTGGGGTACATTTAGGTAGGCGAATTGTAGGTATGTTGATTGCTGGAGCAGAAACACATGAGAACAACTTTTTTCCCTCCCTTTTTGAATGGCCTCTTGTTTTTTTTTTTTTTTTTGCCGTGAAAACGGCCTTCCCTGCTTCGTCAGGACTTTTAAAACCTGCCACGGCCAGAAAAGATACTTCTGTTTAAAGTCAGAGAAATGATCCACTAAAAAGCTTCAAATGAACGATATCTATTTCCCCGGGTTGGACTGGCCAACGAGCGTGGTTGAGACATTCAGATACAGTTCATGCTACTGATACCCCTTGCTCTCCCTCCAAAATTAGCCCAGATGAATGGGGCCTTTTGTAGTGAGGGAAGAAACGGGCAGAAATCACAATAATCTCTTTCTAGCCAGGCTTCTGGAGCGTGGGGTGAGGCCACGGCTCTGCCCGGTGCTGGAGAAGGAGGAAAACAGCAATTTCTCGGCGGTTTCCTCGGCATGTTGGAAACTGAAGATCTTCTCGCAGTTGCACCTCAGGGCCGGTCGCTCCCCTTGACTCTGTTCCAGCCATTCAAGCACCAAGTGGGGCTGTGGATCATGGATCACATCCTTCCCAGCCCAGCACTGTGGCCGAGCAGGTTGAGCCCCCGGGTAGCCCTCAGGTGGTGGGAGGTGACAAACATCTTCAGGTTTTGGACCGTGGTGCCTTTCAACTTTTTCATGCCCACTTCCCAGGCCAAAGCCTTGGCTCTCAGAGAGAAGTTACACTTCTTTCCTGTTATTCTAAAAACTAAGTACTTTGCACATTTGGGAAATATTATTAAGTAATAGTCTGAGTGACGGTCTGTGGTTGGAGTTAATTTCTTCCAGTTCTCAAAGTGTCTAATTACACTTTCTTCAATACTAACTGTATAGATTGTTTCAAATGTGTAAAGACCTCTTATTTAAATTTAAGAAAAAAAAAAAAAAGGAAAGAAAACCATCAGTTCATCCCTCCAGAGTGAAAGGCTGGGATTTGAGGCATAACCCAAATGTCTTCTGAGAATTGTTTATGATTCTGTGAGTCTTCCCTCAAGTATCCTTGAAAGAACAAAATCCAGTAGGCAGATGGCACCTGGTGTAAATCCAACCATCCCTTTTATACAGATCCAGTATTCCCCAGCTTAAGGTTGAGTCTGTTTTTAACTTAGTCTCTCATCAACAGAAGACATGGTTAGGCCAAGGTAGGCAACCCCGTTTTAAGAAGCTGTGCCCCTCTTCACTTGCGATTGCCATGGTGGGGACACTGTGACCAGCTGCTCATTCCTAATCCAGGGTGATGAAAGCAAAGTGGGCTCTGGGAAGGGCTTTGGGATGATGTGTTTCACCCCAGGGCTGGAGCGGAGTAGGAGGGAACACACACAGGATCTCCAGAACAGAGGCAGAAGACAATGATTTGGTCACCCACCATGTCTGAGTTGTGTTTAGAGGTTGTTTGAGCATCCAATAACGGTTGATGGAAGAGCAACACAGCTTTTACATGGAGACACCTCTCAGAAGAAGGAGAAACTCCATTTGGAGGCACATTTCTACTTCTTTGCTATGGCCAATTCAGAAAAAACACACCTTGCAGGTGATTTTTCTGATTGCAATTTAAAATGCATGAAGGGGGTGTCAGGGGAGAGACCAGAGGGGCAGAGCCACAGTGGGGGCTCTGAGAAAATCCAGGGATGCATATCATCCTGCAGTGCCCAAGGACAGGCTCAAGCAAGGCACCAACATCACAACTGCTGCTGACCATCACATCAGCCTTCACGCAGGCTGATCACAAGTTTTTTTTCAGTCCTTCCTTTGGCCATGTTCAAAACAAGGGTTTCGCAGTTATCAGATCTTTTCTGGTCACTGTGTTCATTGACTTCTCTGAGAGATGGACACATTCAGGTTGGATGGAGGCTTTCTAGACTAGATGTCGATCCTTCGAGACCAGGCAAGCTCACATTGTGATTTATTTTTCTTTCCTGGGGTTTGTGACTGAATCAGACGGGAGAGAGGAAGTGAAGGGTTGTTCTTTCTAAAGATTTATTTTGTTACATCTGCAACAAGTCAAGAAGAGAACAGGGTAGAAAGGCTTTTGGTTTTGGGCCTGGAACAAAGCTCAGTTACTTGAGATAAACAAATGAGGGGAAGGAATTATCAAAGAAAGAGCTGGCCACAGACTTTGTTACGAGCTTTACTGTAACAAGCTGAGAAACTCTGGTAACTTAAACCAAACTGAAAGTGCACCAGACTCACGGGTAAAAGGAAAAGCAGATGATTAAGGTAACTTGAGGAAGAAAACGTTCTACCTCTCTGTCCATCTTTCCTACGTTGCTCTTATACATGGGGATACTTGGCATGGAAAATATCCCAAGCTTGGGATTAAAGGACCCAGCAGGTTTCTCAGATGTGTAGATTGCCCCATCATTGACTTTGATAGCCATGAACAAGCTCTGTTGACCTATCCATCAGCTGAAGGGGAGATGCTCTTAATTTTTGCAAGCACCCAGATACCTGAGAGCAAGACAATTTGCAGGTACTTCTATGGGCAGGTGTGGTGAACCTGTGTGTTCTACCTGACAGGTGTGATGTGTGTTTGTACCCACAGCCAGGAGCTGCATCTACACACAAACCTTTTCACTGAATTGGCCACAAAATTTTCAAGTAATTTTGATTTACTATTGACAGTTGCAAGTAATTCTAAAAAAATATTGCAGAACAACAATGTCCCTTTGTCCAAATTCCCACTTTGGTAAGTAGGTGTTAGTAACTCCTGCCTGGTGCTCAGGGTGGTGTGGGAGCTGAATTACTTCATGTAGGTCACTAGAGGTGGTGAAAAATAACAGAAGATCTGAGAGATGTAGTGTTTGTTAAAAGAAAATAATTTATTTCTCTGTGGGGAAGAAAAAAAATGGGAGAAATGTTGAAACCTTGGTTTCCACAGTGTTAAATTAACAACAGCAAAAAACACCCAAAATAATAAAATGCATGTTAAGTAAATTTAAAAGAATGACTATAAAATTAATTCCAGCTTGCTTTGCTGAGTTCCTGAGTAACTAAAATCCCTATAGCACCTCCTGAAAAGCTTAGACTCCCCATATGTCCTTAGGAGCACAGGGTCTCCCTTAGGAGGTTGGTGCCCCAGGCTCTGGGAAGGAGAGATAACCCCTCCAGAAGGCAGATTGTCCCACTGCAGTTTTGACAACACTTCCCAGTTACCTGTGCTGAGTGTTCTTTATCTCCCTGATACTCTATCAGCCTGTCCAGGGCAAGGCTGGTGAGATAGTCAAGTGGCACAATTAGCAGTAATTAGCCCAGTGAGATACCTGTTCTGGGATGGAACAGGTCTGTGTTTCCTGGTCCCTCCAGAGAATGTGGTGGGGTTGGTGGCCATTGGCCTGGTAGCCAGGATGGGTTTTGTGCTGCCAGTTCCCTTTTCTTGCTGTGCTTGATGGGGCTGAGTTTGGAGGCAGAGCCCTCAGGAAAACAGGGGGATGGTGGAGATGCCTCCACCCTTGGGGTGGAGAGTGAATGGGAGTCTCACACCTCCACCTGTAAGGCCCCCATGGCATTGCAGAGCCATTGGTTTTCCTAAAACTGTCCAGGCTGGTCTTGCAAGTGATGGTTCATGACCAAAAAGCAGCTTTCTGGGACCTGCAGCAAACCACTGGAATGAGGAAATGTCAGTGTGGTGGGAAATTCAGAGAACTCGAAGACACGAGTTCCTTTATTATAGTGATAACAGGGATTTTCCAAAGCAACAAAGCCCTTGAAAACCCAGTCATCAGTGTTTCCTACATAAGAAGGGGGTAAAACCTCAGTAAAGGTGAAGCTGGGGTTATTTTGTGCACGCATAGACTGATTTGCTCGTCTCCTATCTCAGTTTCCCAGATTACCTTCTTCAAATTTGGCTTTACCTACACTTTCTAAGCACTCACTCTAGAGGTGAGGTTGTCCTGTGTCCAGCCCACAGCTCAGTCCTGCAGAGTGGCCAGGGATGTCCTCGCTCCTCCCGCACACACACGGTTAAAGCCCCTGCTCACAACAGCTCCCAATTAGCGGGTTGGCCGTGACAGTCCTTGGCGTTGCTGGCCAGAAACCTGTAAAGCAGAAGGGAAATGGTTTTGGTGGCAGAGCTACAAATACTCAATAAAGCACAGCTTGTTTCGGTGCTTTTTTATGTGGTTCTGTGCTGACTTTTTGTCCCCTAATTCACAGCAGAAGTGAGGCAGAGCGTAGTAGAGATTGAGCATGAATCCTTTGTGCTTGGTTAATGGGAACAATTACAGAAATTTCTTCTTTTTCTGTTGCCAGGCTGTGATATGAAATCATTTGCTGTTTCCATGGGAACAATTAGTTTCATACCATTTTTGTGTTACACATCAATGAAGTGACTAACTAAATGAAGGCCAACACTTCATAAATGTATTGTCTCACGCAATAATCAAGTAGCTACCAAGTACTACAGCTAAATGCACTTTAAATGCAATGAAACCAGCTCTGGAAAAGGCTTAGGAGTGTGTAAATATTTATTGATCTGGTGCAGCACATAATTTATCAGCCAGAAATGCCAAATGTGGGTGTTTAGGTGTTACTGGCTTTTGAGTAAAGTAAGTGTTCTCAAAGGATCTGGTAGCTTTGAGGCATCTCCAGGAAAGAGTTTAGGGACCTGTTGTGTGATGCAGATGGACTTCAGCTGCCAATGATGCCCAGAGCTGCCTAGCAGCTGCTGGTCCCTCTTGCAGGCAAAGGCAAACCAAGGGCAAATGACTTGCAGGACCTCCTGGCCCTGTGGTTCCTGTGCTCACAGGGACGTGCCTGGTCCCCGGCCCTTCTCCAAGGGCTCTACATATTTTCTCCTCGAAGCAAAATATACAAAGAGTCCACACGGCACAGAGTGGAATTCAGGACTCTGCCTGCCCCCTCCTCGGCACATCTGGGAGCCTTTCCCTTGCAGAGCTGAGCAGCTGCACAGAGAGAGAGGGAGGGAGACTCCTATCCTCTGCCACGGAGCACAGGGAAGGTTGGAATGGGAATTGGATTCAGGGATGCTGCGGTGGGTGGCTCAGCCCCAGGGCTCTTCAGTGGGACAGGGACAGGACGGCTGGGAGGAGCAGCTGGGCTGGATAATGGGTAAGAGCGACTTCCCAGGCTTCAGACTTAGTAATCCAGCTCTGAAAATGAGCCACTCACTCCAAAGGCTTAGTGGGAATTGGAATAACTTATGTAATGAGTAGTTAAGGAAGAATTCACAGTGCAAGCCTTTATATTGGACCCTGAATCCTTATTTCACAGGGCGATAGATTAGATTCTTTGTTGAGAAAAGGAAATTATGTTTTCCCCCGTATTCAAGAAGGTTTTATACACCAGAGGCTGTACAATAAAACAGTAACTTGATTTCAGTTTAGCAATTTGACAAAACCAAAATTTTTCTTGGAGCATTCCCTTTTTCCCTTCTTTCTCTCTCTTTATTGAACTGTGTCCTGGGAAATAGTGTGACACACATAGAAACAGACCCTCCCTGCTCCTGATGGACAATCAGACCTCTCTCAGTGATCCCTTCCACAGCTATTTCTTGGATGAAGCCAGTTAGTTGGCCCTTCCAGCCAAATGCAACACAAATTTCACAGAGAAACTTCACATGAAATAATTTTTTGACCTGATCCCAAAGAACAATGTTTCCATATGGGGGGAATGCTTCACTGATATGTACACAATGGCCCCTCACTGTCCAGTGCAATGGTATTTTCTGTAATCCTTTCTGCTGACAAGCTGGCAAGTGTTCAATCATCCCAACACGACACGGAAAGAAATGTCCTGTGATGGATGAAATCAATACCCAGAGCTCTTTCTCCATCCATTTCAGATGGACACCCATTTACCTCCACCTGACAGAGTTGTTTCTCCCCTTGCCCCATGTGTCCCTCTGCCATGTGACTTTTCTGCTTGTTTATACTTCCCTTTGGCTGTACCACAACATCTCTGCTCATGCTAAAAGCACCCTTGTTGTCCTAGGAAGGAACCAGGGATAAGATGATGTCTGGCAAGGCTTCCTGCCACACTCAACCAACCCTTCCTTGGGCCTCGTGGACCAAGCTGAGCAACCAAGGAACGAAGGTGCAGAGCATGTGTGGGCCACCCTCATCCATAAGATGTCAAAGCTGGCATTGTCTCTGTACCTGATGCAAATTTTCAGCAAATCTGGAGAGGGGAACAGGCTCAAATCTGCACTTAATGGCCAGTGTAAACATCCCCCTGAAATCTCTTTGCAGAGCCAGCCTCAACCACCTCTCTGCTATTCCCTGCTCCCCTTTTCCCACCCAACCTCCTGACCTTGCAGAAATATGTCTCTGAAGGGTCAGAGCTTGGGTGTGGAACAGAAACTGATGCCTGGGATCAGGAGTGGGTGGCCTGTGGGCTGGACGGTGCAACATTCCTGTACAGGGGCTCTGGTTGAGATAAGGCAGCCCCATGCTGTGATTTACTCCCAGGAAGCAGAGCTGAGTCCCACATGTTCCGTGGCAGATGAGGAGGGGAAAGTCCTGTAGAATAAAAACCTTTCCATCTGTTGGTAAAGGTTTGCTTTAGAAAAAACATCTGATCATAAAGAGCTAAAAGCACCACGCTGGCCTGGACCTCATACCCTCTGAGCCCAAACACACTGGGATGTACCAGGATGTACTGAGCTCATTTAGTTCTGCTTTAGTTACCCCTGGCCCAAATCCTGCTGCTTTTGAAATCTTCTCCCACTTGGACTTCGGTAGCAAAGGTGAGACACTGAGCAGCAGTGTTCCCAGGGGAGAATAACCCATGTGAGATGCTTAAATTTCAGGGCTTATGGAGGTTCAGGGCTTAAAAAACAGACTGATGTCCCTCACCTGCCTGGAAAAGAGAGAATGAGTTCCCAACCCAGTGGTTCAGCAGTATGGGAAGATAACATAAGGTCTGAATTCTTTCTCCGGGGGAATTTCATGGGGCAGTTTGGTGGGAGGTTGACGTGCATGGCCTCATCACCCCTTCCTGACGTTTCTTTCACCTGATCCCTGACATTCTCACCACGCTGCACACACTGAGACAGGTCTGGATTTGGGGAAAGGGGAGAGGCAGGCACACAGATGTGCAATCCTCCTGTCCAGTTTCCATGGAGGGAGACCTGCAGGAAAACTCTTCCAGTCGCACAGCACATTCCCACTGGAGTGCAAGTATAATCCCAAGGCTCAGAGCCAAGAAAACCTGAAGATATCGATGCACAAACACATTCACATGACCAGCATGAAACCTTTAATTCTCTCTACACCTGCAGTGCTGGTCCCAGTGACAAACCAGCCACTTTACCAGGTGTGACTGGGTTTCCCTTGCATCCTTCTCTCTTGGATCCAGCTGATAGCTCCAGATCCTTGCTTAGGAAGCACTTTTCCAGCACTGGTGGACTGTTGGACAATTACCAGCGGTTACCAACACTGGTAACTGTTGCAAAATATGTTCAAGGTGAGAGGAACCCAGTTTAGTCTGAGTTATGACTCCACATCTAAGGTCACGCTGAGAATGTGGCATCAAATGCAGGACCAAATACTTTTAACATATAAAAAAGCTTCATGGAGCACAACAGATGACTTTGGAATTTGAGAACTTACTTCTTTTTTCCCCGTATATTCTATTACACAACTTCTTCCCCCTAGAAGGACACCAAGTTCTCTTCTTAGCTTCTTAAACAAACCAAAAGAGGTAACACTAATAATCTGGCCCCCAGCCTGTGACAGTTTCTTTAGATGTTTCAGATGGTTTTACCCCTATCTCAGGGAGGTTACTGGAATGAGTCAGGTAACAAATAGAAAACATACAGTTTACGCAAGAGCCTGAAACTAAGAAATCTTCCCTTGGAAAAACAATAGGGCCATTGTATTCCCCATCTGAGCACTGGGTAAACTCTCCTCGTGCAGGGCTGTGATGAATTAAAGGCTTTTCTGCAGCAGATACAATTGCTGCTCATTACTAAGAAAAGCTCGTTGTTTGGGCATCTGCAGCACGCGAAATGCGTGAGTTCATGTTCCCAACGTCACCAAACCTTGCAAAACAGTGGAGGGGAAGGACATTACCAGACTTGAGTGACTCAGCTCTATGCTGATTTGGGCTGTTTTGTAGGACGTTGTTTCCCAATAACATGGTGGCGGGAACGCTCACAGCCAAGGCAGCTGCTGCTTTGATGGCAGAGGCTGGATGGACACGAGGGCACTGACAGCTCCTCTGTTGCCTGGGCTGTCAATATTCATGGTTGTTGGACTCTGTCCTTGGAGGTTTTTAAGGCTCAGCTAAACAAAGCCGTGGTTGACCCTGTCTAGAGCTGGTGATGGCCCTGCTTTGAGCAGAAGGTTGGGCTGGAGCCTTGTGAGATCTCTTTGGATCATGAGGAAGTAGCATTGGGAGAATAGGTTACAGGAGGGGGTATCAAGGCACCAGAACTGGCTTTGGGCAAGGTACTAGATCTTCTCCTAACTATATTTCCATCTCTAGTCCATAAACCTGGAGTTTATTGGATGTACACTTCTCTTTTGCCTGGAAGGACAGGGTAGATGCCACCTGGCAACAGGTTCAGGGCATTTTCACTGGGCTCTGAAAAGCTGTAGTTCTTTGAACACCAAAAATGGTTAAAACTGGTCTGTCAGCACTTCTGATGTGCCCACAGCAGCAATTAGGGCTCGCTGTGAGACAGGAGAGCTCAAATCCCAGCAGTGGAAATTAGGAAGTGAAATGCCAAGAACAATAACTAGAACAATGTCATGAATTTCCTGCAGCGCAGCACTGAAGGAGTGTGACAGGGAATATTTTGATGGGCCTAAATAGTTCAGAGCATTGGTTTCACTTAGGAAATTCCAACTAAACATGCTAGATGCTTGTGTTTTGGTTTCAAATGTTAGCAATGGTTTGAATTGCTCTCCAGGGCACACATCCTTGGAGTGGATCCTGTGCTCCCGTCTTGCTGCTCCGTGGGCTCCAAACCAGTGAGCAGCTGGAAAAAAGGATCTGAGACCTGTGAAACTGGCTTTCTCCTTCATCCCTTTTCCCAGAGAACACACATACCATGTGTCATGTTGAAACTGGATGCACCTGCTAGAGGAGCTGTGTGGGGGCAGACGTTATCCACTAGTTATAAATCCTTAGACTATCAACAGCCTTTAGTAAACATTTGGACAATCCTTCCTACCTCTCTGTCGTCCAAATATTTGCATCACACAGGGCTTCTGGCCGTTTCCTGACATGCTGCATGTCTAAGAATATCCTTGGATTGTAGGTCGGTTCCAGAACATGGTGATGGATCGGCTTATTGGATGAAATTAATGGCTTGGGGAGAAAGAAAGGGGAAAAAAGGGGGGGAGGGAAATCTATCTGTCTCCTGATAATAAATCCAGGTCAGGATGGAGTGAAACAACTTTCAGTTGTGAATGGTGTTTTTTAAGAGCTTTTAGGATCTGATCTGAAGGGTTAACAATGAACAGCCCTGAGCTCTTTCAGAGAATATACTTCCCTTGGTGACCTGGACCACTTTGGAGAAATGGTTGAAGATGTTCCTGAAAGCTCTTCCTTCCTGCTGTGTTGGAAATAGCCCCAGCCAACTTTGGATGAAAAGTAGGAACCTGCTTCATGAAGCCAGGTTTGGCAGCTCTTCCTCCAGAGCAGAGCATCCCTCAGGTGAATCACAGGGGGGAGCACATTGCAAAGCACAGGTTTGGTAGCCTGTGTACAAAACAATTCATGCAGCAGAGTTTCCAAACAGAAATAAAGAAGTAATTTTTTTTTTTTTTTTTTAATGCATGGAAAAGAAAGCACCCTGGTCTCTGCTTTAGCAATTAAAAGGGTTTAGCAGTTAATTTGGTTTAGCAGTTAAGTTTTAAACACAAAATCCGTGTTTTGTGATCTAAGGTTGCTGTACTAAATAACAACCTTAGAAGACTAAGCCTTTCAACACAATAATTTTAGTCTTTTACTAAAGAATTGCCAGGGCTGGTACTTTATGGCTCAACACATGGTATAATAAGCCAGTGGATTTTCTGATAACGTAGTAAAGGAAGTACTCAACCCTCAGCTTAACTGCAGGATAAGCAGCAACCTGGTATAGTGGAAGGTGTCCCTGCCTGTGGCAGGGAGTTGGAAGGAGCTGAGCTTTAAGATCCCTTTCAACTCAAACTGTTCTATGATTACATGATGAAACTGCTTAAGGTGTAATGTGGCTTTTCCACTGCAGCTTCAGTTTGGACCTTTTGTTTTAATCTTCCCTCACCTCTCCATAAAACCACCAAACCCACGACAAATAAGAGCAACATAGCTCACTGTTCTGAGATAGCTGTGCCATAAATGTGTTTTCTGATTCTGATGTGGGAGCAAACCATGCAGAGGGGTTTGCTTACCCCCAGGTATGCCCCCTCTGCCACCACCCCCGCCTCAGTTTCTCCAGCATCTCCTCTCTCCCCACATCTTAGTCATCTCTTCCTTTTGGGAAACCCCAAACTCCAACCCCTCTTTGGACAGACTAAACAACATCTGCAGAGTCGCCTCTCTTCCCTGCAGCCCTCCCAGGGGAAAAGAGTAGGTCCCAGATGGACAGGGGAGAGCCGGTGTCACCAGGGAGGGCTCGCGGGGCTCCCGGGGGGTGCCGGGGAGCAGGGATGTGGCGGAAGCATAAAGCACCTGTTGGGAGGCTATTTAGGGATTAGCCAAGTGCTGACAGACAAATTGGCAAGATTAATAAGAGCAATCAAGGCTGTGTGGGCTCGAGTTGTGAGCTGACATTAATGTGACATCACTTTCATCTGCTCTTGCCTCACACCGCAGGGCCGGTCCGCGGCATCATTAGTGCTGTCAGAGAGCAGCGCGGTCGGATGTGGGGGTTACAGGAGAGGAGGGTGTCCTGTGAGGGGGTCTGTGAGTGTGTGTGTGTGTGTGTGTGT